>NW_027468837.1:12888148-13233148 GCF_046254945.1 Alosa pseudoharengus | reverse complement strand
TTTCCTTTAGAGTCTCTATTCCAACTGCCTGTTTGTTTATTTTATTCCTATAGCTGACCTGAGATGCCTGCCGTTGTATTATAAGTGGAACTATATGCTCTAACGCCTGCTTTGAATCAAAGACATACAGACACACATACCGGCCAGCGATAAATCAAAGGTTCCAACATCGCCTCAAAGCTACAACACACACACTCCACTCCCACATTATGGAGAAGGCTGTCTTTCACCATGTGTGTTTGCGTATGTGTGTGTGTGTGTGTGTATGTGTGCGCGTGTGTGGGTGTGCATATGTGTGTGTGTTTGTGTGACTGTGAGCACAGGTGTGCGATGAGGAAGCAGAGATTGCGTTACTTCAGTGGTTCTCCCTGTATGACGCCCTACATTCCTCTGCATTGTTCCTGCGTTTCCACTTCCCTCACCTGTGAACACAACTCTCAAGGGCCCTTAGGTGCTCTGTGTGTGTGTGTGTGTGTGTGTGTGTGTGTGAGGGGGGGGGGGTTGTGTGAATTTCCATAGAGTTGCTCCACCCTCAGTTTGCCTTGTTCTCTTATTTACACACACACATACAGAGCGAGAGAGCGCGTGTGCGTGTACACAAGAGAGAGAGAGAGAGAGAAGCACAGGTGTTTAGCCTGCAGGTTCAGGCAGAGGAACTCCAGGTGAGGTTTGGGAATGGCTCCGCTATGGGTATCCGCCCTCACGCACAAACACACACACACACACATCCTCACACACACACACACACACACACACACACACACACACACACACACCTCAGCTGCAGGCTCTGCTCTACAGCACTTAGGATTTGCTGTCTCTGCGATTAAGTCAATTACAGGCTTACAGCACATCACCTGTTTCATGTGCGCTCATCAGGAGCTCCGAGCAATTACTGCAATCCCCAGCAACGGCCGGCATTAACCACTGATCTCTGGGGTTAAGACAGAAGCCATTTGGGTTTCTAATGTATTTATATGTACTTTTTGCCTTTTCACCTTTTCACAGCCTTAAAATGCACACCAATGCGTATGTACTGAGAGTAATTGCCCAGTTGTGTTGTGTCAGAGCCAGAGTGGAGCAGTAGCTCAAGACTGACTGGTAGCATATAGGTTCTTTATGTGCGGCCGGGTTGTTTGCTGAGCCTTTGCTGCATACCCATACGTGCCATCTGTCTGTATGCATTCTCACGGGTAAAGGAATGTCTCTTCTTCATAAACACCCAACCACTCTATTCAACTGCCCCCCTCCCACTCTCCTCCTCTCTCTCTCTCTCTCTCTCTTTCTCTCTCTCACACACACACACACACACACACACAGCTTTTGAGTTCTGCCCCGCCCTGATGCTCAAAAACACACATGCACACACACTTACAAGGGGGGTGCTGTTCTCTTTCCCACGCGGTAACCCTCTCACCTCAGTACACACACACACACACACACACACACACACACACACACACACACACACGCCACACCCACACACATATCCACCCAGCCCAGTCTCACACAGACCCCCTGCACTGGTGTAGGAGGACTGACTTCCAGGAATCCAATTGTGCTGTCGTGGGGACACTGGTCAGCACCAGAAGGTGTCCTAGTTTTTCTGTTTATGACGGCATTCCAATGAATTGTTTCTTGGTGACAAAGGAGTCCATGTGCAATGATGTGTGTGAGTGTACGTCTGTGTCTTCAGTAGGTTTAGCTTTGAATGGGTGTACACTCTAGTGTTTGGTCATGCACAAGTGGAGAGTATAAGAGAGATTACAAGAGACAGAGGGAGTGGTGTGTGCGTATATGTGTGTGTGTGTGTGTGTTGGGGGGGGGGGGGGGTCGGGTGAGCACTACAAGGAAGTGAAGGGGAAGTCTGCCCTCAGTGTGACAGAATGAGAGGGACACATTCCTGAACAGCGGCCCTGGGAAAATCAAACAGGTGGTTTGGCCCTGGCGAAAAAGCTGCCACAGCCCTGAGTGGGCTGTCCCACCGGCTGCTTGGGTCCCTGAAAGACCCCCATCCCTCCCACCACCACCCACACCCACACACAGACACACACATACCCCACCCAGCCTGAGTCCCTGGCGGACCCCCCGTCCTGAGCCCAGCTCCTGGTCAAAAGCGCGCTGCTTCATTAGCATGTGAATTCTGGGAAAGGCCCGGGGCCTGCGGTAACACCCAAACGGGCTGCCCATATGGTGTGCGCTTGGCAACCGAGAGGGAGAGAGAGAGATGCATCCCTGCTCTCCCTCCCTCCCTCTTCCCTCTCTTTTTCTCTCTCCCTCTCTCTGTCTCCTTTTCTCTCACGTTCCTGATTTTGCGCTTTGGTGTGGGCTATACAGCAAAGTGGATGAGATGGTCTGTGTGAAGTGTGTGTGTGTGTGTGTGTGTGTGTGTGTGTGTGTGTGTGTGTGTGTGTGTGTGTTTGTGTGTGTGTGTGTGTGTTTGTGTGTGTGTGTGTGTGTGTGTGTGTGTGTGTGTTTTGAGGGACTGGACCACACAGTGCAGAGTGACAGCAGGGCAACAGGCTTCTCAGTGGGAGCTCTTAAGGCAACATCAGGATAGACCGTTACGGGCCAGTCATACCCCAAGAAGTTCACCATGACTGTGTGTGTGTCTCTGTGTGTGTGTGTGTCTATGTGTGTGGCTTAACAGTAGGAAAGGAAGTATATGATTACCTGAATTATTTAGCGGTATGAATATTGTTTACACAGAATACTTGTTTTAAGCTAATTTAATAAGATGTGCACATGCATACTTGTGTGGTCTGTGTTTGTCCATATGCTTACAGTAAATAGATGAATTGTTAAGCTAATTACGGTATCATCCATAGGCATATATTCACCGACTCATTTGTTTCTTCACATGTTGTATAATGCAGTCAAGGCCAATGTGCTGCATGAAGTGCTGTTGGTGGCTACATTTTCCTGTAAGTCCTGTTAAAGTCACGTTTGAGGAAGCAGCAGGCCATGGATGGTTGGATGCTATGAACCAGAAAGGTGCTTCATTACAGACTCACAATACATGAGAGGGGAAATATTTGCTCATACTGAAGTCCTAGTTCTAAAAGCGGCCACGTAACTGTATCTGACGTGCGAGAGCTGAGGTGTCGGCCAAGCCTTGGCTTTCAACTCTCACCTCGCTGCTTTCTCGCACGCTTCAAACGTCTGCGATGGTTGAAATCCTCATGGTGTACATCGCTGGCAGCATTTCGGGCAAAGAGAGAACTAATAATAAAAAGTTTTAAAAGAAGCTGGACCATCTGCCTGCGCACATCTCAAACTTCATGAGTCACTCTGAAAGCTCTGAAAACGAGGAGAAGTCTTAGGCTGGGCCAGAGTTTCGATGAGACGTCATCGATAACCGTTTGCCAGTGGTAGGGCTACAGATTGGAGCCACCTGTTTGCTGTAAGGGGTTCATATGGAGGGAGAGAGAGAAAAGAAACACCACAGCATGGTGTTTTAGGAGCTTGCCATTACACAACAGTTACAGCGTTAAATATTTGAGCTCTCTTCCTGGTCAAACACACACACACACACACACACACACACACACACATACACACACACAGCTACACCAATCAAACATACTGTCTTTGATCTGATTCAGGTGTATGTGCCTAATCCAGAATGAGAAATGAGTTTAATATGTAACTGTTAACTGGAATCAGGGTGGTACAGGATCTACAATTGGCAAAGAGCTTTGTCACGTTATTCCATTAGAGAAGGCATTGTTCTGGGCCCTTTTTAATCTCTCTACTTAAACTTGAATACATGGCCTGATCAATAGATCTTTCATCAGATTCGCTCATGGTTTCTCTTGCTCTGTACAAATAAGGCAAAGGGTCTCCCATTCCTGATGATGTAGTCATATAAAAGATTATTTGAAGGGACCAGGAAATGCATGAGGCGTCTGCTGTGTTGCTGCTAATGATACTAGATGTTATTTATGTAAACAATGGAAAAAATGTGATGGATTTTTCCCTCTACATTTTGAGATGCCAGCTGGCGAAGTGACGCTTTAACTGCCATCTGAATGCCGATTCAGAATCGCTTTCTTTCTCGGGTGCGGATGACAGCGTTTCTGTACCTGATTTCCGAGAAGGAGAATCTCTCATTCCAAGGCAGCCTGCTCTGCTCTTAATTTTGAGGTAATTTGTTTTGAGGCTGCGTGAGCGGCCACAGCTGCGTCGACCACATGCGCACCAAACACTCTTTCACAACATCCTCTCTGTGTCCTCCCTTAGTTGGAACTTTTCCCCCTCTCTCCCTCCCTCTCTCCCTCCCTCTCCCTCTCTCTCTCTATCTCTCTTTCTAACACACACACAGCCTCCTCCTCAACAGGACTACTTACTGACATGCTTCGTCAGAGCAGCAGGTGCAGCCTGACTCATCTCACTCATCCCTCGAGTGTGTGCATGTGAGTGTGTGTGTGTGCATGTGAGTGTGTGTGTGTGTGTGTGTGAGGAGATGA
Organism: Alosa pseudoharengus; assembly: GCF_046254945.1. NCBI lineage: Eukaryota > Metazoa > Chordata > Actinopteri > Clupeiformes > Clupeidae > Alosa > Alosa pseudoharengus. Next base: position 13,228,679 of record NW_027468837.1, on the reverse strand, counting down.
CTCACCTGCTGTTATTTGTTTCAGGAATTCTTCTCCAATGTCTCGGAACTGAAACTAAACAGCTTCTCAGGTACAATACATACTTAAATGTGTGTGTGTGTGTGTGTGTGTGTGTGCGTGTGTGTGTGTGTGTGTGTGTGTGTGTGTGTGTGTGTGTGTGTGTGTGTGTGTGAGAGAGAGAGAGAGAGAGAGAGAGAGAGAGAGGAGAGAGGGTTTGGGTGTGTGGGTGTGTGGGTGTGTAAAATCCCTACACATGTCTCCAGTCGGAGTAGCCAGCCACGTGTGTGTGTGCGTGTGTGTGTGTGTGTGTAAAATCCCTACACATGTCTTCAGTCTACGTAGCCAGCCACCTGTGTTGTGATTATCATCATCTCCTATGTGGAACAGTGAGTTTCAGGAAGTGATTATTGGTGAGTTGGTGTGTGTGTGTGTGTGTGTGTGTGTGTGTGTGTAACTGTCTATGTGTGTGTTCATGACTGTGTGTACAGTATGCTTGTGTGATGTGTGAGTAATGTGGTCAAGTGGGTCTCATGTGTGCTTGTGGTTCAAAGAAAGTGTCTGTGTCTATCACAGAGACAGTTCTGTGTGCATGTGTGTGTGTGTGTGTGTGTGTGTGTGTGTGTGTGTGTGAGTGACCCTTCACACAGCTGGCTGAGGTGATGTGACTGTGTAAGAATGAGACCCAAACTAGAATGTGGCTTCACTCACTCACTTCACTCAATCTTCACTCACATTTGCAGATTTACCATGTCTTTGTGAATTATGTTATAAATGAGTTAATAACGTCAGAAGATTTAAATCATAACAGTGATCTTCAGTTCACTCAATCTAATAGACGAAGACACAACAAGAGACACCTGCGCACCCAGTCACTCACATTTGCCACACACACACACACGCACACAGTCACTCTGCCCCATAGGTCTTGTTGGCCTTGAGAGTGTTTCATCTTTCCCCTACACCCTGTGCACACACACTTCCCAGTGACACACCGTGTTCCTCCATTTTATGTGTGGCTGGAGATAAATGTGCCCAATTTCCCCCAGCACCACGTAGAGGGATACATCACTACTCTCTCTCACTGTTTCCTGTTCCACTCAGAGATGCCAGGTCACCCATTACATTCCCTTACGGGTTACATTTATCGGTCACACTTCATTTGGATGTTCCCCTAATATAGATTATAAACAAAATATCTGTTCCAACTCGTGTAAAGGGTTGGGTTTGGAGAAGGTGACGTTCACTTTACAATAAAAAAAACTGAACTTGAATTTCAATGAAACATTCTGTAAAGTGTGTTTCTGGGGACTATAATGTTTTACCCATTTATTTATAAAGCAATTCACAGTATGGCACAGATATACATGTTCATCGGTGTGTGTATTCCCTGTGATCTCTGTGAACTCTGTGCTTGTTCTACCAGGATTTAACAGATTAAATAAAGTAACCTTCCTGTTCTGACCTAACGTCTCACTCTCTTATTTTTGGCCTGGTCCTTATTGAGCAGCTTCTGGGGCAGGAGAGGGTGCTGAATGTGGCGCAGATTGAAAGGGTACATTTAAGCACACTTTAACGGTAGGAAGGAGTGGCAGAGATAGTTACCATGCCAATAACGACAAATATTGTTCCGCTGTGAAACTTCTAAATTTAAACTGGCCGTCATGAATCCCATCCTTTGAGCCCCTGTGCCCAGGCCTTAGCCTCCACAGATGGTCAATCTTTGAAAACAAACATACACAAGAAAAGGGGAGCAGAACAGAGGAGGGGAAAAAGAGAGGGAAAATCAGAGGGGCATCAAGGCCCAGAAAGAGAAAAGGAGTGAATGAGAGAGAAGAGGGGGGGAGGAGAGAGAGAGAGAAAGAGGGAGAGAGAGAGGGAAGCCATCTCTTTCTATATGGTCAAAAGACATTTTTCTCTCAGATATTGGGTCTTCTTCAGATGCTAATAGCCAGTTTCTTTTAGCTCCCTCTCACTCTTAGCATAACAATACAGCGAAAGTGAAGGACCTAAACCTTAGCTTTTCTTTGGGACCCAAAGCCTTGCTTTCTTCTGGACAAATGGGCTTCTCTCTTTGTGCAGCCACTGAAAGAATTCTGTGGCAAGCCTGCAAGGTGATCAAAGCCTCAGGCTAAAATGGTGTTGAAACAACTCTAACGCTCAAAAGCAAAACAATGTAACACCAATAGCCAAAGGCTAAATTAAGAAGACCCACAGGAATCTATGGCTGTAACTGAAAACCAAATCACGACGGCAGAGAACGGTGCAGAACAGTTAATCATCAAAAGTTTTTGTCTAAACCAGTTTGAATTATGTCTACTCCATGCCATAATGCTGATGTTATGACTATTAAGCAGATAAAGAGCGTTGCATAACAAGCTTAAGTCATGCCTGCCTGTCTTCCGGCGGGCCTATTTATCTCTTGTTAAGTTTTGGTGTCTAAGGTTGATTGAACATGTCACCCTGTCGTGGTGACACTGACCAGAAGTGGCAAAAATGTGCCTGACACACCAGCTCTGCAAACGAGGCCTGTCTCATTTCTAGTGCACACATCAAGAACTGAGACATTTACACTCTCGAAAACTAACTATACATAAGAGCGTGTTGAGTTGTTGTTTGGAGTGAATTTCAGCTTCCTCTCCAGAGAGTGATACAGTGTTCTGTCATGAGAAAGAGTAAGAGCAAAGAAAGAGTGAGAGAGAGATAGAGTGAGAGAGATGAAAGCGGGAACTGGTGTTAAACGACAGGAAGGGAGACAAGAACAAGATGAAAACAGAATAATGCTCGGAGGCGATAAAAGAAAGAGAGCTCTGCCATTTTATCTCTGGCTGTGTGATCATCTTTAAGATCTCAGGTGACTGAGAGTCCACTTGGCTTAGATAGAAACCAGGCCATTCACTGATTTGATTCAGTAGTCACTTCTGGTTTCAGTCCTATTCAAAGTCTTAAGTAGCCAACAATTAACGGTCAATATCCCATTCACAAGTAGCTTTTCCCCCATCTCACTCTCTTTGTTTCTCTCAACCTCTCTCTCTCTCACACACAGAACAGAGACACACTTTCATTCGACTGTTCTTTGTCCTTGGTCTCGTTATGTATATCAGTTCGGTGGCCAGGTGCAGTGCGGTGACAGTTGACACCTCTGAGGGCCCTGAGAGCTATTCGCATGCTAAAGCACAGGCCCATTCAGAGAGTGGCTGTGGAAGATGGCCGAGCCGTTAAAGTAATGTTCAGAGAGGATGAGCACCAACAGTAGCACATGTCTGCTCTTTAAAGAGTTTTTACAGACTCTTTAACAGGTGATTTTATGAGAATGTTTGTGTATGGGTATGTATGATCGAGTGTGTGTGTGTGTGTGTGTGTGTGTGTGGATATGTATGTGTGTGTGTGTGTGTGCGTGTGTGTATGAGGAAAATAGGAGTTTGCAGCATTCTTACAAACAGCCTCGTCTCTAACACATGTCCTCAACTAGTTCAGACTCCACATGTGAGTGTGTGTGTGTGTGTGTATTTGTGTGTGTATGTGTGTGAGTGTGTTGGTAAATTTGAGAAGGAACTGAAGATTTTGTTTTCCCTCTTTTGCTCCGCGGACCTCCAGGGAGTGTTTCCCAGGCGCAGCGCTTGAAGTGATAATAAAACTGAGCCTGACGCCTGACTGATGGGCGGCAGATGGAGGGGAGACTCTGAAGGAGCGAGCCCAGAAAGAGGAGCTTTTTATGGGCATGAGTTGGACATGCTCCCCAGTCTCTTCTCCAGCACCCTCTCTCTCTCTCTCTCTCTCTCTCTCTCTCTCTCTTTCTCTCTCTCTCTCTCTCTCTATCGTCTGTATACCACACCAAACCATATGGGGAAAATAGAGTAATAAAGACAACCAAGCTCAAAAAGATGTTGAGGGTTACTCACAGACCTAAAATTAAAACCTGCCGCTCAAAAAAAAAAAACCCAAAATACATTCAATTCCTGAAGGATTGCACACATGGGAGCAAAATGGGGGGGGGGGCAATTAGTGATGCTATCTTCAACCAAATGTGTTTGTGTAAAACTGTGTGTGTGTATTTATGTCTCTGAGTGTGTGTGTGTGTGTGAGCTTGGTCACCAGGATGTTTGGTGGCACATCAAGGGTCGGTCCGAGGCCGATGGCGACAGCTCAGCGACAGGAACAGGCACGACTGGTGCCAGTCTCGCTTTTACGCACCCGTGGCAAACAACGCACAGCTGGCCGTGTGGGAACAGCTGTTGCCGACTTCCCTGTGTGTTCTTTCCTCTCTCTCTCTCTCTCTCTCGCATACTTTCCCTCCCTCCCTCCATCGCTCCCTGCCTGATGTGATCTGATGCGCTCCGCTCCCTCTTCCTCCCTCGCTCTGGGGCCCAGACTTGGTGGAGCCGAAGCTCCCGAGCTCACTTCCTGTCATTTTCTGCCACTTCCTGCCAGGCGTCTCTGATCAGGCCTCGAGCTGCCTCCTCTCTGGGATTCACTTCCTGCTCCCCTCACAGCTGGGCAGATGACACCCACACTTTTTTCACTTTTGAATGACTCTCTGTTCCATTTGTGTGTGTGTGTGTCCATTTCTGCTGACTGGACTGTATGTTTGCTATTTCATTATATCAGCAAGGGAAAGAGTCACAGTGTAGTAGTAATAAGCAAAAACTTTGAAGTGCTTTGAAGTGAACTGTTTAGATACCAAGTCTATGAAATCTCTCAAGTGTCTCCAGTCCTACAGTAATCCACATAAGATAATGTGGTGTTTGTTGCTTGCAGATTAGTCTCTGTTGATACATTGTATGACCAAAGCTAGGTCTGCTGATGCTAAGATATTTACTGTAGCAATGTTTGCCTGCTCAGGAACAGAAAAGACAGAGTGATTAAACACTTTTGTTTATTTATGTGATTATGAGCAAACACTTATGTGTATTTATGTAATTACAGTTGCACTTAGGACAGTGAGCAGACAAGTCGCACAGTTTGATAATGCATAAAAATGATATCATAATTACTTTTATTGGAGAATACATTTTTATTTCTCCACGAATTGGACAACTCAGCCCACTGACATATAAGGACAGGGTCAGAGAGGAGTCATTGAACATAAGTGATCACAAATCCCTAAAGAAGATTGTGAAATATATTGCAGAATTCTTGCCTTCCTAATCTCCACACTTCTGAGCATCATTTGATAATGCACTTCAAAATTACTTATTGTAGATAACACTTGTGGTACACGTGAATATGACATTTTAAAAAAATCTTTGTGTATACAGGTGTGTGTGTGTGTGTGTGTGCAATGTGTGTTTGTGCAGGAGTGTTGTTTCACACATTCCTCTTCCCATAGTTCTGAGGACTGGAGTCATTTGGTGTTCTTGTGAAGAGCCTCTTATCAAGTGGAGACACTTCAATTCAATTCTTGTTATTTCTTTCCTTCTTGTTCTTTCTTGCTTGCTGTCTCTCTTTCTTGGTTGCACTTTCGTCTCCCTCTTTCTCACACACACACACACACACATGGTCTCTGACACACACTCTTTCTCTCTCTCTTTCTTACACACACACACACACACACCCACACACACACACACACACACACACACACACACACACACACACACACACACACACACACACACACACACACACACATGTGTTGGCCTTGTGTCCAGCTCTCTGTGTCCATCTGGGCGGCTGGCTCCTGGTGACAGCAGGGAAGAGGAGTGCAGCCTGGAGACAGAGCGCCCAGTATGCCTCATCCTCTCACACCCTGCTGTGTGGACCAGAGGTGTGTCTGTGTGTGTGAGAGATGGACCATGTGTGTGTAAGTGTGAGAGGGAGAGAGAGAGTCAGAGACCATGTGTTTAAGTGTGTATGTGTGTGTATTTATGGAGTGGGCATCTGTCTCCCTTGGTGTTTGTGTGTGTGTGTAAGTGTATGTCTCATGTGTGATTGTTGAAGGGGTGATGGTGTGTTGAAGCACACATGTGAACTATAGGCCCACACACCCACCCTTAGTAAAATAGAAGTAGAAAGTACAGCCCAGCTGAAACGCAAATAAGCTTCATGATGATATCTAGATTCAGCAGCTCTGTTACTCCTACAGTGGAAGTGCTTAGTAATGAAAGGAGCCAAACAACAGAAAAACAGAAACTCCCACAATCTCTGCCAGCTTCATTCAAAGTGTCCATGATTTGTAGGGTGACTACTGGCTTTGTAATCAGTGCAAACATCTCATCTTGTGTCTCCGTTGGGTCTCTCCCTTCTCAGATAAGCCATTTACCCTGTGGCCTGAGCACAAACAACGTCGCAGCAAAAACTCATCCTCTTGTAATATAACTAAAGTGAGGGATTAGTAGAGGGTTAGATTCTCAGCACAGTCAGGGACAGTTTGCCCTGAGGCCGGGCGTTAGGCGAGGCCTCTATCCTGGTGGATTCCCACAGTTGGGAAGCTCTCATCCCAGACAGAAGCAGCTTCCAGACAGGCTTCCGGGCCAAAACTAGCCCCTATCAGGCGGACAGACAGCGTTTGGGAGGCAGGGAATTTTGAGAGCAATACAAAATCATTTTAATGGTTTGTAAAAGCGAACAGCGGTTGATTACTAAAAAAGCTAACAGCAATCATCAGCCAAGTTTGTAAGAGTCTGTGAGAACATAACGCAAATCTAGACCGGCCACTTAACACAGTTGTTGGAGAGTGAGAGGAGAATATGAGTTAGCCCTTCTCTCCCTCAAGTGGAGAGCTTGTTTTGATTTGGTGTGTGTGTGTGAGGGGGGGGGGGGATAAGCCCTTTTTTGTCTCTAATCCCACTCTTGGACTGTGTGTGTGTGTGTGTGTGTGTATAAGGGAGAGAGTGAGAGTGAGTGCATTCGTTTTTATGGGGCAATCACAATGTGTTCCTCATGAGCGATCGCTGGGGATGTGCCTGCCTGGGTTTATGACTCATGCTTGTACGCCACAGCCCTGGCCCCTGCTCCCTCACTCGCTCGCCCGCCTGCGTCCACCCTCCCCCCCCCCACCCCCACAGCACAGGCCCATAACCCACGGCCGCAGAAACGTTTCTTGGCCTCCACATCGGAGCCGCAGCTCGGCCTAATGGACTGTGACTGCAACACTGCGGCGTTCGGGGAGGTGTTTCGAGGCGAGAGTCACAGTGGAGCGTGTGATGTGGCTGAATATTTTTTGGAGGCGGTAAATGGAACGGTTGATGCTGATCATGTTTTAACCACTATCAGGCATGTCCATGAAATACGTTGTGACGGTCACTCAAGCGCTGGTCTGCGTGTCACTCACACAGTCACATCTATGGAAGTGTATTCCATGATGTTTCGGGACATTATTAAAAAGCGACGGAATGGTGCCCTTTCCGAGGGCTGGTACTATTCATGCTAGATATCCCTTCATACTCATAACCATATACAGAAACATGTGTCTCCATCCTTGAAAATACTTTTTTTTTTTTTTTTCATGTTAGTGATTCACATCAAACCAGTGAGAGCCCATCAGATAAGACGTCTGAAATGAAACCCCTTCGTTCTGCTGGCTATGAGCAAAAAAGAGCTTACAGTAATTTCTTTCCTTAAATACTTAAAACACTTAAATACTATTTCAACAGTATGATACTCTTTCAAATCCCCACTTCCCCCAAAATAGCTGGATAGTGACTAACAAAGGAGCTGGCTGAGGAGATAAACACACACACAGATCTAGAAATAACTCTCATTTTGCTCCTTTTTTCTTCTTCTCCTTCTTCTTCTTTTTTTATCTCCGTCTCTCTCTCTCTCTCTCCCTCCCTCCCTCCTTTCCTTTTTTTCAACCTCTTTTGGGAAACATGTCTTTCCCAGCTGTGCTGCCCCCACAGAGCGAAGCGGAGGCCAAGCCGCGCCGAGAGCACAGCTGGCCAGACACCGTGGAGCCAGCCGACAGACGCATGGAGCACCGCCCGCCCAGGCCCGCTTCCTCTGCAAACATGCCCAGGTGTGGGGCCTGATCCCTGGGCTTCTGATGTGCAGAGGGAGGGGAGGGGGTCATGGAGGGTGGTGGTAGAGGGAGAGGGGGTTTGGGGGGTAAAGGGAGGGTATTCCCACTGAAGCTGTGTCAACACAGAGTAAGGGAGTGTTTATGAAGGCAAGCTAGAGGGGAGAAAGAGACCGGGGGGGGACCTGGTGAAGGAAGAGATAGTTTGCAACAATTACCACTGTATTGTGACCACATTGCAGCTAAATGGCTCCTGCCTGGCTTTTTTGCTGACAGGAAGCCAAGCTGAAGCAGGCACTGGCTACAGATGGGGAGAGGCATGCAGACCTGTATATTATAGAATGGTGCCAATCATACACACACACACACACAACCGCCCCCCCCTCTCTGTCTCTTACAAACACATACACACATTAATATTTGGGAGATGTATCATGATCTAGCTAGGGGGTGATGGAAGCAGTTGATCTGGCAGAGGAACACACACAGACTTGTATCTCACTTGGCACCTCAGAATGAGCAAAACATGTTGGTCTGGTGTGCTGTTGTGTGTGTGTGTGTGTGTGTGTGTGTGTGTGTGTGTGTGTGTGTGTGTGTGTGTGTGGCGTGGAGAGTGGGAAAGATAAGAAAGGCCTGGACCCACTCAGTTCTTTGAACATCTTTATCAGAGGCAGGAGCCCATGAACAGCACCTGCTCCCACCCCACTAATTAGCACAGACAGAGACAGGTCTCTCCAGGCCTGGCCAGTCCCTGAACCCTCAGGACTCACACACATGCACAAACATGCAAGCCCATGCACAAACACACACACACACACACACACGCACACACAGTGAGAAATCTATAATATCCACATACTGTCAATCATACTCAGACTTATATCCATACTCATACAATATTACACACAAACACATTAATTCACATATATATAGTGCATTCACACATGCATTAATGTATTCCATCATTTTTGCATGCACTCAATTACACACCATGATACGTGCACACCACAGTCACACACACTCATGCATGGGTGAAGTTTTCACTCTCACTAGATTGAAAACACACTCATGTCCATCCTGTGTGGAAACTCTTGTATCCCTCTGCTGGTGAAATGAGATAGTGCAGACAAACATTGAACCCTCCTTAGATGGTTCCTGTCTGACTGAAAGCATCATTCCACTAATTGACCACCCCCCTTTTCTCTTTAGGGGTATATGGTGGTTTGATGTTTAACATATTTCTGATGTTTAACATATAAGTGGTAATAGTTTTTGGGAGCATCACTTATATGGAATGTTTTTATTTCGATTTGATTTACTAATGGTTGTAAATGCTAATCTCTCTTTCTCTCTCTCTCCATCCCTCCCTCCCTCTGCAGATACTGTATAAGCAGGTAATGTTCTGGGGCCTGTTGGTTTCCATGCCTCCCTGTTACACAATCCCACACTGAGTTCACCCTGTGATGCCAGGAACAAGCCCAGGCTCTGCTGCCGTTACTCAGGTGCTGCTCTGTCCAAGAAAAACGCAGAGCAATGCAGGTGGGTGGAATAAACCAACAGAGCTGAGGATGTGTCAGTCAAATGAGGGAGGTATTTGTTTTTGGACCCGTGTATATGTGAGTGGCACCATTGTGCTGACACGTGAATAGTGTGAATGTTTGGGATTTGCAAATTTACAAAGATGGTGTGTTTGTGTGTGTGTCGTGATGGGGGTGGGGTGTGTGTGTGAAAGTGAGTGATTAAGCAATATCACTGTTCAGTACATTTATGATTTTGCTGTAAATTGAAGGAATTCTGTCTGATTGTTCGTGTGTCCAATGTTCAAATGATGTATGAAGGTATATCTGAAGGCTGTTATGTGTGTGTGTCTGTGTGTGTGTGTGTGTGTGTGTGTAAACATATTGTAAATGGTTGTTATACGTACAAAGGACTCTACACAGCACGCCATGACCGTATTGCTAATTTTATTGCCAGTTCTATTCAATACATTATTTCCAAAAAATATGCCTATGTCCAAACACTCACGCATAATACCAGACTGGTTGAACAGCTCTGATGATGTGTCTGATGATGATGGGACATGTCCACAAACAGAAAGTCAGTGGGCTAAGACGCTAAGACTGGCAGGGCTACCAAAAGGAAAGTCTAAACAGCTGGCAAAATTCTGCTCCATGTCAGCTGTGATAGGCAGTCTTGCTGTGTGGTGTAGTAGGCAATGCTTAATGTACCCTTAAATGTCAAAGCTGTATCATCTCTAAGAATATTTGAATCCTTTCTGTAAAGTGATTTGATTGGTGGATTCAAATAAAAGAATTTGAATGTGTGTGTGTGTGTGTGTTTGTGTGTGTGTGTGTTTGTGTGTGGCTGTATGTTTGTGCACACATGCACATGTGTCTGTAAAAAAAAAATGTTATACAACTTGTTTGGATCTGTGTGTGTGTGTACTTGGTGTAAGTCTATAACTGTTTGTACATGTATGTGTGTGTGTGTGTCAGGTGGGCAGTAGGCAGGTTAGCCTGATGGAATGCCAGGATTCCTGAGTGTCTCCACAACTCTGCCCGCTGGGTGCGAAGCTGGCCTCCCACCAAGCCAATTTGGCAAAGAAAAACACAAATAAGGTGCAAAAACAACCATGTGTGTGTCCCCGTTGCTCACAATCTCTCTCTCTGTGTGTGTGTGTGTGTGTGTGTGTGTGTGTGTGTGTGTGTGTGTGTGTGTGTGTACACAAGTCAGTTAATATGTGTTTGGCTATGAATGCACTGTATGAACAGGTAAACCCATATGAATGTTTCTATGATTGTGATGTGTCTCTTTGCAGGCCAGTGTGTGTGTTTATGATTTTGTGGATGTGTGTTTGTTAATCTCTCTCTGTCTATGTTGTGTGTACATGTTTGTCAGTGTGTGTGTGTGTGTGTGTGTGTGTGTGTGTGTGTGTGTGTGTGTGTGTGTGTGTGTGTGTGTGTGTGTGTTTGTGTGTGTGTGTGTGTGCATGTTTGTGTGGGCGTGTGTGCTTTTGAATGTGTGTGAGTGTGTATTTTTCCCTTGGTTCCTTGTTGGCTCAGTGAGAGTGAATTGCTCACCTGTTCACACATGAGAAACAAAAGCCAGCGAGAGGAAGCAGACGTTACAGGATCGCCCCTTCTGCTACCCTGCACTTTCTAGCGGATTAGCTTACACACACACACACACACAAACACACACACACACACACACACACACACACACACACACATACATTGACATGACCATGCACACATATTTGCTTTAGCAGATGCCTCATACTGGTCAACTTAAACACCTCGCTAATGCCGTGCTGTACCTGTTTGAACAGCTGAGCATTTCTCTCCACTCCCCGCTCTCTGCACGCCCTGGCCATGCTGTCATGCTCTTCCCTTCCAAAAAGCTGTCTGTATCTCTTCACCCTGCGGTAGCCATCTTGCTCCCTAGTGCTGCGGTGTAGACACTCTGCTTGACTATATATAGAGCATGTTTTTATGCCCAAAGCATCTAATCAAGCGATGAGGTCTGTTGTGGTGCGACGCTAGTCTGTAACGTCTGTAATTGTGTGAGTCCACATGGGGCCAGTGGCTGGTTTGTGCAGACACATGATTGCTGTTGAGTACATTTATGAATATCATCCTGTGGAAGCACATATGACATTGAATTGCAGAGCTGTAATTAAGGGCAAGATTAGAGCAGTTCAGAGCATATTAGAGCAATTCCATGGAAGTCATAATGGCCTCCACAGGAGGAGTTTGAGTGCTGATTGGGATGATAATGTGGTCAAAGTGGAACCTAAGACATGTGCCTACAGGTAGGGGATGGATATATTGTTTTCATAAGTCTTCTGGGTTATAATTTGTCTGTCATTACGTAGAAGCTAATTTTATTCAGGGAGATCTTCCTGTCTTTCCAAGGAAATCAGAGGCACACTTTGACTTGTGACCGGAGGGTTGCCGGTTCGAACTCCGACCAGTAGGAACTCCTGAAGTGCCCTTGAGCAAGGCACCTAACCCCTCACTGCTCCCCCAGCGCCGCTGTAGCAGGCAGCTCACTGTGTCGGGATTAGTGTGTGCTTCACCTCACTGTGTGTTCACTGTGTGCTAAGTGTGTTTCACTAGTTCACGGATTGGGATAAATGCAGAGACCAAATTTCCCTCACAGGATCAAAAGAGTATATATACTTATACTAATATACATCAGTTATAAGAGGGCAATTCCACGCAAAACTGTCACATCCATAACGCCATTACAATGCCATGGTATTTAGTTGCTGTTATGGACGTGACAGTTTTGCCTGGAATTGACCAAGACTGTTTTGTTTATGTTGCAAACTATGTTAGCATTTGCCCTCTCACAAATCAAATCCATAAACTGACTAAAATTCAGGAATTTTGTGTTGCGTCATTTGAATATGATGGTTTACAATACAAGTGTGTGAAACTGGAGACCCGGAAAGTTCTGGCCTCAGTTGAAACCCCTCAAGAGAGAATTATATTCCTGGGGAAAATTGCGATTTTAACAAATAATTCAGCAATGTTGTTTTACAAGTCCAAAACGCTGTAAATGTGTCTGTGCTGTAGCTGTTCCATGTAATTATATTGATGGCTTTTGGAAAGATCTGCTTATAAGTCGCCCTCTCCTCACACATCATGTGGATGTTACTGTATTACAGAGAAACAGAAACATGGAGCAGGTGGAGACAGATATGTGACTCCTATTGCTAATCTGTCCATAAGGTCCAATTCCTAGCCCTAAGCTACACTCTGTGGGAGCTGGGATAGACTCATGGCCTAAACAAACCTGGTGCTGGCCTGTGAATGTGAGCTGCATGACTGGTGTTGCAGGTCCAGGTTACTGATGTTTGTTATGACCCTGTCATGTTCTTCTTTAAAGGGGCGGTGTGTAGAATTCTGCAGGATTGAAGTTGTCTTGACTGCATTACATTCATGGTGGCGGTTTTATGGATAACTCAGAGCGTAGGTGTTTTTGACATTACATCAAATACATTAATTTTTTAAATATAAATACAGTTTTTCTCAGTCGCTTTGGTGCTTTTCTCACATCACTATTAACATTTGCACAGCAGTTAGTGCATTTCTCAAAACAATTAGTGCAAACTGCAAAACCTAGTGGATGACCTGCAAAAGCACGTCACTTGCTCAAAATGGATAGTCCATTTCTCAAAAGCAAGTATTTATGTCAATGAAACTGTCAGTGTCATCAAAATGAGAAGTCTTGACACCATCGTTTATGAACAAGATAGTCAAATGGCTTTGTCATGTTTTCATTATGACAGTTCTCTCAGTGTTTTCTAATGCAAAAAAAAGGTCATAACTCGGTGACACTACCTGAACATGCTCAAGACAGCACTATACAGTACTTGTACAGCCATTTGAAAACTACAGTAAAGTTACACATTGCTGTAGTTAGGGGAGTAAGTGAGTACAAGACACTGAATACATACATTTTTACTGTAAGCTCTTTGCAATTCCACAGCATTGTGACAGAATTTGATAACTAGTTCAACAATTTTGTATGTAATGACTCAAGCAATGAAATGAAGACTATTAGTTTTATTGGGAACGACTATTCAGCATCCATAAGTATAGTTCATTTTGACTGACATGACATAAGCAAATGATAATGTTAAAAAACAGCAGAGAATTGTATGAAAGCAACTGATACATGTCCAAAAGCATTTGCAATTTGTTCAGAGGAAGGAGAAATTGCTACTATGTGCACAAATGACTAAATGTTGTGGAGGTTGAACTAATAGTTATGAGAATTTTCATTCTGATCTGAAAAAAGCACCAAAGCGCCTGAGAAAAACTGTAATATATTATACATATATATACATAGCACCTTTAAGTTTCTCATGAATGTGAACCATACATGTGCTGGTGTTGGCATTTGTTTGCTATGTATTGTTTTTAATGTTTTTAACAAATCAATTTGTTTGTTATGGATTGTCTGACTGTCTGGTGTTTGTGTTTGTGCTCCGAGTGGATGCAGCGCATGCTGTGAGTGAGTGAGTGTTGACAGTACGAGTGTATGAGTTTTGCTTTTGGCTTGCGCGTGGCTCGTGTCCATGCGTCCTCCTGCTTGTAGCTGACTCTCCCCTCTGCTGTTTTAGGGCTGCTCTGAGGATACTGTGTGAGTCTGTGTGTATGTTTGAGCATGTGTGTGTGTGTGTGTGTATGTATATGTTTGTGTATGTGTATGTGTTTGTGTATGTGTGTGTGTCCTGGCCTCTCGGACGTTGTGTGTCTCTGAGGAGGTGTTTTCTGAGGAGGTGTGTGTGTGTGTGTGTGTGTGTGAGCAGAGGGAATCAAGGATGAGAGAGAGAGAAACAGAGAGAGAGCGAGGTTTTTGTGGCCGCTGTGCTCCGCGGCGCTGTCTCTCCCGGGCTGTCCTTCGCCCCCGTGCGTAATTTAGGGCTGGAGCGATGACATCTGCTCATGATATTTACAGAGGACCGTGGGGGCTGGCGGCGCACATCTGGAGTCTAGACTTACTGGCTCTACAGGAGTGGAGTCGCACCGCAGTCCCCCTCTGTCCTGTCCACCACTCACAAAGACACTGGTGGCGTGGGGAGAAAACAGCAGAAGAGAGAGAGAGAGGGAGGGAGAGGGAGATATTCATAGATAGATAGACAGATAGATAGATAGATAGATAGATAGATAGATAGATAGAAAGATAGATAGATAGATAGATAGATAGATAGATAGATAGACAGATAGATAGACAGACAGACAGACAGACAGACAGACAGACAGATAGATAGATAGATAGATAGATAGATAGATAGACAGACAGATAGATAGATAGATAGATAGATCGATATATCGAGAAAGAGTAAGAGAGAGAGATAGATAGATACAGAGAGAGGATCAATCGGAGGAAACATACTTTGAAGTGAACAGATGTGATTTGCTGTGAAGGGATCAGAGTCAGGGTTGCCCACAATAGAGAAAAAAAGCACATCAGCGCTGTGACTGCAGGACCCAAGCAATCTTTCGAGAGTTTTTTCTCTGCCAGATCTTGATCCAAATTTAGGCTTTTAAACAAAGGTCTCTGGACTCATATTTGGGCATACTACACATACTTGCACGCTCAGAAACACATTCATACACACCCCCTCACAGACACACACATACACAGAGACACACACATACACACACACACACACCCTCTGCCTTTTCTCTCAAACTTGAGAACAGAGTCTTGTTCCTGCCGTGTGGATGATAAATGCTCACTGTCAAAACACTGGTGTGTGTAGATGAAGAGCTCCATCCTCACTGTTAATCCTTGCACTCCCAGTGCGAAACACACACAAACACACACACACACACATGCACACACACACACTCCCACATAAAAGCTCCTAAGCAGACACTGGTTTATTTGACTCATGTAACACATCCATCAGCCATTCTCCATAGGCTTCCATCAGACTCCTCTGCCCCCGCCACCACCCACCACCACTCACACTCACACTCATACATACACACAGATCCTCTATGTGTGGTGTGTGTGTGTGTGTGTGTGTGTGTGTATGTGTGTATGGTGTGTGTGTATGGTGTATGTGTGTGTGTGTGTGTGTGTGTGGTGTTCATGCTCACTCATATGACGCTGGGGCTGCTGTGCAGACCTGCATCATCAGCCACGGGCTCCTTGCTGTGACCCACTGGCTGAACCGCAAGTCTTAAAATGCAGGAAATCACTTAATGAAATTTTCGCTAACAAATTCACCTACTCAAAGAACAAGAGGGAGAGAAAAAAAGGGCCACCAGGTCTCTCTGTGAAAGTGTGAGGCGGGGGGGGGGGGCAAATGTGTGAGTGTGTGTGTGTCTGTTTCAGAGTGCTTGTGTGTATGTGTGTGTGTGTGTGTGTGTATGTATGTGTGTAGTTCTGACACAGGGACAAACATGAAACATGTGAGTGTGTGAGTGTGTGTGTGTGTCTGTGTAGTTCTGACACAGGGACAACAAGGAGATTTCTAGTGTTTTTTCCTCATTGATTGTGTCTGTGTGTGTCTTGACTGTATTTGTGTCAGTTTAGCTCATTAGTTTCAGTTCTTAGGAAACACAGTGTCTTGAATCAATATAAAGTAGCTAAAGTAACGGCAGGCATGTTTTTTCCTGCACTCATTCCTATCAGGGCTGATGATTCAACAATAAACCACCGATGTCACTTCCTCATGCGCCAACACAGAAGCCCTCGGTCCCTCTACCCGTACATGGGCAAAACGCTGGCCGAGAGATGGGCTCTGCGGCAGCACCAGTGCCAGCGTCATGCGCCAGCGAGGTAGATTTACGGCTCACAAACATGAGTCTGGGTCCTTTTCAGCGTGTTCTCGGGCACTCTCTTTTACGACCGACACAGTGTTTTTATGTGTCTGCTCGCCCCCATCACAACTACACTGACCCCTCTCTCTCTTTCTCTCTCCCTCTCACACACACACTCACACACACACACACACACACACACACACACACACACCCTAGTCTTGGAGCACTGGGGCACTTCAGCAGTGGTGTTCAGGTTTCTGGTGTTAAACAGGTCATAAAACGTGGCCACACAACACCCTTAGTGGCCGATCTGCATCATACGTCACCCCCCCCACCCCCCAACCATTTGAGATTTTGGCCCTGCTCAGTGACTCCCGAGCCTGCAAGGGGTGTTCAACAATGGGCCTGAAATCATATCTGGGTCAACTAGGTAAGAATAGTCCTGTTTGGAAAGTTACAGCAGTTCAAACTGACTTGCATTTTTGTGCAATTTGAAATTGATCCCTCCTGTGTGAATGGGGCGAGTTACATCATTCACCCTAACGGCTAACGTCTCTTTCCCACCCTATTTCTCTAGGCCAGGTGGAGAGAGAGAGAGAGAGGGAGGGAGAGAGAAAGAGAGGACAGGTGTCAGATAATGAAGAAAAGTTCTATTCAGGTGTGTCAACCACAGTCTGACCTCTTTCTCTTCTATTACTGGAATTAAGGACCCTGTTTTTCCACAGAAGAATCTTACTTTTAAAAGCTGTGAGTATTGCAAGAGTATTGAAATACCAAGCATATTATAAGGGTGCTGAAATACCAAATAAGAAGTAAAGAAAAAATGTCTCTGGCAGAGAAAAACTCATTATTTGTAAAAGCTGTTATATCCCACACAGACTGGTTAACCACACTGCTTTCTTACACATTTCTGATGGATGTAGTCCAAAGGCACCGACACCTTTGGATGGGTCCAACTTAACTGGCTGGATTTCCCTGAATTGCATCATGAGTCTGAGGTGTTGCAATGTGCTCTGGTGACATCTGCGCACACTTGGTTTGGACTGACCCCATCCAGAAAGTTCCCAAAGCGTTTACGGTCAGAGCCCTGGTGGTGGACCAACAGGCGGTCACAGGCAGAGTCTGTAGTGTACGTCAGAGTGTAACGTATGATGGAATAATACAGCATGACTGACATCCACTGGGCAACTCAAATTATAAAGGACATTTGCATGACCACAGGATGGACAAGTGCTTTTATAACAGTGTATTACTAAGGTGTGTGTTCACATTTGGTTAAACATTAATGATCTGAAAATACCAAGAGCTCTCTTGTAAATGACCGTGAAAGACTTTTTCCATTAGAAAACAGCTCAATATATAAAAAAAAAAAAGCAGTATATTCTGGTGCCAGAGAATGGTGAAATCAGCTGAGTGTACGCCTAAAAGTCAATCTCAGTGTTGAGACAAAGACAGCTGGAAAAGTACTGCAGAGATATCGCACTGTCATTTCCTCTGACTAATAAAAAAACAGTATTTGGCATTAAACAACTATCTGATTTCATGATTGGTGGGTGGGTGTGAGTCAGTGATGAAGTTTCGGTTTCGGACAGAGCGTGGCTGTGTGTGTGTGTAGGTGTGTGCGTGTGTGTGTGTGTGTGTGTGTGTGTGTGTGTGTGTGTGTGTGTGTGCATGTGTGTTTGAGTGTGTGTGTGTAATCTGTTTAATAGAGCACAAATGCACTCAAACGCCCATGCACACACACACTTTCTTGTATGTGAGAAGAAAAATCCGTTTTCAAAAATCCGTTTGAATATGTGTCTGTCTGTGGCTTTGTGTGTGTGTGTGTGTGTGTCTGTCTGTCTCTGTGTCTGTGTGTGTGTGTGTGTGTGTGTGTGTGTGTGTGTGTGTGTGTGAACACCACTTGAACGGTCTCCACTGTTTCAGAACAGCTCAGTAAAAAGCCCCTCTCTCAGACACTACAATAGCTGCATTGACCAACCCCAGGGTGTCTAACCCAGGTCAAGGTAGCAACACAATACTGCCCAATGGTTTGTGGTCACTACCTGGGCCAGACAAGCCTGTCAGTGTGCAACAAGCATGGATGCTGCAGCACATATGGTCTGTGGCTAGAATAACTTAATTGGATCTCACCATGTGCAGACAAACTCACATCTGTGCTCTATGGGTATGAGTGGGTTACCTCCGTCTCAGTTGCATACAACAACAAATCTGTGTCACTTGTGTTCAAAGTTCACAAAAAGCCAGGGCTAGCCCAAATACAAACATTTAAAAGGAGAGAGAGAGAGAGAGAAAGAGAGATTCTCTTGATGTAATTTTCTCCATTAGGCTACTGCTTTTATTCTACAGTTCTATAATTCTACATTAATTTATAGTCATGCCAATAAAGCACATTGAATTTAATTGAGAGAGAGCGAGAGAGAGAGAGAGAGAGAGAGAGAGAGAGAGAGAAAGAGAGAAGAAAAATGTTTTGAACCTGGAAACTTGGTTAAAATGATCTTGTCAGGACTAGCTTTAAAGTGGTAAGCTTTAAAGTATAAATCACAACATTGGAACAAAATCTCTCTTACCATCACCCCCCCCCCCCCCCCCCAGTTGCCATAATAAAACCACTCTGAAATCAAGATGCAGAAGCATTTGTGGTGGTGATCAGTATTTTTTGTGGTGATCTTTCAGAGGACTTTGCGCAACCTTTTTTTGTGTTACGGTAACGGGTGTGCTAGGGGTTGTTGAACAAGAGGGCGCAAACTCTGACTTGTCTTCCTCAACAACATTACATAACGCCCACCTCCTCTTCACCACACCCAACCTCCACCCTACCCCACCTACAGATCCCTCAGGGCCTGCGTCCCAGCTGGGCTGGTTGCAACATCAGAACATGAAGAACTCAATCACCAGGGTGAGACCATAGCACACCGCACCACACCACACCACAGCACACACAGCTCTTTGTCAGGCCTACACTCACACAACTCTCAATCCAAGCTGTCATCATAGCACAGACAGCATATTTTTTTAATGTTCATGGAAATACAAAATGTTATTTGCAGGTTCTTAAATATCAAAAATGTCTTCCCAGAGTTTTAGCTGCATCAACAGTTATGTAGGTGAAAATAACTAAGAAGCAAATAAAACACAAAGTACCTCTTTGGAGAATTCTATGGAGAAATTATCAGGGGTTGGGAAATGTACTCTATTCACTCAAGTGGTAGGCTATACCATCAACCTACAGTCAGATATGTTGACAAACTCTCAATTTTCTCTTGATATAAACTCTCATCAATGTTCAACATACCGCATCTGCAAAACTTGGCCTGTCTCTGTGACCTTTGTGAACAGATTGGTGCAAATATTCTTTTGCTGATCTCTGCTGTTCTTGTGAGCATCATGAAGCAGATGTGTGCAAGAGTTTGTTCTCCAGCTGTTGTGCTGCTAAGGCTTTTCCTCCATGGCCTCTTGGTGTTGAGGAACACTGCCGGTTGTTGTTCCCTCACGCATCCCCTGCTTGTTTGTAAATATCACTGACCTAAGGCAGTGCATTGTATCAGCACCATATTGGCTAATCCAGACTCTAAGGCGCTCTGAGGTCCAATAGGGCAATGTTGTGAAACAGACGTAAAAATACTTCTTGTATGTGGCACAACTGCAATACACATTATTGTGTATCTAAAAGTTCCCTCGAGATGAATAAAGTATCTATCTATCTATCTATCTATCTATCTATCTATCTATCTGTCTATCTATCTATCTATCTATCTATCTATCTATCTATCTATTGATGACCTGGTTGAATAAGCAACATCATTTTAAACAATATGTGAAAAGGGGTTCCTTCCACCTTGTCTCTATCAGTTAAAGTACTGTTATTATCCTCTATTCTCTCTAAGAGTCTGCAACAAACTGTTGAAACTGAATGAAAACCAAATGTACTTTTTGGCTTTATGAATATGCTACAACTCCAATAGAGCCAATTCCTATTGCACTCACAGCTAATTCATCCAAAGATAATTACATTTTCTCAGCAACAGCTCTTTCGTCCGCATACCATTACATTACGTGTCACACCTTCATCTATGGCTCTGATCTTATTGCGACCTCTGCTGGTCAAATGAAAGTACTTCCATTTTCTGAATCTCACAGAGTTTCTCAGCATTGGCTTCACAAAGCCACACTACAAAATTAATTAATCATTAATGGTAAAATTGAGAGTAAATAATGAAGACCAAAGGAGAGACACACATCCACATTAACTCAAATTGTTAACCTAACTAATTTCACTGATGGTTTATCACAACAAAAACATTGCTTAAGATGTTACAACATTTACATAACAATAGGTCATCACTTGTGTTTGCTTGGAGCACCAGGATGGCCCAGTGGTTGAGGGGTTGAAATTAAAACCCAATGGATGTATGTCCATGTGTATTCGAACCCCACTTCTGGTAACTATCTTAATGCTGAAGAGTGACACTGCTGTGATGAGCCTGACAAATTAAATGCAACTGATTGAACTGCTTCTCTGTGGATTATAATTACTCATCAATGTAAATATTAAAACTAAATGCAGCCTTAAACACTAGTGGAAAAACCTCTACATCAAGAGAGATTAACTCACATATATCAGTCATCAAATGTCCTTTTTGTACAAATGGTTCAAATTGTTCAAATTTAAGGCCAAGAAATGAATAACTACTTTCTCTAAAATGGAAATTAATTATAACAAAATGTAAAGGTCAATTACAAAAAATATCTCAAGCCAAAATCTATTAGGAATAAAAAGTCTTATGCGCTAAGGGTTTACAAGTGACAATAAAAAACATGGTTCAAAATGGTTTATACATAACATGATAATGATCTCATATCACTTGTGTTTACAGGTACAAGCACCAGGATGGCCGAGTGGTTAAGGCGTTGGACTTAAGATCCAATGGACGTATGTCCTCGTGGGTTCGAACCCCACTCCTGGTAACTATCTTAATGGTGCAGAGGCTGGGACAACCACGGTTATTGAATTGCAACTAACACACCATTACTTTCATGTTCTGCATGCCATACATCTGTGGCTCTGGTGCATTGTGGCCAATGTTATAGGTCCTCCTTCACAGCATGTGCTGCCACAGCCCAATCCACAAGCAGAATTATAATTGTTTGTACACACACAAAAATTCCAATGCAGTCCTGCAAGATACAAAAACAACAACACAGAAGCTGCTTAACCGCACGTGCCGCATGTTGTACCCGGGATCCATAAAGGCCCTCTTAATAGAATGACATCTCCATCAAGAGAGACATACAGATATATAAGTCAAATGTCCTCTTTTGTACAAACAATTTCTTTGGCTTAAAATGGTTGCTATATGTACATGACAATGATGTCATCACTTGATTTTTCAAGTTTGAGCACCAGGATGGCCGAGTGGTTAAGGCGTTGGACTTAAGATCCAATGGATGTATGTCCTCGTGGGTTCGAACCCCACTCCTGGTAACTGTCTTAATGCTGAACAGTGACACTGCCATGATGAGCCTGACGAATTAAATGCAACTGATTGAACTGCTTCTCTGTGGATTATAATTACTCATAAATGGAAATATTAAAACTAAAGGCAGCCTTAAACACTAGTGGAAAAACCTCTACATCAAGAGGGATTAACTTGCATATATCTGTCATCAAATGTCCTTTTTTTACAAATGGTTCTTTAGGCTACAACATTTCCCCCAAAAAAGTCAAACTTAAGGCCATGAAATGAATAACTAATTTCTCTAAAATGGAAATTATTTCTAACAAAATGTAAAGGTCAATTACAAAAAATATCTCAAGCAAAAATCTATTAGGAATAAAAACTCTTATGCGCTAAGGGTTTACAAGTGACAATAAAAAACATGGTTCAAAATGGTTTATACATTACATGATAATGAACTCATCACTTGTGTTCACAGGTACAAGCACCAGGATGGCCGAGTGGTTAAGGCGTTGGACTTAAGATCCAATGGACGTATGTCCTCGTAGGTTCGAACCCCACTCCTGGTAACTATCTTAATGGTGCAGAGGCTGGGACAACCATGATTATTGAATTGCAACTAACACACCATTACTTTCATGTTCTTCATGCCATACATCTGTGGCTCTGGTGCATTGTGGCCAATGTTATAGGTCCTCCTTCAAAGCACAGCATGTGCTGCCACAGCCCAATCCACAAGCAGAATTATAATTGTTTGTACACACACAAAAATTCCAATGCAGTCCTGCAAGATACAAAAACAACAACACAGAAGCTGCTTAACCGCACGTGCCGCATGTTGTACCCGGGATCCATAAAGGCCCTCTTGATAGAATGACATCTCCATCAAGAGAGACATACTCAGATATATAAGTCAAATGTCCTCTTTTGTACAAACGATTTCTTTGGCTGAAAATGGTTGCTATATGTACATGACAATGATGTCATCACTTGATTTTTCAAGTTTGAGCACCAGGATGGCCGAGTGGTTAAGGCGTTGGACTTAAGATCCAATGGACGTATGTCCTCGTGGGTTCGAACCCCACTCCTGGTAACTGTCTTAATGCTGAACAGTGACACTGCCATGATGAGCCTGACGAATTAAATGCAACTGATTGAACTGCTTCTCTGTGGATTATAATTACTCATAAATGGAAATATTAAAACTAAAGGCAGCCTTAAACACTAGTGGAAAAACCTCTACATCAAGAGGGATTAACTTGCATATATCTGTCATCAAATGTCCTTTTTTTACAAATGGTTCTTTAGGCTACAACATTTCCCCCAAAAAAGTCAAACTTAAGGCCAAGAAATGAATAACTAATTTCTCTAAAATGGAAATTATTTCTAACAAAATGTAAAGGTCAATTACAAAAAATATCTCAAGCAAAAATCTATTAGGAATAAAAACTCTTATGCGCTAAGGGTTTACAAGTGACAATAAAAAACATGGTTCAAAATGGTTTATACATTACATGATAATGAACTCATCACTTGTGTTCACAGGTACAAGCACCAGGATGGCCGAGTGGTTAAGGCGTTGGACTTAAGATCCAATGGACGTATGTCCTCGTAGGTTCGAACCCCACTCCTGGTAACTATCTTAATGGTGCAGAGGCTGGGACAACCATGATTATTGAATTGCAACTAACACACCATTACTTTCATGTTCTTCATGCCATACATCTGTGGCTCTGGTGCATTGTGGCCAATGTTATAGGTCCTCCTTCAAAGCACAGCATGTGCTGCCACAGCCCAATCCACAAGCAGAATTATAATTGTTTGTACACACACAAAAATTCCAATGCAGTCCTGCAAGATACAAAAACAACAACACAGAAGCTTCTTAACCGCACGTGCCGCATGTTGTACCCGGGATCGATCCATAAAGGCCCTCTTGATAGAATGACATCTCCATCAAGAGAGACATACTCAGATATATAAGTCAAATGTCCTCTTTTGTACAAACGATTTCTTTGGCTTAAAATGGTTGCTATATGTACATGACAATGATGTCATCACTTGATTTTTCAAGTTTGAGCACCAGGATGGCCGAGTGGTTAAGGCGTAGGACTTAAGATACAATGGATATATGTCCTCGTGGGTTCAAACCCCACTCCTGGTAACTGTCTTAATGCTGAAGAGTGACACTGTCATGATGAGCCTGACAAATTAAATGCAACTGATTGAACTGCTTCTCTGTGGATTATAATTACTCATAAATGGAAATATTAAAACTAAATGCAGCCTTAAACACTAGTGGAAAAACCTCACACCAAGAGGGATTAACTCGCATATATCAGTCATCAAATGTCCTTTTTGTACAAATGGTTCTTTAGGCTACAACATTTCCCCCAAAAAAGTCAAATTTAAGGCCAAGAAATGAATAACTAATTTCTCTAAAATGGAAATTAATTCAAACAAAATGTAAAGGTCAATTACAAAAAATATCTCAAGCAAAAATCTATTAGGAATAAAAAGTCTTATGCGCTAAGGGTTTACAAGTGACAATAAAAAACATGGTTCAAAATGGTTTATACAAAACATGATAATGATCTCATATCACTTGTGTTTACAGGTACAAGCACCAGGATGGCCGAGTGGTTAAGGCGTTGGACTTAAAATCCAATGGACGTATGTCCTCGTGGGTTCGAACCCCACTCGTGGTAACTATCTTAATGGTGCAGAGGCTGGGACAACCATGATTATTGAATTGCAACTAACACACCATTACTTTCATGTTCTGCATGCCATACATCTGTGGCTCTGGTGCATTGTGGCCAATGTTATAGGTCCTCCTTCAAAGCACAACATGTGCTGCCACAGCCCAAACCACAAGCAGAATTATATTTTTTTGTACACACACAAAAATTCCAATGCAGTCCTGCAAGATACAAAAACAACAACACAGAAGCTGCTTAACCGCACGTGCCGCATGTTGTACCCGGGATCCATAAAGGCCCTCTTGATAGAATGACATCTCCATCAAGAGAGACATACTCAGATATATAAGTCAAATGTCCTCTTTTGTACAAACGATTTCTTTGGCTTAAAATGGTTGCTATATGTACATGACAATGATGTCATCACTTGATTTTTCAAGTTTGAGCACCAGGATGGCCGAGTGCTTAAGGCGTTGGACTTAAGATACAATGGACATATGTCCTCGTGGGTTCAAACCCCACTCCTGGTAACTGTCTTAATGCTGAAGAGTGACACTGTCATGATGAGCCTGACAAATTAAATGCAACTGATTGAACTGCTTCTCTGTGGATTATAATTACTCATAAATGGAAATATTAAAACTAAATGCAGCCTTAAACACTAGTGGAAAAACCTCACACCAAGAGGGATTAACTCGCATATATCAGTCATCAAATGTCCTTTTTGTACAAATGGTTCTTTAGGCTACAACATTTCCCCCAAAAAAGTCAAATTTAAGGCCAAGAAATGAATAACTAATTTCTCTAAAATGGAAATTAATTCAAACAAAATGTAAAGGTCAATTACAAAAAATATCTCAAGCAAAAATCTATTAGGAATAAAAAGTCTTATGCGCTAAGGGTTTACAAGTGACAATAAAAAACATGGTTCAAAATGGTTTATACAAAACATGATAATGATCTCATATCACTTGTGTTTACAGGTACAAGCACCAGGATGGCCGAGTGGTTAAGGCGTTGGACTTAAAATCCAATGGACGTATGTCCTCGTGGGTTCGAACCCCACTCGTGGTAACTATCTTAATGGTGCAGAGGCTGGGACAACCATGATTATTGAATTGCAACTAACACACCATTACTTTCATGTTCTGCATGCCATACATCTGTGGCTCTGGTGCATTGTGGCCAATGTTATAGGTCCTCCTTCAAAGCACAACATGTGCTGCCACAGCCCAAACCACAAGCAGAATTATATTTTTTTGTACACACACAAAAATTCCAATGCAGTCCTGCAAGATACAAAAACAACAACACAGAAGCTGCTTAACCGCACGTGCCGCATGTTGTACCCGGGATCCATAAAGGCCCTCTTGATAGAATGACATCTCCATCAAGAGAGACATACTCAGATATATAAGTCAAATGTCCTCTTTTGTACAAACGATTTCTTTGGCTGAAAATGGTTGCTATATGTACATGACAATGATGTCATCACTTGATTTTTCAAGTTTGAGCACCAGGATGGCCGAGTGGTTAAGGCGTTGGACTTAAGATCCAATGGACGTATGTCCTCGTGGGTTCGAACCCCACTCCTGGTAACTGTTTTAATGCTGAACAGTGACACTGCAATGATGAGCCTGACGAATTAAATGCAACTGATTGAACGGCTTCTCTGTGGATTATAATTACTCATAAATGGAAATATTAAAACTAAAGGCAGCCTTAAACACTAGTGGAAAAACCTCTACATCAAGAGGGATTAACTCGCATATATCTGTCATCAAATGTCCTTTTTTTACAAATGGTTCTTTAGGCTACAACATTTCCCCCAAAAAAGTCAAACTTAAGGACAAGAAATGAATAACTAATTTCTCTAAAATGGAAATTATTTCTAACAAAATGTAAAGGTCAATTACAAAAAATATCTCAAGCAAAAATCTATTAGGAATAAAAACTCTTATGCGCTAAGGGTTTACAAGTGACAATAAAAAACATGGTTCAAAATGGTTTATACATAACATGATAATGAACTCATCACTTGTGTTTACAGGTACAAGCACCAGGATGGCCGAGTGGTTAAGGCGTTGGACTTAAGATCCAATGGACGTATGTCCTCGTGGGTTCAAACCCCACTCCTGGTAACTATCTTAATGGTGCAGAGGCTGGGACAACCCTGATTATTGAATTGCAACTAACACACCATTACTTTCATCTTCTTCATGCCATACATCTGTGGCTCTGGTGCATTGTGGCCAATGTTATAGGTCCTCCTTCAAAGCACAACATGTGCTGCCACAGCCCAAACCAAAAGGCAGAATTATAATTTTTTGTACACACACAAAAATTCCAATGCAGTCCTGCAAGATACAAAAACAACAACACAGAAGCTGCTTAACCGCACGTGCCGCATGTTGTACCCGGGATCCATAAAGGCCCTCTTGATAGAATGACATCTCCATCAAGAGAGACATACAGATATATAAGTCAAATGTCCTCTTTTGTACAAACAATTTCTTTGGCTTAAAATGGTTGCTATATGTACATGACAATGATGTCATCACTTGATTTTTCAAGTTTGAGCACCAGGATGGCCGAGTGGTTAAGGCGTTGTACTTAAGATCCAATGGACCAATGTCCTCGTGGGTTCGAACCCCACTCCTGGTAACTGTCTTAATGCTGAACAGTGACACTGCAATGATGAACCTGACCAATTAAATGCAACTGATTGAACGGCTTCTCTGTGGATTATAATTACTCATAAATGGAAATATTAAAACTAAATGCAGCCTTAAACACTAGTGGAAAAACCTCTACATCAAGAGGGATTAACTCGCATATATCTGTCATCAAATATCTTTTTTTACAAATGGTTCTTTAGGCTACAACATTTCCCCCAAAAAAGTCAAACTTAAGGACAAGAAATGAATAACTAATTTCTCTAAAATGGAAATTATTTCTAACAAAATGTAAAGGTCAATTACAAAAAATATCTCAAGCAAAAATCTATTAGGAATAAAAAGTCTTATGCGCTAAGGGTTTACAAGTGACAATAAAAAACATGGTTCAAAATGGTTTATACAAAACATGATAATGATCTCATATCACTTGTGTTTACAGGTACAAGCACCAGGATGGCCGAGTGGTTAAGGCATTGGACTGAAAATCCAATGGACGTATGTCCTCGTGGGTTCGAACCCCACTCGTGGTAACTATCTTAATGGTGCAGAGGCTGGGACAACCATGATTATTGAATTGCAACTAACACACCATTACTTTCATGTTCTGCATGCCATACATCTGTGGCTCTGGTGCATTGTGGCCAATGTTATAGGTCCTCCTTCAAAGCACAACATGTGCTGCCACAGCCCAAACCACAAGCAGAATTATAATTGTTTGTACACACACAAAAATTCCAATGCAGTCCTGCAAGATACAAAAACAACAACACAGAAGCTGCTTAACCGCACGTGCCGCATGTTGTACCCGGGATCCATAAAGGCCCTCTTGATAGAATGACATCTCCATCAAGAGAGACATACTCAGATATATAAGTCAAATGTCCTCTTTTGTACAAACGATTTCTTTGGCTGAAAATGGTTGCTATATGTACATGACAATGATGTCATCACTTGATTTTTCAAGTTTGAGCACCAGGATGGCCGAGTGGTTAAGGCGTTGGACTTAAGATACAATGGACATATGTCCTCGTGGGTTCAAACCCCACTCCTGGTAACTGTCTTAATGCTGAAGAGTGACACTGTCGTGATGAGCCTGACAAATTAAATGCAACTGATTGAACTGCTTCTCTGTGGATTATAATTACTCATAAATGGAAATATTAAAACTAAATGCAGCCTTAAACACTAGTGGAAAAACCTCACACCAAGAGGGATTAACTCGCATATATCAGTCATCAAATGTCCTTTTTGTACAAATGGTTCTTTAGGCTACAACATTTCCCCCAAAAAAGTCAAATTTAAGGCCAAGAAATGAATAACTAATTTCTCTAAAATGGAAATTAATTCAAACAAAATGTAAAGGTCAATTACAAAAAATATCTCAAGCAAAAATCTATTAGGAATAAAAAGTCTTATGCGCTAAGGGTTTACAAGTGACAATAAAAAACATGGTTCAAAATGGTTTATACAAAACATGATAATGATCTCATATCACTTGTGTTTACAGGTACAAGCACCAGGATGGCCGAGTGGTTAAGGCGTTGGACTTAAAATCCAATGGACATATGTCCTCGTGGGTTCGAACCCCACTCCTGGTAACTATCTTAATGGTGCAGAGGCTGGGACAACCATGATTATTGAATTGCAACTAACACACCATTACTTTCATGTTCTGCATGCCATACATCTGTGGCTCTGGTGCATTGTGGCCAATGTTATAGGTCCTCCTTCAAAGCACAACATGTGCTGCCACAGCCCAAACCACAAGCAGAATTATATTTTTTTGTACACACACAAAAATTCCAATGCAGTCCTGCAAGATACAAAAACAACAACACAGAAGCTGCTTAACCGCACGTGCCGCATGTTGTACCCGGGATCCATAAAGGCCCTCTTGATAGAATGACATCTCCATCAAGAGAGACATACTCAGATATATAAGTCAAATGTCCTCTTTTGTACAAACGATTTCTTTGGCTGAAAATGGTTGCTATATGTACATGACAATGATGTCATCACTTGATTTTTCAAGTTTGAGCACCAGGATGGCCGAGTGGTTAAGGCGTTGGACTTAAGATCCAATGGACGTATGTCCTCGTGGGTTCGAACCCCACTCCTGGTAACTGTTTTAATGCTGAACAGTGACACTGCAATGATGAGCCTGACGAATTAAATGCAACTGATTGAACGGCTTCTCTGTGGATTATAATTACTCATAAATGGAAATATTAAAACTAAAGGCAGCCTTAAACACTAGTGGAAAAACCTCTACATCAAGAGGGATTAACTCGCATATATCTGTCATCAAATGTCCTTTTTTTACAAATGGTTCTTTAGGCTACAACATTTCCCCCAAAAAAGTCAAACTTAAGGACAAGAAATGAATAACTAATTTCTCTAAAATGGAAATTATTTCTAACAAAATGTAAAGGTCAATTACAAAAAATATCTCAAGCAAAAATCTATTAGGAATAAAAACTCTTATGCGCTAAGGGTTTACAAGTGACAATAAAAAACATGGTTCAAAATGGTTTATACATAACATGATAATGAACTCATCACTTGTGTTTACAGGTACAAGCACCAGGATGGCCGAGTGGTTAAGGCGTTGGACTTAAGATCCAATGGACGTATGTCCTCGTGGGTTCAAACCCCACTCCTGGTAACTATCTTAATGGTGCAGAGGCTGGGACAACCCTGATTATTGAATTGCAACTAACACACCATTACTTTCATCTTCTTCATGCCATACATCTGTGGCTCTGGTGCATTGTGGCCAATGTTATAGGTCCTCCTTCAAAGCACAACATGTGCTGCCACAGCCCAAACCAAAAGGCAGAATTATAATTTTTTGTACACACACAAAAATTCCAATGCAGTCCTGCAAGATACAAAAACAACAACACAGAAGCTGCTTAACCGCACGTGCCGCATGTTGTACCCGGGATCCATAAAGGCCCTCTTGATAGAATGACATCTCCATCAAGAGAGACATACTCAGATATATAAGTCAAATGTCCTCTTTTGTACAAACGATTTCTTTGGCTTAAAATGGTTGCTATATGTACATGACAATGATGTCATCACTTGATTTTTCAAGTTTGAGCACCAGGATGGCCGAGTGGTTAAGGCGTTGTACTTAAGATCCAATGGACCAATGTCCTCGTGGGTTCGAACCCCACTCCTGGTAACTGTCTTAATGCTGAACAGTGACACTGCAATGATGAACCTGACCAATTAAATGCAACTGATTGAACGGCTTCTCTGTGGATTATAATTACTCATAAATGGAAATATTAAAACTAAATGCAGCCTTAAACACTAGTGGAAAAACCTCTACATCAAGATGGATTAACTCGCATATATCTGTCATCAAATATCTTTTTTTACAAATGGTTCTTTAGGCTACAACATTTCCCCCAAAAAAGTCAAACTTAAGGACAAGAAATGAATAACTAATTTCTCTAAAATGGAAATTATTTCTAACAAAATGTAAAGGTCAATTACAAAAAATATCTCAAGCAAAAATCTATTAGGAATAAAAAGTCTTATGCGCTAAGGGTTTACAAGTGACAATAAAAAACATGGTTCAAAATGGTTTATACAAAACATGATAATGATCTCATATCACTTGTGTTTACAGGTACAAGCACCAGGATGGCCGAGTGGTTAAGGCATTGGGCTTAAAATCCAATGGACGTATGTCCTCGTGGGTTCGAACCCCACTCGTGGTAACTATCTTAATGGTGCAGAGGCTGGGACAACCATGATTATTGAATTGCAACTAACACACCATTACTTTCATGTTCTGCATGCCATACATCTGTGGCTCTGGTGCATTGTGGCCAATGTTATAGGTCCTCCTTCAAAGCACAACATGTGCTGCCACAGCCCAAACCACAAGCAGAATTATAATTGTTTGTACACACACAAAAATTCCAATGCAGTCCTGCAAGATACAAAAACAACAACACAAAAGCTGCTTAACCGCACGTGCCGCATGTTGTACCCGGGATCCATAAAGGCCCTCTTGATAGAATGACATCTCCATCAAGAGAGACATACTCAGATATATAAGTCAAATGTCCTCTTTTGTACAAACGATTTCTTTGGCTGAAAATGGTTGCTATATGTACATGACAATGATGTCATCACTTGATTTTTCAAGTTTGAGCACCAGGATGGCCGAGTGGTTAAGGCGTTGGACTTAAGATACAATGGACATATGTCCTCGTGGGTTCAAACCCCACTCCTGGTAACTGTCTTAATGCTGAAGAGTGACACTGTCGTGATGAGCCTGACAAATTAAATGCAACTGATTGAACTGCTTCTCTGTGGATTATAATTACTCATAAATGGAAATATTAAAACTAAATGCAGCCTTAAACACTAGTGGAAAAACCTCACACCAAGAGGGATTAACTCACATATATCAGTCATCAAATGTCCTTTTTGTACAAATGGTTCTTTAGGCTACAACATTTCCCCCAAAAAAGTCAAATTTAAGGCCAAGAAATGAATAACTAATTTCTCTAAAATGGAAATTAATTCAAACAAAATGTAAAGGTCAATTACAAAAAATATCTCAAGCAAAAATCTATTAGGAATAAAAACTCTTATGCGCTAAGGGTTTACAAGTGACAATAAAAAACATGGTTCAAAATGGTTTATACATTACATGATAATGAACTCATCACTTGTGTTCACAGGTACAAGCACCAGGATGGCCGAGTGGTTAAGGCGTTGGACTTAAGATCCAATGGACGTATGTCCTCGTGGGTTTCGAACCCCACTCCTGGTAACGGTCTTAATGCTGAACAGTGACACTGCAATGATAAGCCTGACGAATTAAATGCAACTGATTGAACGGCTTCTCTGTGGATTATAATTACTCATAAATGGAAATATTAAAACTAAAGGCAGCCTTAAACACTAGTGGAAAAACCTCTACATCAAGAGGGATTAATTCGCATATATCTGTCATCAAATGTCCTTTTTGTACAAATGGTTCTTTAGGCTACAACATTTCCCCCAAAAAAGTCAAACTTAAGGCCAAGAAATGAATAACTAATTTCTTTAAAATGGAAATTATTTCTAACAAAATGTAAAGGTCAATTACAAAAAATATCTCAAGCAAAAATCTATTAGGAATAAAAACTCTTATGCGCTAAGGGTTTACAAGTGACAATAAAAGACATGGTTCAAAATGGTTTATACATTACATGATAATGAACTCATCACTTGTGTTCACAGGTACAAGCACCAGGATGGCCGAGTGGTTAAGGCGTTGGACTTAAGATCCAATGGACGTATGTCCTCGTGGGTTCGAACCCCACTCCTGGTAACTATCTTAATGGTGCAGAGGCTGGGACAACCATGATTATTGAATTGCAACTAACACACCATTACTTTCATGTTCTGCATGCCATACATCTGTGGCTCTGGTGCATTGTGGCCAATGTTATAGGTCCTCCTTCAAAGCACAACATGTGCTGCCACAGCCCAAACCAAAAGCAGAATTATAATTTTTTGTACACACACAAAAATTCCAATGCAGTCCTGCAAGATACAAAAACAACAACACAGAAGCTGCTTAACCGCACGTGCCGCATGTTGTACCCGGGATCCATAAAGGCCCTCTTGATAGAATGACATCTCCATCAAGAGAGACATACTCAGATATATAAGTCAAATGTCCTCTTTTGTACAAACGATTTCTTTGGCTGAAAATGGTTGCTATATGTACATGACAATGATGTCATCACTTGATTTTTCAAGTTTGAGCACCAGGATGGCCGAGTGGTTAAGGCGTTGGACTTAAGATCGATCCAATGGACGTATGTCCTCGTGGGTTTCGAACCCCACTCCTGGTAACGGTCTTAATGCTGAACAGTGACACTGCAATGATAAGCCTGACGAATTAAATGCAACTGATTGAACGGCTTCTCTGTGGATTATAATTACTCATAAATGGAAATATTAAAACTAAAGGCAGCCTTAAACACTAGTGGAAAAACCTCTACATCAAGAGGGATTAACTCGCATATATCTGTCATCAAATGTCCTTTTTGTACAAATGGTTCTTTAGGCTACAACATTTCCCCCAAAAAAGTCAAACTTAAGGCCAAGAAATGAATAACTAATTTCTTTAAAATGGAAATTATTTCTAACAAAATGTAAAGGTCAATTACAAAAAATATCTCAAGCAAAAATCTATTAGGGATAAAAACTCTTATGCGCTAAGGGTTTACAAGTGACAATAAAAGACATGGTTCAAAATGGTTTATACATTACATGATAATGAACTCATCACTTGTGTTCACAGGTACAAGCACCAGGATGGGCGAGTGGTTAAGGCGTTGGACTTAAGATCCAATGGACGTATGTCCTCGTGGGTTCGAACCCCACTCCTGGTAACTATCTTAATGGTGCAGAGGCTGGGACAACCATGATTATTGAATTGCAACTAACACACCATTACTTTCATGTTCTGCATGCCATACATCTGTGGCTCTGGTGCATTGTGGCCAATGTTATAGGTCCTCCTTCAAAGCACAACATGTGCTGCCACAGCCCAAACCACAAGCAGAATTATAATTTTTTGTACACACACAAAAATTCCAATGCAGTCCTGCAAGATACAAAAACAACAACACAGAAGCTGCTTAACCGCACGTGCCGCATGTTGTACCCGGGATCCATAAAGGCCCTCTTGATAGAATGACATCTCCATCAAGAGAGACATACTCAGATATATAAGTCAAATGTCCTCTTTTGTACAAACGATTTCTTTGGCTGAAAATGGTTGCTATATGTACATGACAATGATGTCATCACTTGATTTTTCAAGTTTGAGCACCAGGATGGCCGAGTGGTTAAGGCGTTGGACTTAAGATCCAATGGACGTATGTCCTCGTCAGTTCGAACCCCACTTCTGGTAACTGTCTTAATGCTGAACAGTGACACTGCAATGATGAGCCTGACGAATTAAATGCAACTGATTGAACGGCTTCTCTGTGGATTATAATTACTCATAAATGGAAATATTAAAACTAAAGGCAGCCTTAAACACTAGTGGAAAAACCTCTACATCAAGAGGGATTAACTCGCATATATCTGTCATCAAATGTCCTTTTTTTACAAATGGTTCTTTAGGCTACAACATTTCCCCCAAAAAAGTCAAACTTAAGGCCAAGAAATTAATAACTAATTTCTCTAAAATGGAAATTATTTCTAACAAAATTTAAAGGTCAATTACAAAAAATATCTCAAGCAAAAATCTATTAGGGATAAAAACTCTTATGCGCTAAGGGTTTACAAGTGACAATAAAAAACATGGTTCAAAATGGTTTATACATTACATGATAATGAACTCATCACTTGTGTTCACAGGTACAAGCACCAGGATGGCCGAGTTGTTAAGGCGTTAGACTTAAGATCCAATGGACGTATGTCCTCGTGGGTTCGAACCCCACTCCTGGTAACTATCTTAATGGTGCAGAGGCTGGGACAACCATGATTATTGAATTGCAACTAACACACCATTACTTTCATGTTCTGCATGCCATACATCTGTGGCTCTGGTGCATTGTGGCCAATGTTATAGGTCCTCCTTCAAAGCACAACATGTGCTGCCACAGCCCAAACCACAAGCAGAATTATAATTTTTTGTACACACACAAAAATTCCAATGCAGTCCTGCAAGATACAAAAACAACAACACAGAAGCTGCTTAACCGCACGTGCCGCATGTTGTACCCGGGATCCATAAAGGCCCTCTTGATAGAATGACATCTCCATCAAGAGAGACATACTCAGATATATAAGTCAAATGTCCTCTTTTGTACAAACGATTTCTTTGGCTGAAAATGGTTGCTATATGTACATGACAATGATGTCATCACTTGATTTTTCAAGTTTGAGCACCAGGATGGCCGAGTGGTTAAGGCGTTGGACTTAAGATCCAATGGACGTATGTCCTCGTGGGTTTCGAACCCCACTCCTGGTAACGGTCTTAATGCTGAACAGTGACACTGCAATGATAAGCCTGACGAATTAAATGCAACTGATTGAACGGCTTCTCTGTGGATTATAATTACTCATAAATGGAAATATTAAAACTAAAGGCAGCCTTAAACACTAGTGGAAAAACCTCTACATCAAGAGGGATTAACTCGCATATATCTGTCATCAAATGTCCTTTTTGTACAAATGGTTCTTTAGGCTACAACATTTCCCCCAAAAAAGTCAAACTTAAGGCCAAGAAATGAATAACTAATTTCTTTAAAATGGAAATTATTTCTAACAAAATGTAAAGGTCAAATACAAAAAATATCTCAAGCAAAAATCTATTAGGGATAAAAACTCTTATGCGCTAAGGGTTTACAAGTGACAATAAAAGACATGGTTCAAAATGGTTTATACATTACATGATAATGAACTCATCACTTGTGTTCACAGGTACAAGCACCAGGATGGCCGAGTGGTTAAGGCGTTGGACTTAAGATCGATCCAATGGACGTATGTCCTCGTGGGTTCGAACCCCACTCCTGGTAACTATCTTAATGGTGCAGAGGCTGGGACAACCATGATTATTGAATTGCAACTAACACACCATTACTTTCATGTTCTGCATGCCATACATCTGTGGCTCTGGTGCATTGTGGCCAATGTTATAGGTCCTCCTTCAAAGCACAACATGTGCTGCCACAGCCCAAACCACAAGCAGAATTATAATTTTTTGTACACACACAAAAATTCCAATGCAGTCCTGCAAGATACAAAAACAACAACACAGAAGCTGCTTAACCGCACGTGCCGCATGTTGTACCCGGGATCCATAAAGGCCCTCTTGATAGAATGACATCTCCATCAAGAGAGACATACTCAGATATATAAGTCAAATGTCCTCTTTTGTACAAACGATTTCTTTGGCTGAAAATGGTTGCTATATGTACATGACAATGATGTCATCACTTGATTTTTCAAGTTTGAGCACCAGGATGGCTGAGTGGTTAAGGCGTTGGACTTAAGATCCAATGGACGTATGTCCTCGTGGGTTCGAACCCCACTCCTGGTAACGGTCTTAATGCTGAACAGTGACACTGCAATGATGAGCCTGACGAATTAAATGCAACTGATTGAACGGCTTCTCTGTGGATTATAATTACTCATAAACGGAAATATTAAAACTAAAGGCAGCCTTAAACACTAGTGGAAAAACCTCTACATCAAGAGGGATTAACTCGCATATATCTGTCATCAAATGTCCTTTTTGTACAAATGGTTCTTTAGGCTACAACATTTCCCCCAAAAAAGTCAAACTTAAGGCCAAGAAATGAATAACTAATTTCTTTAAAATGGAAATTATTTCTAACAAAATGTAAAGGTCAATTACAAAAAATATCTCAAGCAAAAATCTATTAGGAATAAAAACTCTTATGCGCTAAGGGTTTACAAGTGACAATAAAAGACATGGTTCAAAATGGTTTATACATTACATGATAATGAACTCATCACTTGTGTTCACAGGTACAAGCACCAGGATGGCCGAGTGGTTAAGGCGTTGGACTTAAGATCCAATGGATGTATGTCCTCGTGGGTTCGAACCCCACTCCTGGTAACTATCTTAATGGTGCAGAGGCTGGGACAACCATGATTATTGAATTGCAACTAACACACCATTACTTTCATGTTCTGCATGCCATACATCTGTGGCTCTGGTGCATTGTGGCCAATGTTATAGGTCCTCCTTCAAAGCACAACATGTGCTGCCACAGCCCAAACCACAAGCAGAATTATAATTTTTTGTACACACACAAAAATTCCAATGCAGTCCTGCAAGATACAAAAACAACAACACAGAAGCTGCTTAACCGCACGTGCCGCATGTTGTACCCGGGATCCATAAAGGCCCTCTTGATAGAATGACATCTCCATCAAGAGAGACATACTCAGATATATAAGTCAAATGTCCTCTTTTGTACAAACTATTTCTTTGGCTGAAAATGGTTGCTATATGTACATGACAATGATGTCATCACTTGATTTTTCAAGTTTGAGCACCAGGATGGCCGAGTGGTTAAGGCGTTGGACTTAAGATCCAATGGACGTATGTCCTCGTGGGTTTCGAACCCCACTCCTGGTAACGGTCTTAATGCTGAACAGTGACACTGCAATGATAAGCCTGACGAATTAAATGCAACTGATTGAACGGCTTCTCTGTGGATTATAATTACTCATATATGGAAATATTAAAACTAAAGGCAGCCTTAAACACTAGTGGAAAAACCTCTACATCAAGAGGGATTAACTCGCATATATCTGTCATCAAATGTCCTTTTTGTACAAATGGTTCTTTAGGCTACAACATTTCCCCCAAAAAAGTCAAACTTAAGGCCAAGAAATGAATAACTAATTTCTTTAAAATGGAAATTATTTCTAACAAAATGTAAAGGTCAATTACAAAAAATATCTCAAGCAAAAATCTATTAGGAATAAAAACTCTTATGCGCTAAGGGTTTACAAGTGACAATAAAAGACATGGTTCAAAATGGTTTATACATTACATGATAATGAACTCATCACTTGTGTTCACAGGTACAAGCACCAGGATGGCCGAGTGGTTAAGGCGTTGGACTTAAGATCCAATGGACGTATGTCCTCGTGGGTTTGAACCCCACTCCTGGTAACTATCTTAATGGTGCAGAGGCTGGGACAACCATGATTATTGAATTGCAACTAACACACCATTACTTTCATGTTCTGCATGCCATACATCTGTGGCTCTGGTGCATTGTGGCCAATGTTATAGGTCCTCCTTCAAAGCACAACATGTGCTGCCACAGCCCAAACCACAAGCAGAATTATAATTTTTTGTACACACACAAAAATTCCAATGCAGTCCTGCAAGATACAAAAACAACAACACAGAAGCTGCTTAACCGCACGTGCCGCATGTTGTACCCGGGATCCATAAAGGCCCTCTTGATAGAATGACATCTCCATCAAGAGAGACATACTCAGATATATAAGTCAAATGTCCTCTTTTGTACAAACTATTTCTTTGGCTGAAAATGGTTGCTATATGTACATGACAATGATGTCATCACTTGATTTTTCAAGTTTGAGCACCAGGATGGCCGAGTGGTTAAGGCGTTGGACTTAAGATCCAATGGACGTATGTCCTCGTGGGTTTCGAACCCCACTCCTGGTAACGGTCTTAATGCTGAACAGTGACACTGCAATGATAAGCCTGACGAATTAAATGCAACTGATTGAACGGCTTCTCTGTGGATTATAATTACTCATATATGGAAATATTAAAACTAAAGGCAGCCTTAAACACTAGTGGAAAAACCTCTACATCAAGAGGGATTAACTCGCATATATCTGTCATCAAATGTCCTTTTTGTACAAATGGTTCTTTAGGCTACAACATTTCCCCCAAAAAAGTCAAACTTAAGGCCAAGAAATGAATAACTAATTTCTTTAAAATGGAAATTATTTCTAACAAAATGTAAAGGTCAATTACAAAAAATATCTCAAGCAAAAATCTATTAGGAATAAAAACTCTTATGCGCTAAGGGTTTACAAGTGACAATAAAAGACATGGTTCAAAATGGTTTATACATTACATGATAATGAACTCATCACTTGTGTTCACAGGTACAAGCACCAGGATGGCCGAGTGGTTAAGGCGTTGGACTTAAGATCCAATGGACGTATGTCCTCGTGGGTTCGAACCCCACTCCTGGTAACTATCTTAATGGTGCAGAGGCTGGGACAACCATGATTATTGAATTGCAACTAACACACCATTACTTTCATGTTCTGCATGCCATACATCTGTGGCTCTGGTGCATTGTGGCCAATGTTATAGGTCCTCCTTCAAAGCACAACATGTGCTGCCACAGCCCAAACCACAAGCAGAATTATAATTTTTTGTACACACACAAAAATTCCAATGCAGTCCTGCAAGATACAAAAACAACAACACAGAAGCTGCTTAACCGCACGTGCCGCATGTTGTACCCGGGATCGATCCATAAAGGCCCTCTTGATAGAATGACATCTCCATCAAGAGAGACATACTCAGATATATAAGTCAAATGTCCTCTTTTGTACAAATGATTTCTTTGGCTGAAAATGGTTGCTATATGTACATGACAATGATGTCATCACTTGATTTTTCAAGTTTGAGCACCAGGATGGCCGAGTGGTTAAGGCGTTGGACTTAAGATCCAATGGACGTATGTCCTCGTGGGTTTCGAACCCCACTCCTGGTAACGGTCTTAATGCTGAACAGTGACACTGCAATGATAAGCCTGACGAATTAAATGCAACTGATTGAACGGCTTCTCTGTGGATTATAATTACTCATATATGGAAATATTAAAACTAAAGGCAGCCTTAAACACTAGTGGAAAAACCTCTACATCAAGAGGGATTAACTCGCATATATCTGTCATCAAATGTCCTTTTTGTACAAATGGTTCTTTAGGCTACAACATTTCCCCCAAAAAAGTCAAACTTAAGGCCAAGAAATGAATAACTAATTTCTTTAAAATGGAAATTATTTCTAACAAAATGTAAAGGTCAATTACAAAAAATATCTCAAGCAAAAATCTATTAGGAATAAAAACTCTTATGCGCTAAGGGTTTACAAGTGACAATAAAAGACATGGTTCAAAATGGTTTATACATTACATGATAATGAACTCATCACTTGTGTTCACAGGTACAAGCACCAGGATGGCCGAGTGGTTAAGGCGTTGGACTTAAGATCCAATGGACGTATGTCCTCGTGGGTTCGAACCCCACTCCTGGTAACTATCTTAATGGTGCAGAGGCTGGGACAACCATGATTATTGAATTGCAACTAACACACCATTACTTTCATGTTCTGCATG
Source organism: Alosa pseudoharengus (assembly GCF_046254945.1). Lineage (NCBI taxonomy): Eukaryota > Metazoa > Chordata > Actinopteri > Clupeiformes > Clupeidae > Alosa > Alosa pseudoharengus. The sequence continues at coordinate 13,188,681 of NW_027468837.1, read as the reverse complement.
CCATACATCTGTGGCTCTGGTGCATTGTGGCCAATGTTATAGGTCCTCCTTCAAAGCACAACATGTGCTGCCACAGCCCAAACCACAAGCAGAATTATAATTTTTTGTACACACACAAAAATTCCAATGCAGTCCTGCAAGATACAAAAACAACAACACAGAAGCTGCTTAACCGCACGTGCCGCATGTTGTACCCGGGATCCATAAAGGCCCTCTTGATAGAATGACATCTCCATCAAGAGAGACATACTCAGATATATAAGTCAAATGTCCTCTTTTGTACAAATGATTTCTTTGGCTGAAAATGGTTGCTATATGTACATGACAATGATGTCATCACTTGATTTTTCAAGTTTGAGCACCAGGATGGCCGAGTGGTTAAGGCGTTGGACTTAAGATCCAATGGACGTATGTCCTCGTGGGTTTCGAACCCCACTCCTGGTAACGGTCTTAATGCTGAACAGTGACACTGCAATGATAAGCCTAACGAATTAAATGCAACTGATTGAACGGCTTCTCTGTGGATTATAATTACTCATAAATGGAAATATTAAAACTAAAGGCAGCCTTAAACACTAGTGGAAAAACCTCTACATCAAGAGGGATTAACTCGCATATATCTGTCATCAAATGTCCTTTTTGTACAAATGGTTCTTTAGGCTACAACATTTCCCCCAAAAAAGTCAAACTTAAGGCCAAGAAATGAATAACTAATTTCTTTAAAATGGAAATTATTTCTAACAAAATGTAAAGGTCAATTACAAAAAATATCTCAAGCAAAAATCTATTAGGAATAAAAACTCTTATGCGCTAAGGGTTTACAAGTGACAATAAAAGACATGGTTCAAAATGGTTTATACATTACATGATAATGAACTCATCACTTGTGTTCACAGGTACAAGCACCAGGATGGCCGAGTGGTTAAGGCGTTGGACTTAAGATCCAATGGACGTATGTCCTCGTGGGTTCGAACCCCACTCCTGGTAACTATCTTAATGGTGCAGAGGCTGGGACAACCATGATTATTGAATTGCAACTAACACACCATTACTTTCATGTTCTGCATGCCATACATCTGTGGCTCTGGTGCATTGTGGCCAATGTTATAGGTCCTCCTTCAAAGCACAACATGTGCTGCCACAGCCCAAACCACAAGCAGAATTATAATTTTTTGTACACACACAAAAATTCCAATGCAGTCCTGCAAGATACAAAAACAACAACACAGAAGCTGCTTAACCGCACGTGCCGCATGTTGTACCCGGGATCCATAAAGGCCCTCTTGATAGAATGACATCTCCATCAAGAGAGACATACTCAGATATATAAGTCAAATGTCCTCTTTTGTACAAACTATTTCTTTGGCTGAAAATGGTTGCTATATGTACATGACAATGATGTCATCACTTGATTTTTCAAGTTTGAGCACCAGGATGGCCGAGTGGTTAAGGCGTTGGACTTAAGATCCAATGGATGTATGTCCTCGTGGGTTTCGAACCCCACTCCTGGTAACGGTCTTAATGCTGAACAGTGACACTGCAATGATAAGCCTGACGAATTAAATGCAACTGATTGAACGGCTTCTCTGTGGATTATAATTACTCATATATGGAAATATTAAAACTAAAGGCAGCCTTAAACACTAGTGGAAAAACCTCTACATCAAGAGGGATTAACTCGCATATATCTGTCATCAAATGTCCTTTTTGTACAAATGGTTCTTTAGGCTACAACATTTCCCCCAAAAAAGTCAAACTTAAGGCCAAGAAATGAATAACTAATTTCTTTAAAATGGAAATTATTTCTAACAAAATGTAAAGGTCAATTACAAAAAATATCTCAAGCAAAAATCTATTAGGAATAAAAACTCTTATGCGCTAAGGGTTTACAAGTGACAATAAAAGACATGGTTCAAAATGGTTTATACATTACATGATAATGAACTCATCACTTGTGTTCACAGGTACAAGCACCAGGATGGCCGAGTGGTTAAGGCGTTGGACTTAAGATCGATCCAATGGACGCATGTCCTCGTGGGTTCGAACCCCACTCCTGGTAACTATCTTAATGGTGCAGAGGTTGGGACAACCATGATTATTGAATTGCAACTAACACACCATTACTTTCATGTTCTGCATGCCATACATCTGTGGCTCTGGTGCATTGTGGCCAATGTTATAGGTCCTCCTTCAAAGCACAACATGGGCTGCCACAGCCCAAACCACAAGCAGAATTATAATTTTTTGTACACACACAAAAATTCCAATGCAGTCCTGCAAGATACAAAAACAACAACACAGAAGCTGCTTAACCGCACGTGCCGCATGTTGTACCCGGGATCCATAAAGGCCCTCTTGATAGAATGACATCTCCATCAAGAGAGACATACTCAGATATATAAGTCAAATGTCCTCTTTTGTACAAACGATTTCTTTGGCTGAAAATGGTTGCTATATGTACATGACAATGATGTCATCACTTGATTTTTCAAGTTTGAGCACCAGGATGGCCGAGTGGTTAAGGCGTTGGACTTAAGATCCAATGGACGTATGTCCTCGTGGGTTTCAAACCCCACTCCTGGTAACGGTCTTAATGCTGAACAGTGACACTGCAATGATAAGCCTGACGAATTAAATGCAACTGATTGAACGGCTTCTCTGTGGATTATAATTACTCATAAATGGAAATATTAAAACTAAAGGCAGCCTTAAACACTAGTGGAAAAACCTCTACATCAAGAGGGATTAACTCGCATATATCTGTCATCAAATGTCCTTTTTGTACAAATGGTTCTTTAGGCTACAACATTTCCCCCAAAAAAGTCAAACTTAAGGCCAAGAAATGAATAACTAATTTCTTTAAAATGGAAATTATTTCTAACAAAATGTAAAGGTCAATTACAAAAAATATCTCAAGCAAAAATCTATTAGGAATAAAAACTCTTATGCGCTAAGGGTTTACAAGTGACAATAAAAGACATGGTTCAAAATGGTTTATACATTACATGATAATGAACTCATCACTTGTGTTCACAGGTACAAGCACCAGGATGGCCGAGTGGTTAAGGCGTTGGACTTAAGATCCAATGGACGTATGTCCTCGTGGGTTCGAACCCCACTCCTGGTAACTATCTTAATGGTGCAGAGGTTGGGACAACCATGATTATTGAATTGCAACTAACACACCATTACTTTCATGTTCTGCATGCCATACATCTGTGGCTCTGGTGCATTGTGGCCAATGTTATAGGTCCTCCTTCAAAGCACAACATGTGCTGCCACAGCCCAAACCACAAGCAGAATTATAATTTTTTGTACACACACAAAAATTCCAATGCAGTCCTGCAAGATACAAAAACAACAACACAGAAGCTGCTTAACCGCACGTGCCGCATGTTGTACCCGGGATCCATAAAGGCCCTCTTGATAGAATGACATCTCCATCAAGAGAGACATACTCAGATATATAAGTCAAATGTCCTCTTTTGTACAAACGATTTCTTTGGCTGAAAATGGTTGCTATATGTACATGACAATGATGTCATCACTTGATTTTTCAAGTTTGAGCACCAGGATGGCCGAGTGGTTAAGGCGTTGGACTTAAGATCCAATGGACGTATGTCCTCGTGGGTTTCAAACCCCACTCCTGGTAACGGTCTTAATGCTGAACAGTGACACTGCAATGATAAGCCTGACGAATTAAATGCAACTGATTGAACGGCTTCTCTGTGGATTATAATTACTCATAAATGGAAATATTAAAACTAAAGGCAGCCTTAAACACTAGTGGAAAAACCTCTACATCAAGAGGGATTAACTCGCATATATCTGTCATCAAATGTCCTTTTTGTACAAATGGTTCTTTAGGCTACAACATTTCCCCCAAAAAAGTCAAACTTAAGGCCAAGAAATGAATAACTAATTTCTTTAAAATGGAAATTATTTCTAACAAAATGTAAAGGTCAATTACAAAAAATATCTCAAGCAAAAATCTATTAGGAATAAAAACTCTTATGCGCTAAGGGTTTACAAGTGACAATAAAAAACATGGTTCAAAATGGTTTATACATTACATGATAATGAACTCATCACTTGTGTTCACAGGTACAAGCACCAGGATGGCCGAGTGGTTAAGGCGTTGGACTTAAGATCCAATGGACGTATGTCCTCGTGGGTTCGAACCCCACTCCTGGTAACTATCTTAATGGTGCAGAGGCTGGGACAACCATGATTATTGAATTGCAACTAACACACCATTACTTTCATGTTCTGCATGCCATACATCTGTGGCTCTGGTGCATTGTGGCCAATGTTATAGGTCCTCCTTCAAAGCACAGCATGTGCTGCCACAGCCCAATCCACAAGCAGAATTATAATTGTTTGTACACACACAAAAATTCCAATGCAGTCCTGCAAGATACAAAAACAACAACACAGAAGCTGCTTAACCGCACGTGCCGCATGTTGTACCAGGGATCCATAAAGGCCCTCTTGATAGAATGACATCTCCATCAAGAGAGACATACTCAGATATATAAGTCAAATGTCCTCTTTTGTACAAACGATTTCTTTGGCTTAAAATGGTTGCTATATGTACATGACAATGATGTCATCACTTGATTTTTCAAGTTTGAGCAACAGGATGGCCGAGTGGTTAAGGCGTTGGACTTAAGATCCAATGGATGTATGTCCTCGTGGGTTCGAACCCCACTCCTGGTAACGGTCTTAATGCTGAACAGTGACACGGCAATGATGAGCCTGACGAATTAAATGCAACTGATTGAACGGCTTCTCTGTGGATTATAATTACTCATAAACGGAAATATTAAAACTAAAGGCAGCCTTAAACACTAGTGGAAAAACCTCTACATCAAGAGGGATTAACTTGCATATATCTGTCATCAAATGTCCTTTTTGTACAAATGGTTCTTTAGGCTACAACATTTCCCCCAAAAAAGTCAAACTTAAGGCAAAGAAATGAATAACTAATTTCTTTAAAATGGAAATTATTTCTAACAAAATGTAAAGGTCAATTACAAAAAATATCTCAAGCAAAAATCTATTAGGAATAAAAACTCTTATGCGCTAAGGGTTTACAAGTGACAATAAAAGACATGGTTCAAAATGGTTTATACATTACATGATAATGAACTCATCACTTGTGTTCACAGGTACAAGCACCAGGATGGCCGAGTGGTTAAGGCGTTGGACTTAAGATCCAATGGACGTATGTCCTCGTGGGTTCGAACCCCACTCCTGGTAACTATCTTAATGGTGCAGAGGCTGGGACAACCATGATTATTGAATTGCAACTAACACACCATTACTTTCATGTTCTGCATGCCATACATCTGTGGCTCTGGTGCATTGTGGCCAATGTTATAGGTCCTCCTTCAAAGCACAACATGTGCTACCACAAGCAGAATTATAATTTTTTGTACACACACAAAAATTCCAATGCAGTCCTGCAAGATACAAAAACAACAACACAGAAGCTGCTTAACCGCACGTGCCGCATGTTGTACCCGGGATCCATAAAGGCCCTCTTGATAGAATGACATCTCCATCAAGAGAGACATACTCAGATATATAAGTCAAATGTCCTCTTTTGTACAAACGATTTCTTTGGCTGAAAATGGTTGCTATATGTACATGACAATGATGTCATCACTTGATTTTTCAAGTTTGAGCACCAGGATGGCCGAGTGGTTAAGGCGTTGGACTTAAGATCCAATGGACGTATGTCCTCGTGGGTTTCAAACCCCACTCCTGGTAACGGTCTTAATGCTGAACAGTGACACTGCAATGATGAGCCTGACGAATTAAATGCAACTGATTGAACGGCTTCTCTGTGGATTATAATTACTCATAAACGGAAATACTAAAACTAAAGGCAGCCTTAAACACTAGTGGAAAAACCTCTACATCAAGAGGGATTAACTCGCATATATCTGTCATCAAATGTCCTTTTTGTACAAATGGTTCTTTAGGCTACAACATTTCCCCCAAAAAAGTCAAACTTAAGGCCAAGAAATGAATAACTAATTTCTTTAAAATGGAAATTATTTCTAACAAAATGTAAAGGTCAATTACAAAAAATATCTCAAGCAAAAATCTATTAGGAATAAAAACTCTTATGCGCTAAGGGTTTACAAGTGACAATAAAAGACATGGTTCAAAATGGTTTATACATTACATGATAATGAACTCATCACTTGTGTTCACAGGTACAAGCACCAGGATGGCCGAGTGGTTAAGGCGTTGGACTTAAGATCCAATGGACGTATGTCCTCGTGGGTTCGAACCCCACTCCTGGTAACTATCTTAATGGTGCAGAGGCTGGGACAACCATGATTATTGAATTGCAACTAACACACCATTACTTTCATGTTCTGCATGCCATACATCTGTGGCTCTGGTGCATTGTGGCCAATGTTATAGGTCCTCCTTCAAAGCACAACATGTGCTGCCACAGCCCAAACCACAAGCAGAATTATAATTTTTTGTACACACACAAAAATTCCAATGCAGTCCTGCAAGATACAAAAACAACAACACAGAAGCTGCTTAACCGCACGTGCCGCATGTTGTACCCGGGATCCATAAAGGCCCTCTTGATAGAATGACATCTCCATCAAGAGAGACATACTCAGATATATAAGTCAAATGTCCTCTTTTGTACAAACGATTTCTTTGGCTGAAAATGGTTGCTATATGTACATGACAATGATGTCATCACTTGATTTTTCAAGTTTGAGCACCAGGATGGCCGAGTGGTTAAGGCGTTGGACTTAAGATCCAATGGACGTATGTCCTCGTGGGTTTCAAACCCCACTCCTGGTAACGGTCTTAATGCTGAACAGTGACACTGCAATGATAAGCCTGACGAATTAAATGCAACTGATTGAACGGCTTCTCTGTGGATTATAATTACTCATAAATGGAAATATTAAAACTAAAGGCAGCCTTAAACACTAGTGGAAAAACCTCTACATCAAGAGGGATTAACTCGCATATATCTGTCATCAAATGTCCTTTTTGTACAAATGGTTCTTTAGGCTACAACATTTCCCCCAAAAAAGTCAAACTTAAGGCCAAGAAATGAATAACTAATTTCTTTAAAATGGAAATTATTTCTAACAAAATGTAAAGGTCAATTACAAAAAATATCTCAAGCAAAAATCTATTAGGAATAAAAACTCTTATGCGCTAAGGGTTTACAAGTGACAATAAAAGACATGGTTCAAAATGGTTTATACATTACATGATAATGAACTCATCACTTGTGTTCACAGGTACAAGCACCAGGATGGCCGAGTGGTTAAGGCGTTGGACTTAAGATCCAATGGACGTATGTCCTCGTGGGTTCGAACCCCACTCCTGGTAACTATCTTAATGGTGCAGAGGTTGGGACAACCATGATTATTGAATTGCAACTAACACACCATTACTTTCATGTTCTGCATGCCATACATCTGTGGCTCTGGTGCATTGTGGCCAATGTTATAGGTCCTCCTTCAAAGCACAACATGTGCTGCCACAGCCCAAACCACAAGCAGAATTATAATTTTTTGTACACACACAAAAATTCCAATGCAGTCCTGCAAGATACAAAAACAACAACACAGAAGCTGCTTAACCGCACGTGCCGCATGTTGTACCCGGGATCCATAAAGGCCCTCTTGATAGAATGACATCTCCATCAAGAGAGACATACTCAGATATATAAGTCAAATGTCCTCTTTTGTACAAACGATTTCTTTGGCTGAAAATGGTTGCTATATGTACATGACAATGATGTCATCACTTGATTTTTCAAGTTTGAGCACCAGGATGGCCGAGTGGTTAAGGCGTTGGACTTAAGATCCAATGGACGTATGTCCTCGTGGGTTTCAAACCCCACTCCTGGTAACGGTCTTAATGCTGAACAGTGACACTGCAATGATAAGCCTGACGAATTAAATGCAACTGATTGAACGGCTTCTCTGTGGATTATAATTACTCATAAATGGAAATATTAAAACTAAAGGCAGCCTTAAACACTAGTGGAAAAACCTCTACATCAAGAGGGATTAACTCGCATATATCTGTCATCAAATGTCCTTTTTGTACAAATGGTTCTTTAGGCTACAACATTTCCCCCAAAAAAGTCAAACTTAAGGCCAAGAAATGAATAACTAATTTCTTTAAAATGGAAATTATTTCTAACAAAATGTAAAGGTCAATTACAAAAAATATCTCAAGCAAAAATCTATTAGGAATAAAAACTCTTATGCGCTAAGGGTTTACAAGTGACAATAAAAAACATGGTTCAAAATGGTTTATACATTACATGATAATGAACTCATCACTTGTGTTCACAGGTACAAGCACCAGGATGGCCGAGTGGTTAAGGCGTTGGACTTAAGATCCAATGGACGTATGTCCTCGTGGGTTCGAACCCCACTCCTGGTAACTATCTTAATGGTGCAGAGGCTGGGACAACCATGATTATTGAATTGCAACTAACACACCATTACTTTCATGTTCTGCATGCCATACATCTGTGGCTCTGGTGCATTGTGGCCAATGTTATAGGTCCTCCTTCAAAGCACAGCATGTGCTGCCACAGCCCAATCCACAAGCAGAATTATAATTGTTTGTACACACACAAAAATTCCAATGCAGTCCTGCAAGATACAAAAACAACAACACAGAAGCTGCTTAACCGCACGTGCCGCATGTTGTACCAGGGATCCATAAAGGCCCTCTTGATAGAATGACATCTCCATCAAGAGAGACATACTCAGATATATAAGTCAAATGTCCTCTTTTGTACAAACGATTTCTTTGGCTTAAAATGGTTGCTATATGTACATGACAATGATGTCATCACTTGATTTTTCAAGTTTGAGCAACAGGATGGCCGAGTGGTTAAGGCGTTGGACTTAAGATCCAATGGATGTATGTCCTCGTGGGTTCGAACCCCACTCCTGGTAACGGTCTTAATGCTGAACAGTGACACGGCAATGATGAGCCTGACGAATTAAATGCAACTGATTGAACGGCTTCTCTGTGGATTATAATTACTCATAAACGGAAATATTAAAACTAAAGGCAGCCTTAAACACTAGTGGAAAAACCTCTACATCAAGAGGGATTAACTTGCATATATCTGTCATCAAATGTCCTTTTTGTACAAATGGTTCTTTAGGCTACAACATTTCCCCCAAAAAAGTCAAACTTAAGGCAAAGAAATGAATAACTAATTTCTTTAAAATGGAAATTATTTCTAACAAAATGTAAAGGTCAATTACAAAAAATATCTCAAGCAAAAATCTATTAGGAATAAAAACTCTTATGCGCTAAGGGTTTACAAGTGACAATAAAAGACATGGTTCAAAATGGTTTATACATTACATGATAATGAACTCATCACTTGTGTTCACAGGTACAAGCACCAGGATGGCCGAGTGGTTAAGGCGTTGGACTTAAGATCCAATGGACGTATGTCCTCGTGGGTTCGAACCCCACTCCTGGTAACTATCTTAATGGTGCAGAGGCTGGGACAACCATGATTATTGAATTGCAACTAACACACCATTACTTTCATGTTCTGCATGCCATACATCTGTGGCTCTGGTGCATTGTGGCCAATGTTATAGGTCCTCCTTCAAAGCACAACATGTGCTACCACAAGCAGAATTATAATTTTTTGTACACACACAAAAATTCCAATGCAGTCCTGCAAGATACAAAAACAACAACACAGAAGCTGCTTAACCGCACGTGCCGCATGTTGTACCCGGGATCCATAAAGGCCCTCTTGATAGAATGACATCTCCATCAAGAGAGACATACTCAGATATATAAGTCAAATGTCCTCTTTTGTACAAACGATTTCTTTGGCTGAAAATGGTTGCTATATGTACATGACAATGATGTCATCACTTGATTTTTCAAGTTTGAGCACCAGGATGGCCGAGTGGTTAAGGCGTTGGACTTAAGATCCAATGGACGTATGTCCTCGTGGGTTCGAACCCCACTCCTGGTAACGGTCTTAATGCTGAACAGTGACACTGCAATGATGAGCCTGACGAATTAAATGCAACTGATTGAACGGCTTCTCTGTGGATTATAATTACTCATAAACGGAAATACTAAAACTAAAGGCAGCCTTAAACACTAGTGGAAAAACCTCTACATCAAGAGGGATTAACTCGCATATATCTGTCATCAAATGTCCTTTTTGTACAAATGGTTCTTTAGGCTACAACATTTCCCCCAAAAAAGTCAAACTTAAGGCCAAGAAATGAATAACTAATTTCTTTAAAATGGAAATTATTTCTAACAAAATGTAAAGGTCAATTACAAAAAATATCTCAAGCAAAAATCTATTAGGAATAAAAACTCTTATGCGCTAAGGGTTTACAAGTGACAATAAAAGACATGGTTCAAAATGGTTTATACATTACATGATAATGAACTCATCACTTGTGTTCACAGGTACAAGCACCAGGATGGCCGAGTGGTTAAGGCGTTGGACTTAAGATCCAATGGACGTATGTCCTCGTGGGTTCGAACCCCACTCCTGGTAACTATCTTAATGGTGCAGAGGCTGGGACAACCATGATTATTGAATTGCAACTAACACACCATTACTTTCATGTTCTGCATGCCATACATCTGTGGCTCTGGTGCATTGTGGCCAATGTTATAGGTCCTCCTTCAAAGCACAACATGTGCTACCACAAGCAGAATTATAATTTTTTGTACACACACAAAAATTCCAATGCAGTCCTGCAAGATACAAAAACAACAACACAGAAGCTGCTTAACCGCACGTGCCGCATGTTGTACCCGGGATCCATAAAGGCCCTCTTGATAGAATGACATCTCCATCAAGAGAGACATACTCAGATATATAAGTCAAATGTCCTCTTTTGTACAAACGATTTCTTTGGCTGAAAATGGTTGCTATATGTACATGACAATGATGTCATCACTTGATTTTTCAAGTTTGAGCACCAGGATGGCTGAGTGGTTAAGGCGTTGGACTTAAGATCCAATGGACGTATGTCCTTGTGGGTTCGAACCCCACTCCTGGTAACGGTCTTAATGCTGAACAGTGACACTGCAATGATGAGCCTGACGAATTAAATGCAACTGATTGAACGGCTTCTCTGTGGATTATAATTACTCATAAACGGAAATATTAAAACTAAAGGCAGCCTTAAACACTAGTGGAAAAACCTCTACATCAAGAGGGATTAACTCGCATATATCTGTCATCAAATGTCCTTTTTGTACAAATGGTTCTTTAGGCTACAACATTTCCCCCCAAAAAGTCAAACTTAAGGCCAAGAAATGAATAACTAATTTCTTTAAAATGGAAATTATTTCTAACAAAATGTAAAGGTCAATTACAAAAAATATCTCAAGCAAAAATCTATTAGGAATAAAAACTCTTATGCGCTAAGGGTTTACAAGTGACAATAAAAAACATGGTTCAAAATGGTTTACATTACATGATAATGAACTCATCACTTGTGTTCACAGGTACAAGCACCAGGATGGCCGAGTGGTTAAGGCGTTGGACTTAAGATCCAATGGACGTATGTCCTCGTGGGTTCGAACCCCACTCCTGGTAACTATCTTAATGGTGCAGAGGCTGGGACAACCATGATTATTGAATTGCAACTAACACACCATTACTTTCATGTTCTGCATGCCATACATCTGTGGCTCTGGTGCATTGTGGCCAATGTTATAGGTCCTCCTTCAAAGCACAGCATGTGCTGCCACAGCCCAATCCACAAGCAGAATTATAATTGTTTGTACACACACAAAAATTCCAATGCAGTCCTGCAAGATACAAAAACAACAACACAGAAGCTGCTTAACCGCACGTGCCGCATGTTGTACCAGGGATCCATAAAGGCCCTCTTGATAGAATGACATCTCCATCAAGAGAGACATACTCAGATATATAAGTCAAATGTCCTCTTTTGTACAAACGATTTCTTTGGCTGAAAATGGTTGCTATATGTACATGACAATGATGTCATCACTTGATTTTTCAAGTTTGAGCACCAGGATGGCTGAGTGGTTAAGGCGTTGGACTTAAGATCCAATGGACGTATGTCCTCGTGGGTTCGAACCCCACTCCTGGTAACGGTCTTAATGCTGAACAGTGACACTGCAATGATGAGCCTGACGAATTAAATGCAACTGATTGAACGGCTTCTCTGTGGATTATAATTACTCATAAACGGAAATATTAAAACTAAAGGCAGCCTTAAACACTAGTGGAAAAACCTCTACATCAAGAGGGATTAACTCGCATATATCTGTCATCAAATGTCCTTTTTGTACAAATGGTTCTTTAGGCTACAACATTTCCCCCAAAAAAGTCAAACTTAAGGCCAAGAAATGAATAACTAATTTCTTTAAAATGGAAATTATTTCTAACAAAATGTAAAGGTCAATTACAAAAAATATCTCAAGCAAAAATCTATTAGGAATAAAAACTCTTATGCGCTAAGGGTTTACAAGTGACAATAAAAAACATGGTTCAAAATGGTTTATACATTACATGATAATGAACTCATCACTTGTGTTCACAGGTACAAGCACCAGGATGGCCGAGTGGTTAAGGCGTTGGACTTAAGATCCAATGGACGTATGTCCTCGTGGGTTCGAACCCCACTCCTAGTAACTATCTTAATGGTGCAGAGGCTGGGACAACCATGATTATTGAATTGCAACTAACACACCATTACTTTCATGTTCTGCATGCCATACATCTGTGGCTCTGGTGCATTGTGGCCAATGTTATAGGTCCTCCTTCAAAGCACAGCATGTGCTGCCACAGCCCAATCCACAAGCAGAATTATAATTGTTTGTACACACACAAAAATTCCAATGCAGTCCTGCAAGATACAAAAACAACAACACAGAAGCTGCTTAACCGCACGTGCCGCATGTTGTACCAGGGATCCATAAAGGCCCTCTTGATAGAATGACATCTCCATCAAGAGAGACATACTCAGATATATAAGTCAAATGTCCTCTTTTGTACAAACGATTTCTTTGGCTTAAAATGGTTGCTATATGTACATGACAATGATGTCATCACTTGATTTTTCAAGTTTGAGCAACAGGATGGCCGAGTGGTTAAGGCGTTGGACTTAAGATCCAATGGACGTATGTCCTCGTGGGTTCGAACCCCACTCCTGGTAACGGTCTTAATGCTGAACAGTGACACTGCAATGATGAGCCTGACGAATTAAATGCAACTGATTGAACGGCTTCTCTGTGGATTATAATTACTCATAAACGGAAATATTAAAACTAAAGGCAGCCTTAAACACTAGTGGAAAAACCTCTACATCAAGAGGGATTAACTCGCATATATCTGTCATCAAATGTCCTTTTTGTACAAATGGTTCTTTAGGCTACAACATTTCCCCCAAAAAAGTCAAACTTAAGGCCAAGAAATGAATAACTAATTTCTTTAAAATGGAAATTATTTCTAACAAAATGTAAAGGTCAATTACAAAAAATATCTCAAGCAAAAATCTATTAGGAATAAAAACTCTTATGCGCTAAGGGTTTACAAGTGACAATAAAAAACATGGTTCAAAATGGTTTATACATTACATGATAATGAACTCATCACTTGTGTTCACAGGTACAAGCACCAGGATGGCCGAGTGGTTAAGGCGTTGGACTTAAGATCCAATGGACGTATGTCCTCGTGGGTTCGAACCCCACTCCTGGTAACTATCTTAATGGTGCAGAGGCTGGGACAACCATGATTATTGAATTGCAACTAACACACCATTACTTTCATGTTCTGCATGCCATACATCTGTGGCTCTGGTGCATTGTGGCCAATGTTATAGGTCCTCCTTCAAAGCACAGCATGTGCTGCCACAGCCCAATCCACAAGCAGAATTATAATTGTTTGTACACACACAAAAATTCCAATGCAGTCCTGCAAGATACAAAAACAACAACACAGAAGCTGCTTAACCGCACGTGCCGCATGTTGTACCAGGGATCCATAAAGGCCCTCTTGATAGAATGACATCTCCATCAAGAGAGACATACTCAGATATATAAGTCAAATGTCCTCTTTTGTACAAACGATTTCTTTGGCTTAAAATGGTTGCTATATGTACATGACAATGATGTCATCACTTGATTTTTCAAGTTTGAGCAACAGGATGGCCGAGTGGTTAAGGCGTTGGACTTAAGATCCAATGGACGTATGTCCTCGTGGGTTCGAACCCCACTCCTGGTAACGGTCTTAATGCTGAACAGTGACACTGCAATGATGAGCCTGACGAATTAAATGCAACTGATTGAACGGCTTCTCTGTGGATTATAATTACTCATAAACGGAAATATTAAAACTAAAGGCAGCCTTAAACACTAGTGGAAAAACCTCTACATCAAGAGGGATTAACTCGCATATATCTGTCATCAAATGTCCTTTTTGTACAAATGGTTCTTTAGGCTACAACATTTCCCCCAAAAAAGTCAAACTTAAGGCCAAGAAATGAATAACTAATTTCTTTAAAATGGAAATTATTTCTAACAAAATGTAAAGGTCAATTACAAAAAATATCTCAAGCAAAAATCTATTAGGAATAAAAACTCTTATGCGCTAAGGGTTTACAAGTGACAATAAAAGACATGGTTCAAAATGGTTTATACATTACATGATAATGAACTCATCACTTGTGTTCACAGGTACAAGCACCAGGATGGCCGAGTGGTTAAGGCGTTGGACTTAAGATCCAATGGACGTATGTCCTCGTGGGTTCGAACCCCACTCCTGGTAACTATCTTAATGGTGCAGAGGCTGGGACAACCATGATTATTGAATTGCAACTAACACACCATTACTTTCATGTTCTGCATGCCATACATCTGTGGCTCTGGTGCATTGTGGCCAATGTTATAGGTCCTCCTTCAAAGCACAACATGTGCTGCCACAGCCCAAACCACAAGCAGAATTATAATTTTTTGTACACACACAAAAATTCCAATGCAGTCCTGCAAGATACAAAAACAACAACACAGAAGCTGCTTAACCGCACGTGCCGCATGTTGTACCCGGGATCCATAAAGGCCCTCTTGATAGAATGACATCTCCATCAAGAGAGACATACTCAGATATATAAGTCAAATGTCCTCTTTTGTACAAACGATTTCTTTGGCTTAAAATGGTTGCTATATGTACATGACAATGATGTCATCACTTGATTTTTCAAGTTTGAGCAACAGGATGGCCGAGTGGTTAAGGCGTTGGACTTAAGATCCAATGGACGTATGTCCTCGTGGGTTCGAACCCCACTCCTGGTAACGGTCTTAATGCTGAACAGTGACACTGCAATGATGAGCCTGACGAATTAAATGCAACTGATTGAACGGCTTCTCTGTGGATTATAATTACTCATAAACGGAAATATTAAAACTAAAGGCAGCCTTAAACACTAGTGGAAAAACCTCTACATCAAGAGGGATTAACTCGCATATATCTGTCATCAAATGTCCTTTTTGTACAAATGGTTCTTTAGGCTACAACATTTCCCCCAAAAAATTCAAACTTAAGGCCAAGAAATGAATAACTAATTTCTTTAAAATGGAAATTATTTCTAACAAAATGTAAAGGTCAATTACAAAAAATATCTCAAGCAAAAATCTATTAGGAATAAAAACTCTTATGCGCTAAGGGTTTACAAGTGACAATAAAAAACATGGTTCAAAATGGTTTATACATTACATGATAATGAACTCATCACTTGTGTTCACAGGTACAAGCACCAGGATGGCCGAGTGGTTAAGGCGTTGGACTTAAGATCCAATGGACGTATGTCCTCGTGGGTTCGAACCCCACTCCTGGTAACTATCTTAATGGTGCAGAGGCTGGGACAACCATGATTATTGAATTGCAACTAACACACCATTACTTTCATGTTCTGCATGCCATACATCTGTGGCTCTGGTGCATTGTGGCCAATGTTATAGGTCCTCCTTCAAAGCACAACATGTGCTGCCACAGCCCAAACCACAAGCAGAATTATAATTTTTTGTACACACACAAAAATTCCAATGCAGTCCTGCAAGATACAAAAACAACAACACAGAAGCTGCTTAACCGCACGTGCCGCATGTTGTACCCGGGATCCATAAAGGCCCTCTTGATAGAATGACATCTCCATCAAGAGAGACATACTCAGATATATAAGTCAAATGTCCTCTTTTGTACAAACGATTTCTTTGGCTTAAAATGGTTGCTATATGTACATGACAATGATGTCATCACTTGATTTTTCAAGTTTGAGCAACAGGATGGCCGAGTGGTTAAGGCGTTGGACTTAAGATCCAATGGACGTATGTCCTCGTGGGTTCGAACCCCACTCCTGGTAACGGTCTTAATGCTGAACAGTGACACTGCAATGATGAGCCTGACGAATTAAATGCAACTGATTGAACGGCTTCTCTGTGGATTATAATTACTCATAAACGGAAATATTAAAACTAAAGGCAGCCTTAAACACTAGTGGAAAAACCTCTACATCAAGAGGGATTAACTCGCATATATCTGTCATCAAATGTCCTTTTTGTACAAATGGTTCTTTAGGCTACAACATTTCCCCCAAAAAACTCAAACTTAAGGCCAAGAAATGAATAACTAATTTCTTTAAAATGGAAATTATTTCTAACAAAATGTAAAGGTCAATTACAAAAAATATCTCAAGCAAAAATCTATTAGGAATAAAAACTCTTATGCGCTAAGGGTTTACAAGTGACAATAAAAAACATGGTTCAAAATGGTTTATACATTACATGATAATGAACTCATCACTTGTGTTCACAGGTACAAGCACCAGGATGGCCGAGTGGTTAAGGCGTTGGACTTAAGATCCAATGGACGTATGTCCTCGTGGGTTCGAACCCCACTCCTGGTAACTATCTTAATGGTGCAGAGGCTGGGACAACCATGATTATTGAATTGCAACTAACACACCATTACTTTCATGTTCTGCATGCCATACATCTGTGGCTCTGGTGCATTGTGGCCAATGTTATAGGTCCTCCTTCAAAGCACAACATGTGCTGCCACAGCCCAAACCACAAGCAGAATTATAATTTTTTGTACACACACAAAAATTCCAATGCAGTCCTGCAAGATACAAAAACAACAACACAGAAGCTGCTTAACCGCACGTGCCGCATGTTGTACCCGGGATCCATAAAGGCCCTCTTGATAGAATGACATCTCCATCAAGAGAGACATACTCAGATATATAAGTCAAATGTCCTCTTTTGTACAAACGATTTCTTTGGCTTAAAATGGTTGCTATATGTACATGACAATGATGTCATCACTTGATTTTTCAAGTTTGAGCAACAGGATGGCCGAGTGGTTAAGGCGTTGGACTTAAGATCCAATGGACGTATGTCCTCGTGGGTTCGAACCCCACTCCTGGTAACGGTCTTAATGCTGAACAGTGACACTGCAATGATGAGCCTGACGAATTAAATGCAACTGATTGAACGGCTTCTCTGTGGATTATAATTACTCATAAACGGAAATATTAAAACTAAAGGCAGCCTTAAACACTAGTGGAAAAACCTCTACATCAAGAGGGATTAACTCGCATATATCTGTCATCAAATGTCCTTTTTGTACAAATGGTTCTTTAGGCTACAACATTTCCCCCAAAAAACTCAAACTTAAGGCCAAGAAATGAATAACTAATTTCTTTAAAATGGAAATTATTTCTAACAAAATGTAAAGGTCAATTACAAAAAATATCTCAAGCAAAAATCTATTAGGAATAAAAACTCTTATGCGCTAAGGGTTTACAAGTGACAATAAAAAACATGGTTCAAAATGGTTTATACATTACATGATAATGAACTCATCACTTGTGTTCACAGGTACAAGCACCAGGATGGCCGAGTGGTTAAGGCGTTGGACTTAAGATCCAATGGACGTATGTCCTCGTGGGTTCGAACCCCACTCCTGGTAACTATCTTAATGGTGCAGAGGCTGGGACAACCATGATTATTGAATTGCAACTAACACACCATTACTTTCATGTTCTGCATGCCATACATCTGTGGCTCTGGTGCATTGTGGCCAATGTTATAGGTCCTCCTTCAAAGCACAACATGTGCTGCCACAGCCCAAACCACAAGCAGAATTATAATTTTTTGTACACACACAAAAATTCCAATGCAGTCCTGCAAGATACAAAAACAACAACACAGAAGCTGCTTAACCGCACGTGCCGCATGTTGTACCCGGGATCCATAAAGGCCCTCTTGATAGAATGACATCTCCATCAAGAGAGACATACTCAGATATATAAGTCAAATGTCCTCTTTTGTACAAACGATTTCTTTGGCTTAAAATGGTTGCTATATGTACATGACAATGATGTCATCACTTGATTTTTCAAGTTTGAGCAACAGGATGGCCGAGTGGTTAAGGCGTTGGACTTAAGATCCAATGGACGTATGTCCTCGTGGGTTCGAACCCCACTCCTGGTAACGGTCTTAATGCTGAACAGTGACACTGCAATGATGAGCCTGACGAATTAAATGCAACTGATTGAACGGCTTCTCTGTGGATTATAATTACTCATAAACGGAAATATTAAAACTAAAGGCAGCCTTAAACACTAGTGGAAAAACCTCTACATCAAGAGGGATTAACTCGCATATATCTGTCATCAAATGTCCTTTTTGTACAAATGGTTCTTTAGGCTACAACATTTCCCCCAAAAAAGTCAAACTTAAGGCCAAGAAATGAATAACTAATTTCTTTAAAATGGAAATTATTTCTAACAAAATGTAAAGGTCAATTACAAAAAATATCTCAAGCAAAAATCTATTAGGAATAAAAACTCTTATGCGCTAAGGGTTTACAAGTGACAATAAAAAACATGGTTCAAAATGGTTTATACATTACATGATAATGAACTCATCACTTGTGTTCACAGGTACAAGCACCAGGATGGCCGAGTGGTTAAGGCGTTGGACTTAAGATCCAATGGACGTATGTCCTCGTGGGTTCGAACCCCACTCCTGGTAACTATCTTAATGGTGCAGAGGCTGGGACAACCATGATTATTGAATTGCAACTAACACACCATTACTTTCATGTTCTGCATGCCATACATCTGTGGCTCTGGTGCATTGTGGCCAATGTTATAGGTCCTCCTTCAAAGCACAGCATGTGCTGCCACAGCCCAATCCACAAGCAGAATTATAATTGTTTGTACACACACAAAAATTCCAATGCAGTCCTGCAAGATACAAAAACAACAACACAGAAGCTGCTTAACCGCACGTGCCGCATGTTGTACCAGGGATCCATAAAGGCCCTCTTGATAGAATGACATCTCCATCAAGAGAGACATACTCAGATATATAAGTCAAATGTCCTCTTTTGTACAAACGATTTCTTTGGCTTAAAATGGTTGCTATATGTACATGACAATGATGTCATCACTTGATTTTTCAAGTTTGTGCAACAGGATGGCCGAGTGGTTAAGGCGTTGGACTTAAGATACAATGGACATATGTCCTCGTGGGCTCAAACCCCACTCCTGGTAACTGTCTTAATGCTGAAGAGTGACACTGTCATGATGAGCCTGACAAATTAAATGCAACTGATTGAACTGCTTCTCTGTGGATTATAATTACTCATAAATGGAAATATTAAAACTAAATGCAGCCTTAAACACTAGTGGAAAAACCTCTACATCAAGAGGGATTAACTCGCATATATCTGTCATCAAATGTCCTTTTTGTACAAATGGTTCTTTAGGCTACAACATTTCCCCCAAAAAAGTCAAATTTAAGGCCAAGAAATGAATAACTAATTTCTCTAAAATGGAAATTAATTCAAACAAAATGTAAAGGTCAATTACAAAAAATATCTCAAGCAAAAATCTATTAGGAATAAAAACTCTTATGCGCTAAGGGTTTACAAGTGACAATAAAAAACATGGTTCAAAATGGTTTATACATTACATGATAATGAACTCATCACTTGTGTTTACAGGTACAAGCACCAGGATGGCCGAGTGGTTAAGGCGTTGGACTTAAGATCCAATGGACGTATGTCCTCGTGGGTTCGAACCCCACTCCTGGTAACTATCTTAATGGTGCAGAGGCTGGGACAACCATGATTATTGAATTGCAACTAACACACCATTACTTTCATGTTCTGCATGCCATACATCTGTGGCTCTGGTGCATTGTGGCCAATGTTATAGGTCCTCCTTCAAAGCACAACATGTGCTGCCACAGCCCAAACCACAAGCAGAATTATAATTTTTTGTACACACACAAAAATTCCAATGCAGTCCTGCAAGATACAAAAACAACAACACAGAAGCTGCTTAACCGCACGTGCCGCATGTTGTACCCGGGATCCATAAAGGCCCTCTTGATAGAATGACATCTCCATCAAGAGAGACATACTCAGATATATAAGTCAAATGTCCTCTTTTGTACAAACGATTTCTTTGGCTTAAAATGGTTGCTATATGTACATGACAATGATGTCATCACTTGATTTTTCAAGTTTGTGCACCAGGATGGCCGAGTGGTTTAGGCGTTGGACTTAACATCCAATGGACGTATGTCCTCGTGGGTTCGAACCCCACTCCTGGTAACTGTCTTAATGCTGAACAGTGACACTGCCATGATGAGCCTGACGAATTAAATGCAACTGATTGAACTGCTTCTCTGTGGATTATAATTACTCATCAATGGAAATATTAAAACTAAAGGCAGCCTTAAACACTAGTGGAAAAACCTCTACATCAAGAGGGATTAACTCGCATATATCAGTCATCAAATGTCCTTTTTGTACAAATGGTTCTTTAGGCTACAACATTTCCCCCAAAAAAGTCAAATTTAAGGCCAAGAAATGAATAACTAATTCCTCTAAAATGGAAATTAATTCTAACAAAATTTAAAGGTCAATTACAAAAAATATCTCAAGCAAAAATCTTTTAGGAATAAAAAATCTTATGCGCTAAGGGTTTACAAGTGACAATAAAAAACATGGTTCAAAATGGTTTATACATAACATGATAATGAACTCTTCACTTGTGTTCCCAGGTGCAAGCACCAGGATGGCCGAGTGGTTAAGGCGTTGGACTTAAGATCCAATGGACGTATGTCCTCGTGGGTTCGAACCCCACTCCTGGTAACTATCTTAATGGTGCAGAGGCTGGGACAACCATGATTATTGAATTGCAACTAACACACCATTACTTTCATGTTCTTCATACCATACATCTGTGGCTCTGGTGCATTGTGGCCAATGTTATAGGTCCTCCTTCAAAGCACAGCATGTGCTGCCACAGCCCAATCCACAAGCATAATTATAATTTTTTGTACACACACAAAAATTCCAATGCAGTCCTGCAAGATACAAAAACAACAACACAGAAGCTGCTTAACCGCACGTGCCGCATGTTGTACCCGGGATCCATAAAGGCCCTCTTGATAGAATGACATCTCCATCAAGAGAGACATACTCAGATATATAAGTCAAATGTCCTCTTTTGTACAAACGATTTCTTTGGCTTAAAATGGTTGCTATATGTACATGACAATGATGTCATCACTTGATTTTTCAAGTTTGAGCACCAGGATGGCCGAGTGGTTTAGGCGTTGGACTTAACATCCAATGGACGTATGTCCTCGTGGGTTCGAACCCCACTCCTGGTAACTGTCTTAATGCTGAACAGTGATACTGCCATGATGAGCCTGACGAATTAAATGCAACTGATTGAACTGCTTCTCTGTGGATTATAATTACTCATCAATGGAAATATTAAAACTAAAGGCAGCCTTAAACACTAGTGGAAAAACCTCTACATCAAGAGGGATTAACTCGCATATATCAGTCATCAAATGTCCTTTTTGTACAAATGGTTCTTTAGGCTACAACATTTCCCCCAAAAAAGTCAAATTTAAGGCCAAGAAATGAATAACTAATTCCTCTAAAATGGAAATTAATTCTAACAAAATTTAAAGGTCAATTACAAAAAATATCTCAAGCAAAAATCTTTTAGGAATAAAAAATCTTATGCGCTAAGGGTTTACAAGTGACAATAAAAAACATGGTTCAAAATGGTTTATACATAACATGATAATGAACTCTTCACTTGTGTTCCCAGGTACAAGCACCAGGATGGCCGAGTGGTTAAGGCGTTGGACTTAAGATCCAATGGACGTATGTCCTCGTGGGTTCGAACCCCACTCCTGGTAACTATCTTAATGGTGCAGAGGCTGGGACAACCATGATTATTGAATTGCAACTAACACACCATTACTTTCATGTTCTTCATACCATACATCTGTGGCTCTGGTGCATTGTGGCCAATGTTATAGGTCCTCCTTCAAAGCACAGCATGTGCTGCCACAGCCCAATCCACAAGCAGAATTATAATTGTTTGTACACACACACAAAAATTCCAATGCAGTCCTGCAAGATACAAAAACAACAACACAGAAGCTGCTTAACCGCACGTGCCGCATGTTGTACCCGGGATCCATAAAGGCCCTCTTGATAGAATGACATCTCCATCAAGAGAGACATACTCAGATATATAAGTCAAATGTCCTCTTTTGTACAAATGATTTCTTTGGCTTAAAATGGTTGCTATATGTACATGACAATGATGTCATCACCATTTTTTTTAAAGTTTGAGCACCAGGATGGCCGAGTGGTTAAGGCGTTGGACTTAAGATCCAATGGACGTATGTCCTCGTGGGTTCGAACCCCACTCCTGGTAACTATCTTAATGGTGCAGAGGCTGGGACAACCATGATTATTGAATTGCAACTAACACACCATTACTTTCATGTTCTTCATGCCATACATCTGTGGCTCTGGTGCATTGTGGCCAATGTTATAGGTCCTCCTTCAAAGCACAGCATGTGCTGCCACAGCCCAATCCACAAGCAGAATTATAATTGTTTGTACACACACACAAAAATTCCAATGCAGTCCTGGGGTCCGTTGCACAAAAGCAGAATTAAGACATCCGGGATAAGTTACTGAGCTGCGCTCAATGAATCCAAAACACGAGCGTACAGGCTTAATTGGTTGCACAAAGACCAAGCCAGGATGACCAGACACGGATTCATCAAGCCAGGTGAAACCTATCCTGGATAAGTGCGCGTTCACGGCTCCCTCAAATAGACCCCGCCACGGATCACAGATTCACTGATTCACCATGGCAACTAGAGCAGCTTCATTGCTTCTTCTACGGTGTGAAGTAGGTAGCGATAGCCTTTTCACAACAGCAACAAACAGCAACACCTCTGTTTAGGAGAATATTGCAACTAGTTCCGTGACCACCACGTGCGAAATGGTTAGGCACTCCCGTGACGTCACATTGTCGCATGACAGGTCGGGAATTGCGAGTATGTAAAAGTTAATTAATGATCACAAACATTTAAATAATGACCGTGGGTCTAGGTATATGTGATGACAATGTGTAGTGGGCAGTGGAAAAACTATTGGTTTCCGTTTGTGGTGACTGCTGACTGAGATAAGGGATGAGATTAAATAGATCCTGGAACTTAGCCTGGTCTGGAGCAGGCTAGCTCCACAGAATAAATTGCCATGGTAACTTATACCATAACATATCCTGCTGCCCCCTATCCTGCTTTTGTGCAACTGGATCACGGATAAATTGAGCCAGGATAACCAAGATATCCCGGCTTAATCCCTTATCCTAGTTTTGTGCAATAGGCCCCTGCTAGATACAAAAACAACAACACAGAAGCTGCTTAACCGCACGTGCCGCATGTTGTACCCGGGATCCATAAAGGCCCTCTTGATAGAATGACATCTCCATCAAGAGAGACATACTCAGATATATAAGTCAAATGTCCTCTTTTGTTCAAACGATTTCTTTGGCTTAAAATGATTGCTATATGTACATGACAATGATGTC
Source organism: Alosa pseudoharengus (assembly GCF_046254945.1). NCBI lineage: Eukaryota > Metazoa > Chordata > Actinopteri > Clupeiformes > Clupeidae > Alosa > Alosa pseudoharengus. The sequence continues at coordinate 13,164,685 of NW_027468837.1, read as the reverse complement.
ATCACTTGATTTTTCAAGTTTGAGCACCAGGATGGCCGAGTGGTTAAGGCGTTGCGTTCAAGCGTTCTTAAGATCCAATGGACGTATGTCCTCGTGGGTTCGAACCCCACTCCTGGTAACTGTCTTAATGCTGAACAGTGACACTGCCATGATGAGCCTGACGAATTAAATGCAACTGATTGAACTGCTTCTCTGTGGATTCTAATAACTCATAAATAGAAATATTAAAACTAAATGCGGCATTAAACACTAGTGGAAAAACCTCTACATCAAGAGGGATTAACTCGCATATATCAGTCATCAAATGTCCTTTTTGTACAAATGGTTCTTTAGGCTACAACATTTCCCCCAAAAAAGTCAAATTTAAGGCCAAGAAATGAATAACTAATTCCTCTAAAATGGAAATTAATTCTAACAAAATGTAAAGGTCAATTACAAAAAATATCTCAAGCAAAAATCTATTAGGAATAAAAAATCTTATGCGCTAAGGGTTTACAAGTGACAATAAAAAACATGGTTCAAAATGGTTTATACATAACATGATAATGAACTCTTCACTTGTGTTTACAGGTATAAGCACCAGGATGGCCGACTGGTTAAGGCGTTGGACTTAAGATCCAATGGACGTATGTCCTCGTGGGTTCGAACCCCACTCCTGGTAACTATCTTAATGGTGCAGAGGCTAGGACAACCCTCATTATTGAATTGCAACTAACACACCATTACTTTCATGTTCTGCATGCCATACATCTGTGGCTCTGGTGCATTGTGGCCAATGTTATAGGTCCTCCTTCAAAGCACAACATGTGCTGCCACAGCCCATACCACAAGCAGAATTATAATTTTTTGTACACACACAAAAATTCCAATGCAGTCCTGCAAGATACAAAAACAACAACACAGAAGCTGCTTAACCGCACGTGCCGCATGTTGTACCCGGGATCCATAAAGGCCCTCTTGATAGAATGACATCTCCATCAAGAGAGACATACTCAGATATATAAGTCAAATGTCCTCTTTTGTACAAACGATTTCTTTGGCTTAAAATGGTTGCTATATGTACATGACAATGATGTCATCACCATTTTTTTTTAAAGTTTGAGCACCAGGATGGCCGAGTGGTTAAGGCGTTGGACTTAAGATCCAATGGACATATGTCCTCGTGGGTTCGAACCCCACTCCTGGTAACTGTCTTAATGCTGAACAGTGACACTGCCATGATGAGCCTGACGAATTAAATGCAACTGATTGAACTGCTTCTCTGTGGATTATAATTACTCATAAATGGAAATATTAAAACTAAATGCAGCCTTAAACACTAGTGGAAAAACCTCTACATCAAGAGGGATTAACTTGCATATATCAGTCATCAAATGTCCTTTTTGTACAAATGGTTCTTTAGGCTACAACATTTCCCCAAAAAAAGTCAAATTTAAGGCCAAGAAATGAATAACTAATTTCTCTAAAATGGAAATTAATTCTAACAAAATGTAAAGGTCAATTACAAAAAATATCTCAAGCCAAAATCTATTAGGAATAAAAACTCGTATGCGCTAAGGGTTTACAAGTGACAATAAAAAACATGGTTCAAAATGGTTTATACATAACATGATAATGATCTCATCACTTGTGTTTACAGGTACAAGCACCAGGACGGCCAAGTGGTTAAGGCGTTGGACTTAAGATCCAATGGACGTATGTCCTCGTGGGTTCGAACCCCACTCCTGGTAACCATCTTAATGGTAGAGTGGTTGGCACGACCTTGATTATGGAATTGCAACTAACAGACCATGGGCTCTATCTTGCACTTTAGCGCAATTGACTTTGCGCAAATCCCTTTGCGGGCGGATCTTGGGCGCTGTTTCTATTTTACCAGCGGGATATTGACTGTTGCACCCGACGCAAATCTAAAATCGGGTGGTCTGTAGTAGCTACATTATTCATGGGTGTGGTTTGGGCGTAACGTGCAATAAACCAATCAGAGCGTCATCTCACATTCCCTTTAACAACAGGCACGCTTGTTCCATAGCGGATTGCTATTATGATGGCGGATTTGCCAGGTGCAGCCAGGAACGGTTCACAGAGCTATAGTCAGTTGGTTGACTGACTATTGATTGGTTGGCTATTGATTTTTCCTCTTGACAAAATGTAATACAGAAATTTCACTTTCCGATGTTTTGGGATCACTCTCACTGAATCACAAGGTTATGAATGCATGGTGATATTTTTGCAATGTAATCTAACATTACCTCACTATAGACAATTCATATCTTCTGTCAGATAAGCTCTCCTCTCCTGTGCTGCTGCTGGGGCATTTGGGTTAAATGGCATCGGCATGCAGTTCAACATCACGTCTCATTAAGTCCTCTAATATTTCCTAATTTATGCCATCAACACATCCGTGATTCGTGGAAATGTGTTCGCTAGATTTATACCTGTTTTTTCACATCGGACACCACACTGATTTCCCTCGTCTAGCAATATTTGTCCTTTTAATTATGTATGATTTGGAGAAATGGGAACTGCGTCGTATAGATAAGAGGAGCAAAGTGCATTGCGCAACACAGGCGCCCAAGCAAGCGCTCCTGCAGGTGTAAGCTACGGCTGTACCTTACCAACAGGCAACTCAACAACGAGAAACAGTTTCCAAGTTGACCTAACTTTCCAACTCTGCACAGTATCCCATTAACTGCATGACAGTAGGCTATTTACAATATTTATTTTATGTAAAGTAGAGTTTGTAAACACGTTATCATCAACTTAATGCACGCACAACTTTTGTTTGAGCAGGAGAGAGAATAACAATGAATGGACGCAGCAACTACAGAAATTGTAGCCAAGGCTACTTGCTGCTTTCTTTTACTGTCTATGGTTGCTGGTTAACAGCACATAATAAGCTTATTTAAGCGAATTCACAAACTGAAGACTTCAAAGCCATCATGGATATAAAACGTTTTTTGGAAACAACGAAAGGATGGAGGGAACATAGCAAAGTTTAGAGTTATTTCAGATGGGCTACAACAAGGTAGGCAAAATTGTGGTGCTTGTCAAAACCTTAGCGCAGATGGAATAATGCTTATGCTAATGCTTGATGTTAAAGCGCACACGATGTTTAAAGCCATACACAACGGTAAATTGGAACAAAACTAAAGGTAACTTTAGCCTTTATAGGGCTGTATAAAGTTGTCCAAATTAATAGGTCGTAATAAGGCGTTGTTGTTGTAAAGATATTGCATGTAGATGTACTATATAGGCTACTAAATTTTTAGTTGACCAATGCACGAACAAAACCGGGAAACGGACAAATATTATCAAGGCTTTGAATGTTTCCAACTGTGCACAGGGTGTCTGTAGATCGGTGTGCATAGCATTCATTTTTGCAGGCCTGTGGCCATGCATGCGCCCTTAAAATAGCATCTGAATTTGCGCCACTGACTTTAGACCAGGAGGTTCCTGGTCTGTGGCAGAATTGTTTTCTGAAACTGCAAAATATCAACAGGGACCGTTTGCGCCGGAATACGTCCCCTCTTTTTCGCTGAAACGCCCCCGTGGGCGCACATGTACCTGTGGAGGGAAAATTCCAATATGCGCTGAATGCAAAATAGGAAAGACAAAAGCGCGAGTATACAAAGTCAATTGCGCTGGTGTGCAAGATAGAGCCTCATTACTCACATGTCCTGCATGGTCAGGGGTGTAGCCAGTGTCACCCAGCCAATCACATCACATTTAGTTACTGTAGCATCAGTAAAGAGGGAACCAGAGCTGCTCTGATCAAATTCAAAGTGTAGGCCTATGTCTTTCAAGGCTACGATACCTGTGCTGCTGCTTGGGTCTGCATTACTAAACTTCTGCAGTCAGCAGATTTGAGGTAGAATTGAAATGATAATTGTTACTGCATAATGCTAAATTAGTAAACCAAAATGCACAGTCTGACTGACACAATTTTGTTCGTAATTCGCTAGACAAAGTCAATCAACCATGTGAACCAGCTAACCAGAGGTTAGCCATACATACTATCGTAAAATAACTGAAGTTGAAGTGAAAGCAGTGAAAAATTTATTGAGCTCCATTGTGTTGATAATTCTTATGATGTGTAGTTTGCCTCATTTTGTAGGTCTAAACTTTAGGGATTTTTTTGAGAGCAAATGAGCAAATAATACAGTGGCATATGCATTTAGGCTACCGAGGAGGTGTTTTATTTTCTTCTTTATTATTAAAATTTCTACAGTTATTAGTTTTTCGGGCTGCCTTTAAATAAAAAATAAATAAATATATATATATATATATAAAGTTAGAAATATTAAGAAATGCTGCTAATTGTATGATGTTGGTGCTGCATGGCTATGGTGCACTGTCACGCTCAGTCTAAGCTTTCTCATAAAACCCTTTCACCAACTCTTGTAAGATATAAGGCTAAATTAGCCTGGCTAATCCATAAACTCTAGCCTTTTTTGTTTGTGCCACATTATATGCCACACCATATTAACAATACTATGCATAATATTAAGTTGTTACAAGCAGTTATAAGTTTCATATAAAAGGGTTCTCTTTCAAACATTTGCTCGGTATCTCACTATGGGAGACGCATTCTGGCGTGACCGACCACGGAAGCACCAATTACACCACGTCTGTCACAGGCAGACCAATCACAGCTGTGATACGGAGGGCCGCCCTCCATATATATACTACAGTATCACCAGCCAGTGTTGCCAACTTAGCGACTTCGTCGCCATATTTAGCGAGATTTCAGACCCCCCAAGCGACTTTTTTTGTAAAAAGCGACTAGCGACAAATCTAGCTACTTTTTCTGGCGTTCTTGGAGACTTTTGGAGACTCTGATGTGATGGCATGTAACGTCCCTTTTTACTCTTCTGTGTGAGCAGTGAGTTCGTGCTGTGTGAAAGTCTCATGCCTGTTTCATTTGTGAATTACATCGAGTTCGCCCGAAGCGTTGCCCCATGATTATAAAAGTAATGACTGGCCTGTAGTATCAGCCCATGTTATTACACGGAAGTAGATATTCTAGCCTATAGATCTAACAGCTCAGACAATGTTATTGGAAGGTGCCGCAACTATGGCCGCAACTTCGGGTGAGATTACAACCAGAATCAACGAGACGAGAGCAATGACATGATGACAGGGAAACAAGGACACGCTGCCAGCATCGTTCAACAAACACACTGAACAAAAGAAAGTAGCCTAGGCTACAACTTCATTCACAAGCAGTTCAAAATCGAACATACAGGTTAGGAAAATATAGCATTCGTTTAGGCTATGTAGCCTCAATGTTGTCAATGCAGGACAGACTGTCGGCTGAGGGGGGAAAAATCTGTTGGTCTGTCCTAGTGACATTAAGCCTAAATATATCCAAAATATAGCCAGTAAGGTTAAATTGTGTGTAGCCTATGGTGAAGTTATAATCAGACTTCAAGCAGTGCAAAGCAGATGGAGCAGTTGGGAATAGGTTGGACTGCTTTTCAGCCACTTGATGCTCATTCTGGTGTAGGCTATGACGACATAGTGTACAGAAGTGTAAAGTGTCTCAATTAATATACAAGTATAGTAAATGAAATACATTTAAAGTTGACTATTTGAGTAGGACAAAAGCAAACAGGTGTAAAAGGGAGTTAAAGGGCCATCACCGTTTTTTTTTTTTTGGGGGGGTACACGACGTGGTGACTTAATTGATATGCAAATTAGTATGTGACGTCATCTAGCGACATTTAGCGACTTTTGGAGCTGGCTTTAGCTACTTTCTATTTTAAATAGTTGGCAACACTGTCACCAGCTACTCGTCATTCTCGCACTCTTCCCCGTGAAGACTACTTTGCACCGAACTCTGCTCTTCGTTCACAGGCTCCATGAAGGATTGTTGCTAGTGATGGGTAAATGAAGCCTCGAGCGCTACTCGGCACATTTCCCTAATGTACCGAGTAATGTGCCGAAGCTTCGAAACATGGAAGACAAGGAAAACACAGCGACATCTGGTGGTTTGCATAAATTATAGCAGCCACGGACTAGTGAAAATAATGCCTACAACGTTCAACACAATGCCAAAGCTTCGAAATGTTCTCATTCATTACATTAAAAGTGTTGCAAGAAATTTGCATTGCATTTCTTTTTTTGTTACCCATTTTAAGGAGGTATTTGCATTGCCTCAAGGAGATTCCACTATACAGCAGAGACTGTATCAACTCCGCCAGGGTAGGAGTCCCATTACAGAATATGCACTCCAGTTCCGTACCCTGGCAGCAGTCAGTGGTTGGAACGAAGCGGCTCTTATCACAACCTTCCGACAGGGACTTGAGCCAAGATTGCGCCTATATCTCTCAGCTTACGATGACTCCATGGGTCTAGAGCGATTTATTCAAATGGCTATCCGAGTTTCCCACCGACGAGAGGGCTGTCTCCAGGAGTTGAGCACTGGAACCACCGCAGGGATCCTGAGACCCAGAGATGGTGAGGAGGCAATGCAGCTCGATGTTGTGGCAATGAGACTGACTCCCACTGAGCGGAGACGACGCATGACCCAGAACCTGTGCCTCTATTGTGGAGCTCCTGGTCACATCATCGCCCGTTGTCCGGTGAGACCCCAGCTTCCCTCGGTGAGTCTCGTACACTTAACTATGCCTAGTACTACTCCTCTCAGTACTCTAGTGACTTTGTGTATACAGGGAACATGTACAACTGTTTCTGCTCTCCTAGACTCGGGGTCAGCGGGCAACTTCATCTCAGGGTCCTTATGCCGCCGTCTCCGGCTCGCCACCTCACCCAACCCGAACGCCTGCTCCGTTCAGTCCATCACGGGGAAGCCTCTAGGAGGAGGCCTCATAAAGGAGATGGTGGGTCCCATCAAGCTGCAGGTGGGGCTCTTCCACAAGGAGTCCATCTCTTTCCTGGTCTTAGAGGACTCAATGGCTGAACTAATTCTGGGAAGACCCTGGCTAATTCATCATTCTCCAGTTGTGTGTTGGAAGACTGGAGACGTATTGTGTTGGAGTTCACACTGCTTCCAGAACTGTCTGACTGATCTACCTCGACGTTTATTCCAAGAGACCACCGATTACCTTCCTTTGCATGCTACATCTGTGGAGAGTCCACGGGAAAATATCAGTGTTTCCCTTCCACCTCAGTACCACCAGTTCCATGACGTATTCTGCCCAGTAAGAGCCTCACAACTACCTCCTCACCGCCCATGGGACTGCGCCATTGACCTTCTGCCAGGTGAGCCAGTGCCCAGAGGTAAAGTGTATCCGTTGTCACTTCCAGAACAGAAGGCCATGGAGGAGTACATAGAAGAAGCCCTCAAACAAGGTTATATCCGTCCCTCAACGTCCCCTGCTGCTTCCAGTTTCTTTTTTGTGCCCAAGAAGGATGGAGGGCTTCGTCCATGCATAGACTACCGGGCCCTGAACAAAATAACGGTCAAGTTTCGATATCCCCTTCCCCTCGTTCCAGCAGCCCTAGAACTCCTCAGAGGTGCCAAGATCTTTACAAAGCTTGATTTACGGAGTGCCTATAACCTGATTCGGATCAGAGAAGGGGACGAGTGGAAGACAGCGTTTGTGACACCAAGTGGCCATTACGAGTACTTAGTGATGCCCTATGGGCTCGCTAACGCCCCCTCTGTTTTTCAGGGCTACATGAACGAGGTACTCCGAGATTTTCTGCACCGTTTTGTGATCGTGTACATTGATGACTTCCTGATCTATTCTAGCTCAGAGGACGTACATTTTGATCATGTGTCCCAAGTGTTGCAGAGGCTCCGAGACCACCAGCTTTTCCTAAAAGCTGAGAAGTGCTCCTTTGGGACTTCTGAGGTTCCATTCCTGGGTTACTACATCGGCCCGGAAGGAGTGTGTATGGACGAGGGGAAGGTTAGAGCTGTGCGACAGTGGCCTGCGCCTACCTCCATCAAGGAGCTACAGCGATTCCTGGGGTTTGCCAATTTTTATAGACGCTTTATTGGTAACTACAGCATGATCACTGCACCACTGACCTCTCTCTTAAAGGGCAAACCCAAGACCCTCAGTTGGAATCCCAGGGCGCAGATGGCCTTCCAGGATCTCCAGACAGCATTCACCTCAGCCCCCATCCTTCAACACCCGGATCCAGAGAATCCGTTCATCGTGGAGGTAGATGCCTCCACCACAGGGGTGGGCGCAGTCCTTTCTCAGCAGCAAGGGACATCTTCTCGCCTCCTGCCATGTGCCTTCTATTCCCGGAAGCTCACCCCAGCGGAGCAAAATTATGATATTGGCAACCGGGAGCTCCTCGCCATCAAGCTGGCTCTGGAGGAGTGGCGCCACTGGCTGGAGGGGGCCAAGTATCCCTTCAAGATCTTGACGGACCACAAGAATCTTGCGTACCTGAGAGAGGCAAAGCGGCTGAATCCCAGACAGGCCAGGTGGGCCCTTTTCTTTACTAGATTTGATTTTATAATTTCCTACCGTCCTGGGTCTCGTAACATCAAGGCTGACTCATTGTCCAGGATCCATGCTGCAGATGATCTCGAGGAAACTCCCACGTGTATTGTCCCCTCCGAGAAGATCGTGGGGGCCATCCAGTGGGCCTTGGATGATGAGATTCGGGAAAGGAACAGCTCCCAGCCTGCTCCGCCGGGGACTCCTGTCCATGCCGTGTACGTCCCTCCTGACCTGCGCACTCAAGTTATTGAGATGGTACACTCCTCACTGGGCACTGGCCACCCGGGGGCCAACCAGACCCTCTCGTTGCTGCGACAGAAGTATTGGTGGCCTGGCATCAGCCGGGATGTCAGGAGATTCGTTGCAGGCTGTGCGACCTGTGCCATGGCAAAGAGCCCACGCCACTTGCCTGCAGGAAAGCTCCTCCCACTGCCCATTCCACCATGGGACTGGCCGCACCGCACCATGGGACTGGCCATCGTGGGTGAGAGGTCATTGTGGCTAAATCTATCAAGCCTAAACGACAAAGAAAAGGTGAATCTCCTTGATGCCGAGGTTGACCCGAAGGTGCTTTTCGGCCCAGCAATCGCTGCAATGCGCACAAAGTGCGACCTGCAGAAGAAGGAGAAGGAGGCGTTCGATGTATGTGGGGATTCCAGCAGCCAGTCAGGCCACCCAGACCCCAACAGGCTGAGCAGACCGCGAAAACCCAGCCTAGGGCGTCAGGCCTGAGGTCCTGGGCGAGGAACACCTTCTCCTCGGCCGCCGCCAGGCACCGGCCTGGTAACCCTCAGGGGAACAAGAAGAGGCAGGATACTTAGGTGTCTCTCGCCAACGGGATGAACAGCCAGCTCCTAGGGCTACCTGGCTTGTTCCTCCCCACCAGCAGCGCTTCGCCCCCTCCACAAAAAAAGAGGCGTCTGCAAGCGCCAGAAACGCCAGCTCATTGTACTTTGGCCAGCCCAGCTTCCCCGGTGTACAAAGAGAGCGTAATCGAGTGCATTCACCCCTCGCAGTCACTCACGGAGTCTCACTGCAGGGTAATGTTAATAAAGTGTTTACAATGTGTCATGGCCAGTTCAACTTTCCCATCTCACAGTCAGTTTTCACAAGCACTCCCGCACACACCTTTTCCCCAGCCCCTCTCGGAGCTCCGCTGGAGAGGAGAAAAGTGTGACCGGTGGCGCCAGATAACCTCTGGTCACCACTAACATTTATGAAACACATTAAAATTTCGCCCTCGCCCAGGCCCTCAGCCTCTGGCGCCACATCGCCGTGCGTGTGGCGCCCCCCCCTGGGTACTCTCCACCGTATCGAAGGGCCTTCGGTTACAGTTAATAAAGAAACCACATCCTTTCAACGGGGTTTTAGTTTCAGAGGCTCAGGGGTAATCAGTTTGGGTTCTGGAAGCCAAAATAGCTTCCCTTTTAGACAAGGGAGCTATACAAAAAGTCCCGGCGGGAGAAATGGAGAAGGGTCATTACTCCCGTTACTTCCTGGTTCCAAAACGGGACGGGGGGCTTCGGCCCATCCTCGATTTGCGTGTTCTGAACGGTCATTTAAGAAAATTCACCTTCAGAATGCTCACTCACAAAACACTGTTCAGCTCTATCCGGCCAGGGGACTGGTTCACTACGGTAGACCTGAAGGACGCATATTTCCACATAGGCGTGCTACCTGCACACCGGAAATATCAGAGGTTCGCATATCAGGGCACAGCTTACGAATACCTGAGAATCCCTTTCGGGTATGCGCTCGCGCCCAGAATTTTCACCAAATGCATCGAGGCTGCTCTAGCTCCACTGAGACACTCGGGGCTCAGGATATCAGCATTTATAGACGATTACCTTCTATGCTGTTCAACCAGAGAGCAATCGGAGCGAGACACGGCTCGTCTCGTCTCCCACCTCAGAAATTTGGGCTTCAACATCAATCTCAGTTGTTTGACACCCTGCCAGAGCATAGAATATCTGGGGGTCCAGATAAATTCTATCTCCTATCGCGCTATACTGTCACAGAGACGCGTCGAGTCATTTCGGCAATGTCTGTCTCAATTCCACACAAGAGGGCATGTCCCATTCAGAACCTGTCTTCGTTTAGCAGGCCTGATGGCTTCGACCCTGGCTGTCATTCCGTTGGGGCTATTGAGAATGAGAGACTTTCAGCGTTGGATATTAGCGCTACATCTCTGCCCACGGAGGCATTTACACCGCAAGGTGCCGGTCACTGCACAATGCCTCGCAGCCCTACGCTGGTGGCGGGACCCTGCGATCTTCCTCACGGGAGCCCCCCTAGGTATGGTTTCTCTGAGGAAGGTAATAACGACAGACGCGCCCCTGACAGGCTGGGGAGCGGTGTACGAAGGCAGAACAGTAAACGGCATCTGGCCTCTGCACCTCCGCAGCCACCACATAAACGCCCTGGAGCTATTATCAGTGATTTTGGCGTTAAAACACTTCCTCCCCTTCATCCACAACTGTCATGTTCTAATCAGGTCGGACAACACAACCGTGGTAGCTTACATCAACAGACAGGGTGGGACACGCTCTCTCCAGCTTCACAGGCTAGCGCGCGGACTTGTGTTGTGGTGCAGCACGCATCTTGCCTCGATACGCGCCACACACATTCCGGGAGTCCTAAACAGGGGAGCAGATCTCCTCTCCAGAGGGAATCCCCTCTACAGAGAGTGAAGGCTTCACACTCAGGTGGTCGAGATGATTTGGGAGAGGTTCGGCAAAACTGCCCTAGATCTCTTCGCCTCGCACGAAAACGCGCACTGTCCCCTCTACTTCTCTCTAACAGACACAGATGCTCCTTTGGGTGTGGACGCTCTGGCTCACCCGTGGCCAAACGTGCTGCTTTACGCGTTTCCCCCGATGAGTCTCATCTCACCCACGCTCGCCAAGATAAGAGAGCATGGCCTGTCACTGCTTCTCATATCTCCCCTTTGGCCAGGGAGGATGTGGCTATCAGAGATAACGCAACTCCTCTACGGAGAGTCGTGGCAGCTTCCTCTGCGCCGGGACCTTCTCTCCCAAGCGCGAGGTCAAATATTTCATCCCCAGCCCGACCGGCTAGCTCTTTGGGTCTGGCCTCTAAGCGGTTCAACTTTAATGCGGTCTCCCCGATAATGTGATCGCCACCATTCAAAGCGCTCGAGCACCCTCCACACGCGCCCTATATGATAATAAATGGCGTGTGTTTGAAAAGTGGTGCGATGACAAACAAATCGTGCCCTTCCAATGCGATGTTGCTAATGTGCTGTGTTTTCTACAGTCATTGTTGGACAAGGGTAAGGCCTTCTCCACGATTAAAGTCTACTTATCAGCCATCTCTGCCTGTCATGTGGGGTTCGACAAGACGTCGGCGGGCAAACACCCTCTGGTGTGTCGCTTTATGAAGGGGGCATGCCGTTTACGCCCAGCGACAAAACGTCTTTTCCCGTCCTGGGACCTGTCCGAGGTCCTGGAGGCGCTCTCTCATCTGCCTTTTGAACCGATGGACGGAATCGAGTTGAAGCTTCTTACGCTCAAGACTGTCCTCTTACTGGTGCTTGTCTCAGCTAAGCGAGTGAGTGAATTACGGGCCCTGTCAGTGCATCCCTCTTGCTTGCAATTTAGCCCTTCATTCAAAAAAGTTGCTTTACAGCCCAACCCCGCTTTCGTCCCAAAGGTCGTTGAATCATCTTACAGGTGTAATTATTTTGACCTGGACGCGTTTCGCCCGCCCCCCTTCTCTTCAGAAGACGAGGCGAGGCTCCATTGCCTGTGCCCAGTCCGTGCCTTACGCATTTACGTGGACAGGACAGAGATACAGCGGAGATACAGTAATCAGCTGTTCGTGTCATGGGCTACTTCACATCAGGGGCTCTCCATTTCATCCCAGCGTTTGTCTCACTGGATGGTGGAGGCTATTGGTTTGGCTTACGAGGCGAGGGGCGTGCCGCTCCCGGTGCGCCTCAGAGCGCATTCTACAAGGGGTATTTCTACGTCCTGGGCGCTGTTCAGAGGAATATCAGTCTGTGATATTTGCGCCGCAGCTTGCTGGGAAAAGCCCCATACGTTTATGAGATTTTATAGACTGGATGTTACTGCGCCCTCACTGGCTCACGCAGTCCTCAGTGTTGGTGCCCGTTTGGTCTGACTTGGACACCAAACTCAAATAGTGTTCAATGTGTGTTATAAGTTGGCATGTCACGTCTGTTGCGAACTCGAGCATGCAATCCGAGAGTTGGGAGTTCGGTCACACCAGAGGGCGTTTCCCATAGTGAGATACCTCACTCTGTTATCAGAGAACCGGGGTTATGTAAATAACCTAACGATATCAACAATGACACCTGGAACCTGCCAGTCTATCTCTCTCTCTGGTGTGCACTCAAGATGCGTTTCCCAATTAATGATTAGAGTAAGTAACGTTCAAGTTAGATGCTGCTGCATGATCATCCTTGCATGTAACACGAAGTTGGTGCATTTTGACATCGTAAACATTCTCGAAGAGAGAAAAGCAGTTAGCAGTAAAGCTATTTATTGGCTACATTTTTGTACCCCCTCTGTCCCTTGGTGCCCTTGTGCGTGATGCGCGTGGTGAATACAATGTTGAAACATTTCCTATAGTTTCTTACCTATATATTTGCCCTGATGCACTCGTTGACGCAGACACACACACTCGCTTTGGACTCCTTTCCCTGCTGCTGCAAGCTATATTAGCCTACAGAGCAACTAGGACAGGTGCGTGTAACTACAAAGTGGGGTCTGGGTCTGTGGTTGCGCGGCAGTTGCTTAATTTTCACCAAAAACTGGGACAATTCGTGTCCCGGGAAATTCACTCTAATGAATAATGTACAGGCATGCATTTCATACAAATGTCATCCCATCAGATATTCCACAAAGACACATTGTCCTTGAAAGCCTGTTTTCCCTCTGTGTACTGATGCATCTGTGCGTGAAAGAGGATATCCAAGCGAGACCTGATTTTATCAGGATCACACTGAATCAACTGATATTGTTTATCTTATCTGCCCAGTGCCTACTCACTCAGCCATGATTATGCAAGCAGAAAGGTGGGTGTTTCAGGGGCAGATTAGAGTTTTAGAAAGAGATCAGCTTTTGAAAATAGATAAATTAATACATACAGCTAGAATAAAAAGGTGACATTTCAGAACGTCTAAATCACAGAACAGACCTGGATAGGCCCCAAGGATTCAACTGTAAACTTACCATACATTACCATTTGTTTGAATGGGAAGTGTGTTAAACGTCACAACCACATTTTCTCCTCAATGCTCTCCTAGGTGTTCAATAACATTATATAATATATGGAATAGATAATAACAGTTACAAGATGTGATTTCATGCAAATAATAAACAAACATGGGTGATGTTAATACAGGTGTCAGGTGTGTTAAAAATCTTCTCCGATCTTTTAAGAGTAATCAGGTTATAGATAGATAGATAGATAGATAGATAGATAGATAGATACTTTATTGTCATTGTACACAGAATACAATAATTGCACACAGAATACAATGAGACATTGTTTGGAACAAACCTGAGATGTCCATAGAGACGCTAAAAAAGACTAAAAAATATACATAAAATAATTTACACATAAAATAGTTGTAGTTTAAATGACATTCGGCTGAATAGACCTCATCTATTTGAATCTGCCAGTGATGTGAAATACAGCATGATTATGGGGCCTGGAATGGAGATTCAAATCCCATTTCAAATCCAGTGACACCAGTAGCAACGTCAACGGACAAACTTGCCTCTCTGATCAATAGACTTTTTAAATAGTTTTTTTAGAAAATTTTCTGAGCTTTTTCCTATATAGGGTCGCCTAGTTGAGAGCGGGAGTATGTGAGCGGGACAGAGAGATGGGTTTAGATAGGGGAAATTGTTGCGGGTCGGAGTGGAACCTGTGTCCAAGTGGGCATTAAGACCCAAACGTGGAATGGCAACTGCCGCTTGCACCACAGTTGTCCACCCCCCAATTTATAAATACAGTATGTGTTGTCACACTTTTCCTGAGTATGCATGCTTTCCTCTAAATTCTGCTTACTAACTTAAACTTCTTAAACATTACGCAACACTGTCCGTATGGTAAGTGGGTTGGAGAGGTGACTGTTTGGCATACGATAGCTGGTAGCACACAGCTGTGTATCAGAAGGACATTCCCAGCATATAGGCACACTATACAGGCAGCGTATATATACATAGGAGCCAATCCCAGTGTCCCCAGCTTAGTCTCACCAGGCTGCAAACATGCTGAAGTTCGTGCTTCTTGCTGCACTCTCTGTGCTCGGTAAGACAGAGGCTGACCCGGGCTCTCAACATGATTTATCTTGAAATTGTTGCATACCCTTAAAAGTTATACCTCATGTATTGTAGATGTTATATGCCTGTTGTATTATACTCTGTTGATGTTGCTGGGTCAAGCTTCTCAAAATTCCCTCCACTGGCGGTTAGCAGTTGGGTCTTTGGTTTGTGATTTAATCAAATAATGTCATGTATCTCTCTCAATCCCCTACCCCACCCTCTCATTTCTCTCTCCTCCCTCCTTTCTTCCTTGGTCCGTCTCTTTCTCTCTCCCCCATCCCTCTTTCTCCAGTGCTGGCTGAGGAGGAGTCCCAGCCTCGGTACCTGGAGGATTCCCTGGAGAGGGTTGTGGGAGGTGAGGTGGCTCGCCCCAACTCCTGGCCCTGGCAGGTAACATTCTCACACCTCCACCAGCCCAGTCTTCTCCTAAAGGACCCTCAATCCACATCTCCCTCTGGGCGGGAAAGTGGGGTTCTGTGCACTCGCAACACCATTTGCAGGCAGGGTCGCTATAGCCTCTTCGCTGAGATGAGCTTTGATCACAGCAGTTATTTCACTGAATTTCACTAACGTTTCGTGGGGCTCCAACACTAAATTGATTCTAGACTCTTCCAGTCTAAATCTGGCCTGAGGCTCCAGCACACTGCACTCCGGTCTGTGTAACGCACATTCTGTTGCTCTCATGTGCCCCATCTGCCCCACAGATCTCTCTACAGTTCCAGTCTGGCAGCAACTACCACCACACCTGTGGAGGCTCCCTGATCAGGAGGGGATGGGTGATGACTGCTGCCCACTGTGTGGACAGGTACAGCAACTCTGTGTGTGTGTGTGTGTGTTTTTTATATGTGTGTGTTTGTGTGTGTGTGTGTGTGTGTGTGTGTGTGTATGTGTGCTTTTTTATGTGTGTGTGTTTGTGTGTGTGTGTGTGTGTGTGTGTGTTTTTTTATATGTGTGTGTTTGTGTGTGTGTGTGTGTGTTTTTATATGTGTGTGTTTGTGTGTGTGTGTGTGTGTGTGTGTGAAAGAGAGAGTTTATGGATATGCATGTGTACGTGGCTGAGTGAGAGTGTGTGTGTCTGTGTGTGTGTGTGTATTTTTTGAGGGGGACAGAAGGGATGATTTTTCCTTTTCTTGTTGTAGTTGTTGTACTCACTGTTGCTTTTTGCACACCCTTGTGCAGTCAGAGAACCTGGCGTGTTGTCGTGGGAGAACACAACCTCAACAGCAACGAGGGCCGTGAGCAGTACGTCTCTGTCAGCCGTGTGTACGTCCACCCCAACTGGAACCGCAACCAGATCTCCAACGGGTCAGTCCACACATTTACACCTACGACAAAAGCAATGATTGGGCCACATTAACTCAAGATCATAATTGTCCCATATGGCATTCGATTAGTCATCACTATTAACAAAAATACAGTAGGCTAGAGTTACTTCTGCAGTGAATTGTGTTTTGTATGTGTGTATGTCTCTGTGTATGTGTGTATTTGCAAGAAAATTTCTTATATTCTTGAGTCCCATCGATTTATTTTGATGGATTATTTACTATTTCTATGTCAGTGAGAAAACCTTTCCCTTTCCAGAATTGTTCTACAAGTGTTGCCTTCTTGCTTCATGTCATAAAGAATTTAAATTGTGTGTGTATGTGTGTGTGTGGGCTTTACCAGATATGACATTGCCCTGCTGCGTCTCTCTAAAGAGGTCACTTTGAACAACTATGTGCAGCTGGCCAACCTGCCCCCCTCTGGCCAGGTTCTGAACCACAACCACCCGTGCTACATCTCTGGATGGGGACGCACCACCAGTGAGCTCACATTCACTCTCTTACTACGGTTCATTTAGATGAAGCATTTAGAATAGACTAAAGTGACCCAGTATGCATTCCGTCCAGAGGAGGTGCTCACTGTGAAAATATTTTTTGTGTGATTTGAACATTGCACTTACAGTAAAGAAAACAACATGTGCATACAAATACAGTAAACATCATCCTCAAGGTCCATTCATACAGGTTAGAGCTGATACGATGCTGAATGATAAACACAAAAGACTAACCAACTTTTACATAGTATTACATCTGTAATCTCAATATCCATGCTCTCTCTCTCTCTCTCTGTCTGATGTAGCTGGTGGTAACCTCTCTGCCCAGCTGAAGCAGGCCTACCTGCCCGTGGTTGACCATAAGACCTGCTCCAGCGGCGGCTGGTGGGGTAACGGCGTGAGGAACACCATGGTGTGTGCTGGAGGCGGAAAAGACTCTGGCTGCCAGGTGAGGGCGCTCTTCCCTATTCATTTCACCTCAGTCCACACATGTGAACAGGCGTCTGCAGTTTCTTTTTTGTGACTGTGATTTTGTTCTTTTTTTTAATTCTTTTTATATGTTTTTACTTGTCAACACTGGTCTTCATCAAAGTGCATTTTAATTAATAGTTAGTTGCCTTTGGATTGTTCATTTGTATTGGCTGTCATATTTTGTAATGTTTTATGTTTTATATTGTGTGTGTGTGTGTGTGTGTGTGTGTGTGTGTGTGTGTGTGTGTGTGTGTGTGTTTTTGCTCTCAGGGAGACTCCGGTGGCCCTCTGAACTGTCAGCTGAGCGGCAGGTACTACGTCCACGGAGTGACCAGCTTTGTCTCAGGCAGAGCCTGCAATGAGAGCCGCAAGCCCACCGTCTTTACTCGTGTGTCCGCCTATATCGGCTGGATGGAGAACGTAAGAGCTCTTACACACGCAGACAACATGTTTTGAACATACACATAACATTCACACTCGCATTATACATACAGTATGCATACACAATCCCACATGCATGTTGTGCAGACACAACACATACACACGCACATGTAACGGAGGCAGACTGAGCTAGCATGCTAGTTGCCCGTGTAAATCCTCACAGCCCTAACCTTAAGAACGCTTCTAACCGCTGAGTTAGAAGCCTGGGTTTTTAGCTCAAGTGGTTAGAGCGTTCATCTTCCATGCCGGTGTGTGTGTCAAGGTGGCAGGTTCGAGGCCTGTGAGCGGAGAACGAACCGACCTTGTAACACACACACAGACTCTCACACACACAGAGTATATAAACACAGATGCTAATCCAGACAAAAACACACATCAACATAATACATCAGATCATTCTGAAATCCGTCTAGTCTTGGTGCTGATTCAGGGTTAAATCCTTTCCTGAGCCACTGTACTGAAATCTGACTACAGATTACTAATCTGAATACAGACAAATCAACACTCGAAATACCTTCTGATACTCTCCCTCTGTTCTCTCCAGATCATGGGTTAAGATCCTGAGGGATATCTGAGCAGAACGTGACAGAATGGCAAGGCTTCAATCATCACGGTCAGCTCTGTCACCACTCCATCCAGACAATAAAGTTTACTTATAAACAAACAAATCATTTGTCTGTGGTCCTATTGTTTTTTTACAATTTTATTTTATTTTAATAAACCTTGTCTTTACATCTACTACACAGTTATTACGCAACCAGAATACACATCAAAGCAGATATTGCAACAAAAAAACAATTTAGGAAAACATCATTTTGTCACATCTTTTTGCATAACAGATATGCAAAAAGGCCTCAAGGTGAAATTTCAGAAAATAAAACATATACAATACAGACAAAAATAAACATATTTACATAAGTTGTACTATTTACTTTTATACAGTATGGTTGATAAAAGTATTTACAATAGATATGAGATATACACATGATAGAACTACTCTTAAAGGTGTAGTCTGTGGTTCTAATTTAATAGACTTTTGTCAATCCAGAAAAAAAGTGTATAAATTATATCCAAAAAGCTTCTTTGCATAATACATCCAGGTCCAGGCACTCAGGTGGATTTATAATTGTAAAAAGCCTTTATTTTACTGGGCTACAAGCAAACAAACAAACAAACACACACACCAACACCTGTCTGCTTATGGCTTCTTCATCAGGGTGTGCAAATTGCTTCTAGGGCCCTCTTGCTGTCCAGTTTGAGTGTGTGCTGTCCAGTTTGAGGGTGTGCTCAATAAATCTTGCATGTTTCTATATAGAGTGGCCAATAGAGACAGTAACACAGCCGGAGCCATAGACAATATCAGATGATCAGGAGCACAAAAGGGAAGAGTGCAACTGAACTGATTGACTGCCTGAGCTCAGATAGTATCAACCTTTTGCCAGAACTTTAACTGCATTTCCCTCTCATCTTTTCAGTGTGCTTGACAGAATCAATCGACAGCATAACACACTGGCCAAAACAGTTCATTTGAAAACTGGGCACACATGTTATAGCCCTTCAAAGGCAAGCCTCACAAAACATTCAGAGAAAGTCAATACCCCATTTTGTAATGCTCTACATATTACGTCTACAGTAGGCGGCCACATTAAAGCTGCTCTAAGTAATATTTTGATGTGCAGTTTAACAGCCATCTCTAAAAAAAATAGATTCTGTGTAAGAAAGAAATTGATCACTGAGATTCCTGGGGTCCGTGATCATTAGCTACAAAAATTGCCATCTAAAACCAATCAGCAAACCTCCAAAAAGAACAGCTTGTCCCATCATGAAAGCGAACAGGTCTTTTCCAGAGATGAGCTGGTGTGCTGTTTATCTGGTAGTCATGAGGCGTGAGGAGAAGTCCAAGTGTCCTCTCATACCACTCCTTCCACTGTCTTCAGTTTGTCGGTCTCTTCTCCTGCCTGTGTGCTCTGGGTCTCGCTGCAGTCCTTATGGTACTCCTGTAGAGGGCGCCAACACAGCCCAAACTCAGTGCTCATGGCTGTTAGTCTTGAATACTAATGTCACAGCTTTAGTTGTCATGGTAAGGGTACATTTTACAATTATGTTAGCCCTCTCTTACATGCACTAGCTTAGTGGCTATGTTACATATGGCATGAACTACCAATTTTTTTTGCAACATATTGTGTTTTATTTACAACCCGAATTCTGAAAAAGTTGGGACACTTTATAAAATGTGAAAATGAATGTTATGATTTACAAATCATGTCAACCCTATATCTAATTCAGAATAGTTAAAAGACAACACATGCCAGATGTGCAAAATGCCCATGTCATAGGCACTAATGCACCTCCACACTGTAATGGATTCGGTTTTGAACTGAGCACTATAAACAGTTGCATACGTTGGATAGTTGAATAGTCCCTCTCCTCTTTAGCCCAGAGGGGTCCATGATTTCCAAAAGGAATTGCACATATGTAATGGTCTAACTATAGGACCTTTTTCTACTTTACATCAGTCGATTTTAAATTAGCTCAGGCTCAGATAAGATGGCAGCATTTCTGTATCATGTCTAAATAAAATTTCTTCTTTGCATGGTAGACTTTACACTAGCATTAGTGAAAAGAGCATTAAACTAGACAATGCTTATCAGAAGTTTTTCTGAGCCCATACAATGATTTTCTGTACAGAAAAAGGTCTGGTTTTAATGCAGCCCTGTCCCTTGTTTTAAAGGTTTCTCTGGAGTCTCTGAATATTTTAATGATATTATGTACTGTAGATAGATGATTAAATCCTCAAATCGTTTGCAATTTCATGATAAGAAGCATTATTAAGTGTGCTTGCAAGCACACTTATTGTTCTTCTTAAGTTTTATTATTAAGTGTGCTTGCAAAGCAGCACACTTATTGTTCTTCTTAAGTTTTATTATTTTTCCCGTCTCCCTAATTTTTTGTCAGCTCTAGCGCCTAGGCCCTTTGAGACAGAGACACCGTTCCAACTTTAAAACGTCCGGTCAGTACCGGTGTAAGTTGGTCGCGAAGATGACGTCAGGTGGGCGTGTCGTTCGTCCGCCATATTGGATTGAACAGAAAGGTCACAAATTTGGTCCGAACGCCACGAAACTTGACGTACATTATCCTTGGACCAAGCCTCACAAAAGTTACCGGAAGGATTTTTGATTTTCGAAAGCGTTTGCCCGTCACAGCCAAACAAAATCGGCGGCGAAGCTCCGAAACAGGAAATCGTCCATATCTCAGGAACACTGTCACATATCGATACCAAATTTTGTATATGAACTGGGGACTCCAGTGTGAGGGTGCATAAGCTAAAAAAAAAAGAAATATTCCAAAATGTTCCATTATTTGGCAAACCACCCACAGTTATTTGGTAACTAACACCATTCACTTTTCACCATTCACCTTCTATCACAATGCCTTCCATGTATGCACAATGTCTCTGGGCAGCCACAATGTCTCCAGGCAACCTTGCCCAATCATGAAATCCTTGCTCTGCCATGGGATAGTATGGACTTACAAACTGAAATAGCAAGGAGAACAGTAGCTATATATAGCTTACATAATAGAGTTGTTTTCACATTGACGGTATTCAAATTACATTTTTCATTATTGTTACATATCATGATGGGAGAGTATTATTAAAAATGTTACAAGTATGCAAATGCATATGTTTACGGGCATTTAGGTTTTACTGTGTTGTTTTGTTGTAAAGACATGCAAGGCATTCTGGGCCATGTAATAGACAAAGCAGTGGTCGGCAGCGTTAACTTGATTTCCTGTATTAATATGAATAGGTGTTTCTGTAAACCTAGGGACAATAAACAGCTATCTCTGTTACAAAAACGAGCTGGTAATCGCCATTGAAGAGGGAACTATGATAAAAAGATTGTTTTCCTAAAAGCATGGAGTTGACGAAAGAATAAACAAGCGTCACGTTAATGTTAAATAGCCTACCTATCTGAACGCTAGGTGGCAGCGTTGTATTACATTTCACTAGTGTAGCCTACTTGAAATACGGTGTGAGATTCACAAGTAAGGAAGGTGCAAATATTATGTCATTTATCATGGGAAATTATTGGAAATGTTATTTCTTGTTTATCCTAATTGCAAACCACACACATCCATTCGGAATCACACGTACACATTTAATACTGAAAGACTATCATTTCGTTTATTTGATGTCGCCTAGCAACACAGCCTTCAGAGCAAAGATTCTAGAACAGGGCTTCAGAGAGACACATTTTGAGTTTGTGGCCAAGAACCTAAAATATCGGTTTCCATGTGCTGGATGGTGTGCATCCTTTATGAAAGTAAGTGTTTTATACAGTTAACGTTACAGACATAATGAGTCATGTTGTAGTGGTCAACATAAATGTGCCCCTTCTGTTATTAGAATGCTAAGCGGAGAAGCATGCTAAGCAGAGATTTAGTATCATTAATTTCTTGTGTGGCTATAGGGAGGAGATGTATGTTGCTAATTGGGATTTATGTTGTTTAGGTAATGCCATGGTCATTTGATATGAGATGCTTGCACTCGTAACTTCGTCACGTGTAACTTTAGGACTGCTATTTTTTTTTACTAAGAGTAATTCACGAAGCACTTTAGCCCTAAAAGTAGCACCTACGTCTGTGACAGCTTAAAAGAAGTGGCAAGGACTCCTAACGCGATGTTTTGAAATGCGTCTACTATTGTCTCGAGGAGCTTCCAATCGCGAGGGAACTTGCATTGTAGGCATCACTAAGGGATGCAATAACACCACCAACAACCAAAACTAGCCTACTCATTGTCAACATGTACATGAAATGTAACGTTTCATGTGAATCAAATTAAAATGTTTTCTTTGCAAACGTAGGCATAGGCGTATGGTGACAGATTAATTTAATAATGCTGCTGTGTGAATCACGGTAATCACGGTGAATGAAGTGGCCACTTCTTAATGGGACCCACTGTATGGAAGTGGGCTAAGTAAAATAGAGATGTTTTCAATAAGATAAGGTTAATCAGAATTCTACGACATGCCCGCTTGACAACGGCTTGACAACAGCAGAGATAGAACTGGCCTTTGGCCATAGCAACCATCCATTTAGAACAGTGGTTCTCAACCTTTTTTGAGCAAACGCCCCCCTGACCTTACTTTGATCCTCTGGCGCCCCCCCCCCCCCCCACACACACACACACACAATTAAAAAAAAAAAAAACTACACTCCCGGGTAGGCTATAGGCCACTCACACTCATGCTATATTACTTAAGTAAAAAAACGAGCCCATTTCTGTGCTGTTTTGGTTTCTTCTAGCCTGGCGGGCCATCCTATATCATTGACATGTATAGCCTGGCATCGAATCATTCACCTCGCTTAATCCAAGGGGCGGGCAGAGAATTGTCTTTCAAACTGCCTAGGCATGCAATAGGCCAGCGCTACGACCATATCCGTATCCGGTCGGCAAAACGGCAAATACATCCTTCTTCGAAAGGAATGACTTAAGTGCACTGTGTTGATCTACTTTCAAAGAAAAGCACAAGTCCAACTCCTCCAAAGTTGACGCCAACGCCGATTCAAACAACCGATCTTCGTTTGCCATAGCCACCTTCCTTGTTGTTCACCGTCGCAGGATGTCGTTATCCTGTTAAGCCCGCCTTAAGACTCTCTAACGAAATAGAGCGCTGTGATTGGCCGTCATCCACGGTGTTAAGCCAATAGAAATTCCTATGGTTCGATACTAGACGTACAAGCTGAGCAAATTAATTTGCCGCCGCTAGGGTGCGTCTAGATTTCTAGGCTAGGTTTCTTCTGGAATTATAAGAAAATGTCCCTATGAGCCTATTTTATTATTAAGCAGATTTAGCCCACTGTTAGAAGCAATAGGAGACTGGTTGGATAAAAAAAAAAACACTACCACATCAGCATTGGTTGTAATGATTTTTTTTTTTTTTAATTAATAGGAACATTAAATGTAGGCAACAAGACGTGTAATTTTATCATGGACAAAAATCAAGTGCACATCACGTGAACAACATATGCACCATCGCAACAATCCAACCAATCACAAAACAGATTCTGCGCGTGAGGCCTGTTTAGGCCTATATTTCGTATTTGATTAGCAACGGTGTTTTTCGTGGAGACTACGGTCAGGTGGTCGTTTCTAGAAAAGTTAGCAACGACGTTGCTCAACCACCATGGTACGACGCAACTTGCGACCAAACAACGACACTGTTACCTAGTGTTCATGTGCTTCGGAAAAACCTTTCTCCGAGTGAAAACATCATCATTCAGCGTCATTCACGTCACGTAATGTGTGAGTCAGAGGTCGGAAACTGGGGCTAGATTTTGCTAACAGAGTTGCCCAGTTAGGGGCTCGTCATCACTTTTGTCGTCACGTTGTAGTTCGTTTGTAGTCCATGTGGCCTTTCATGTCCAACAGTTTTAATGTGAACTTGGGAATTTGCCCTTTTTATCACTTGAAAAGCTGCATATCTTTCTTTAACGAGCATCTTACACTATATTTTAAGCAAATACAGTTTTTTTTCTTAGGATTAGTGAGTGTATGTTTTAACCTTTGTTGTGGCATCCGTGTTTGTCACACATTCGATGGCAAAGCACTTGAACACTTGCTGTCGGAAAAACAAAGTAGCCATGGGGGCGGTCCTTGTCATTCCGAGGTGCTCTGAATGCACCCTTACACCTGTTCCCAGAAAGCATCGTACCTGTGTCGCAATTCACTACCTCCGACGTTCGAACACCGTAGTTCCAACAACGTTGTTGATGATGCAGCGATAAATATCATTGGTGGAAACAGTGGCAACGTATAATACCCCACCCCCTAGAAATGTTCTGTCACGGCCTATGTCGACACTTTTCTAATCTAAACCGAGTGATTAATGCTGGCATTGTCATTGCCATCAGCCAAAACCTAAACCTATTGCAAGCATATAAAACAGTTAATTTAAGCAGACCAATATGAGTCATTATTTGTGTTAAATATCTATGTTGGAAAAAATATATAGCCTGGACAAATGTCTGGGTATCCCATAGGATATCAACTGTCTCGTGGCTTAACGGCAGCGCGTCAGTGCGCTGAGCGCTCGGCCGGAGTTCGCGTACTATGTCTTCTTTTCATCTCTGACTAAGAGTAGGCCTACGAGACACAACAATAGGTTTTGACCATACATATTTATGTATATAGTTACTCTACATCGAGAGACCATAGGTAGGCCTATAATACATCAGTCAAAATCAATTGAATGTCACACTAGTTCACCTGCAGGTAGCGAGAAGCAAGAGGACAATCTCATATCATAAGAAAATCGAACCTACAATGTTGGGATAATAAGTCATCTGCTTTAGCCACTACACTATTTATCACTGCTGATGTAAGGGACTGTGAAGATTATAATACTAAAAGCAAGGCAATACTTGAATTAACATAAATAGCAAGAATGAGCCAAGTAGGGGAGTCAGTGTCTTAATCAAAATTAAGCTACAGGATAGATCAATCATTGAGTCATGAGATAAACATCCACTTCGCAAATTTTGGTTTAGGCGGTTGTGATTTTTGGTTAGGCGCTCCGGACACCAACAGGAACTACCAAGGAACGACACAAGTGCGACTGCCTAGGGGCAGTAGTTCAAACGACCAAACTTTGCGTCCTTGTTTGCGATTGAGAGTTCGAACTACCCTTTCTAGAAACACCAAATCCAAGAACGATGGAGCGTACTACCAAGGTTGCGACGCAAGTTAGCAAACGATGCTTTCTAGAAACGACCCCCAGAGCAGCGAGCAGGGCTGGGGACGTGAGTCCGGGCGTGTGCAGGCCCGAACTGCACTGTATGACCACTGAGCATAGATAAACAGTAAAATGTAGCTGGGACGGTAGAGGGGTTAGAAACCCATGAATGAAAATAGTCTATTTATTTCAGGTAGCCTATTTTTGCACCAAAAATATGTGAAAACCATGGAAGTTTAAAATGTAAAAAAAAAAAAAAAAAACTCTCACGTTCCCAGCGCCCCCCTAGGTTGTATGAACAGTACCGCCCCCGTTGAGAAACCCTAATTTAGAACAACTGGCCTTCATAGCAACCAAAGATCTGAGCTGTGTTGCAATGTAAGGCAAAGTATAGAAAGGTGATGAAACATACAGAGACAGGTCAATAAATATAGTGCAGTGTAGACAGTAGTATACAGTTGATTTACAGAACGTGGTTTAGAGTAATATGAATTAAATATAAATATGTACATGTAACTGGGTAGACTTCTGCGTTGTGTTGATTATTAATAAAGATGACCCAAAACGAGCACGGGATACTGCTGGAGTTTTATTCTGCACACACGCACAGCAAAGCATACAGTACAGGGTGAGTTCGCCAATAGCTCCTCTCTCCATAAAGATATTAGACAGGGAAAAACAAAAATGCATGTAAAGTGAAGAATAATAACAAAACATACCTGCACACACGCACAGCAAAGCATACAGTACAGGGTGAGTTCGCCAATAGCTCCTGAAAAAGTTCACACGTATAACTATATTGCAGGTGCTAATGTGCTATCCCAACTACCTAGCTAAACTACTGTACATCACTGTAGGGCTATTTTTGGCATGTGGCTAGACGGAGGTATACATGTAAACAATGCATTTAAAAAGTAAATTCACAAAAATAACTCACAAATAATATACATTAACTGAATACAAACAATATAAAGTGAAGCAATCTTATGGATGACAATATTTAATAGAAATATTTATAAGATTGCTTATGAGGCTGCAATCAGTCAACCTACCTCTCTCCATAAAGATATTAGACAGGAAAGAGGAAGGGGGGAGACAGGGGGAGAGGAGGGGCTACTAGAGACCCTCAATACCACTGTGTAATAAATTGAATAGATTTAAACTGTAACTAGATAACCTAGATCTATTGTGCAATTATGTGATTCATACAGTAAGTATAAGGTCTAACCTGTTACACTCACCCCTTCAGAATTGCACAAAGATCTGCAAACATCAGGTATACAGGCCATTAGAATTAAAACCTCCCAGCATAAAAAGCTGCCTACCCCATCAGGCTAAAAGAATACAGAGGTTGATCAAGTCTCAGAATTCTGTATAGGAAACAGGGATGCCGTTTACACCCCTTAGACTAAGGCCTACAGACTATACCATAACGGAGGACAAAAGTAAAGCACACTCTAGTGAAACCCATAACAACCCATTAAACCAGGTCAATAAACAGGGTTAGAAAACAATACTCAAACATGGATGACATGTCTCTCAGGGACAACATCGCTAAGAACAGATTGAAGCTGAACCATAGATTAAATCAACCTACACACAGGTCTTATAACCCGACCAAATCTAGAAGTGTGAGGTGAGTGTGGTGCATGTGTGGTGTGTGAAATAGGAATGTGTGGCTGTGTAGATGAACTAATGTGAATGTGACTAGAAGCATCAGTCAGACCATGCTCAGGAGGGGAGTCAGAGGGAGACTGGACCAAGCCAGGATCATCAGTCAGGTCTTCTGTAGACCCTGCAGTGACATCTGAGTGATGCTGTGAGACCCACGATGAAGTACGGGCTCCACTATCTGCATCCAGAGAAGAGATAGCTTCATCCAAGGCATGGACAGACACTGTATCACTGAGAACTGCAGGCACAGAGTGAGGCTCATTCTCAACAGAATCAGCATCCGCCTCGCCACCTTCCGTGGAGCTTCCATCTAGCCTCTCACTCAGAGGGAGAAAATTGACCTCCAGCAGCAGGTTACGATGCACCACTTTCTCATTTCCAAGGTCATCACGAATCCTGTAAACGTGGAGCACTGGCTTGGCAGCAATGACTGTGTACATGGTGTCTCCCCACCTGTCTGCTAGCTTACGCTTTCCGCGGCAGCCCTTGTTTGCCACCAGCACTCGGTCTCCTATCGACAATGGCTGACCTTTGGCCTTCTTGTTGTACTGACTTGACTGGTGTTTCTGTTCTGACTCTGTGTGTTTCTGGGCAACTGACATGGCAGACTTGAGATCGATCTTTTAGTAGAGAGTCCACAAAGGAGTCATAGTCACACACTGTGTTGTCCAACAAAACACTACGGAACATCAAGTCCACCGGCAGCCTTGGAACACGGCCAAACATGAGATAAAAAGGAGGAAAACCAGTAGTCTCATGAGCCGTGCAGTTGTAAACAAACGTCATCGTCTGGACCATCTGATGCCACTTGTGCTTCTGTCTAGGAGGCAAGGAGCGGAGCATGCCACCCAGAGTCCTGTTGAACCTTTCAGTCCCACCATTCCCCATAGGATGATAGGGAGTGGTGTGAGACTTTGAAACACCAGCAAGGCGAAGAAGCTCCGCAATCAGCTCGCTTTCAAAGCTTGTTCCCTGATCAGAATGGATACGCTCAGGGAAACCGTAGACACAAAAAAACTTGTCCCACAGTGTCTTTGCCACTTTTCTTGCTGTCTGGTCTCGACAGGGAAACGCTTGGGCGAGCTTTGTGAAATGGTCTGTAATTACAAGAACATCCACAGACTTGTTGTTGTGATCCTCTGCAGACCAGAAGTCAATGCAGACAAGTTCCAGTGGAGCAGTGGTCTTTATGCTCTCCAATGGAGCTCTGGCAGCTGGCTCAGGTGTCTTACTCAACACACACCTCCCACACTTCTTAACATAGTCACGGACCTCCCTCTCCATGTCATGCCAGAAGAACCTTTGGCGGGCCAGGTGGAGTGTGCGCGCCTGACCCTGATGGCCAGCGAGGTCATGGACCCCCGTCAGAGCTTCAGACTTCAGCGCTGCAGGTAAGACATACTGAAATCTTTTGTGGTTTGTCAGAGGGTCCTTACAGACTCTATACAGGACACTATTCTGGAGGACCAGTTTGTCCCAGTGCCTCAGCAGCTGTAGAGTAGTCTGGCTTTCACGGCAACGCTCACGGAAAGATGGTCTTCGTTTCCTTTCCACATAAGGTATAACGGCTGCGATGGAAGTGTCTCGACGCTGGTGGGACTGCAGGTCCTGCAAAGACATAGCGGGCAAAGCAGGCTGGCCAACAGGAACCACATCAGACAGGTGTTCCACTACTGACATCGCTCTGAGCTGTGAGGCAGACTCCCAGTCACTGTGGCTGTCAAGCAGCGTTGAAACCTCATCTTCCGAGAGAGATGCATGGGAGCTGGCTGAAGACCCATTCATACAGGTAAGTGCTTGTGGCTGGCTGATGAAGCGGAAAACATCCTGGACGAGAACATCTCCAACATCCTTCACACACCCAAGCAGGTCTCTGTATGGTTCTGAAAGCAGCCGCTGGCTCAAAGGCTTGACAAAGGGGTCTCTGCTCAGAGCATCGGCAACAATGTTCAACTTTCCCGGAATATGCTTGATCTTGAAGTTATATGGAGCCAACTTGGCAACCCAGCGCTGTTCACAGGCGTCCAGCTTGGGCTTTGTCATGATGTATGTGAGTGGATTGTTATCAGTCCACACCGTGAACTGGCTGCCCTTCAGCCAATGGCTGAACTTATCACACACCGCCCACTTAAGCGCCAAAAACTCTAGTCTGTGTGCTGGGTAGTTGGCTTGGCTTCGGCTGAGTGACTTACTTGCAAACGCCACTGGCCTCGCTCTGTCATCACCATCCTGGACTTGTGAGAGAACAGCTCCCAGGCCATCAAGAGACGCATCAGTGGAGAGAATGAAAGGCTTATTAAAGTCTGGATGGGCAAGGACCACACAGTTGACCAAAGCAGCCTTCAGCTCTGCAAAACCCCTATCACAACCTGCCGTCCAGTCTTGCGGAGTCAACTGGCGAAAAGTGCCACCTCTCCCACCTTTCGCTGTTCTGCCTCTACGCTTAGAGCCTGCAGTCAAACAAAACAGAGGCTTTGCAATGGAGGAACAGTTTGGAATGAAATGCTGGTAGTATAGGACCATGCCCAAGAACGACCGTATCCTTTTCTGGGACGGGGTGCAGCCATCTGACTCCATCAGGTCAGTCTTCTCAAAGGATGAAATCACCGCAACTTTATCCTGATCTACTGAAACCCCATTACTGTCCACTATGTGGCCCAAAAACTTAACTGACTGTCTCAGGAAGTGGCACTTCTTTTGAGAAAGCTTGAGGTTGTTGGCTCTCAGCCGGTCGAATACAGTTCTCAGACGCTCTAATCCCTCACTGACAGATGGAGCAAAAGATAGCAAATCATCAAGGTAACATAAAAGTGTGGAAAAATTCAAGTCACCAAAGATGCTGAGCATCATCCTCATAAAGGATCCAGGACTGTTGCATAGGCCTTGTGGCAAACGGTTATATTCGTACAACCCTAGCGGAGTGGTAAAAGCTGTGAATTTCCTATCAGCTTCACATAGGGGGACATTGTAAAATCCAGACGTCAAGTCCATAGTGCTGAAAACAGCATTGCCCCCAAGCGCAGCTAGGCAGTCAGACTGATGGGGCAGAGGGTGGGCATCTTTGATGGTCCTAGCGTTCAACCACCTGAAGTCTGTGCAGATACGTAGGTCCCCATTTTTCTTCCAGACCATGACTAAAGGGGAGGCATAGTCACTCACAGACTTCTTGATGATCTCCCGCTCCTCCATCTCGTTCAGCACCTGCCTCAGTTTGTGGTAGTGTGCTGGTGGGACTCTCCGATAGGGAAGCCGGAAAGGACGGTCATCTGAAAGGTGGATCTTGTGAACAAAGTCTTTAACCATCCCACAGTCAAGCGAGTTCTTTGAGAAGATGTCACTGTACTCCAAGAGCAGGGTGGCTAGCTTGGCTTTGTCAGCAGGGGAAACTTCACAGCCCTCTAAGTCAATATCAGTCAAACCAGCATCCTTCATTGCCTGAACTAGATCAGTGTGCACACTACTGGACAATACTGGGTTAGTGGCAAAATCCTGGGTTTGACACAGTCCTTGTGCAATGTTCAAGTCCTCCATTGCCAGACACGGGAACACATCAGCTATCTTAGCATTGCGCCGCAGAGTGATAGGATCCAGTGTTGGATTAAGAACCTTCATTGGGACCCAGCGATCTCCCCACATAGCTGTAACAAGCTTTCCCACAAGAATGTGCTTTGGAGCTGAGCGGGCAGAAGTAGGCTCAACAATAATGGTGCTACCAGGGCACACATGGACATCACTGGGTAGCCTACCCCACACCAGGTGTTCTTGCTTTGGGAGAAGTGTAACACTATGCACCAGCTTCACTGTTCCAACTTTGTCTTGCTCACCTGGGCCCTCCCACCGTGACACACAGCTCAGTAGCTCCAGGAAGCGCTCACATTCAGGGTCACTGCTTTTGGAGGAAATTAGCTCCCAGTACTCTTTCTTATGTCTCATGTTTTGTAAAACAGACTTGATCACATTAGTACCAATTATGAAATCATCTCTCTGGCCAGCAACAACTAGAGTGGGTACAATAAACTTAGTCTCATACACTTCAATTTCAAGGTCATAGAAGCACTTCGGATACGTTTTTAAGCCACCACAACCCACAATCACCACATTCCCAGGGATTAACTGAGCATTGGGCAGCACACCAGCAGCCTGAAGTCTCTTCTCTGCCTCTTCACTAAGTGTACAAGACATGGAGCCAGAATCTAACATTCCTCTCAAAGTGACCTTGCCACTCACCAACACAGGTGCATAAAACAGCTCACTTGACCCTTCAAGTCTCTGCGAGCCAATGAGAATCTGCACCTGTCCCGCTTGCAAAAGTCGACTGTTGTTACTGTAGATGGAAAGCCGATCTGGTTCTCTCATGAGGGCTTCTGTACCACCACCCACGCTTGCCCTCTCACAGCGTGGGGCATCTAGTTTAACGGAGTGCGGCTGGCCTGTGCAGATGCTGCCGCTGGATGAGAGGCACTCGGGCAATCATGTTTGAAATGGCCAGGTTGAAAGCAGTGATGACAGAGTTTCAGTAGCCTGCAATGGCTAAAGGTGGAATGGTCAGTGCTGCTGCATACTCTGCATGCAGAAGACATTAAAGGCTGAGGGGACCGTTGGCGCTGTTGAGGCTGAACATGACGTGAGAGTGACTGGGGAGCAGAGCACAGTGTGATGACTTTATTCAGCATGCTTACCACCTCACGCATACCTGGCTCTTCCTCTGAACGGACTGCAGTCAACGGCACAGTTGCGGGTGACTGTACAGGATGGCTCATCTCTACCTGCGTGCTGCTGAATGAGCGGTTGAACTGTGCAGTGGACTGAGTGACTGCCACAGGGCCCGGACTGTGAACAGGAGGAGAGTGCTGACTCATTGAAGCTCCGCGTCTCAGATCTCGCTGATGATCATCTAAGCGCTCCTGCACTTCAGGGGCTGTCCATCTCCCAGCTGGTTTATATTTGAAAGACATAGCCAGGTGAGGGTCTGGGCAGTGAGTGACAAACATCATCACAACTTCAGCACTCACGTCCTCAACACATCTACCCCGCCTGCGGAGACATTCATCGGCAACATCTATAGCCTTGTTCAGACGCACCCAGTAGTCTAGTGCACTCTCACCTTTTTTTGGAAGTGTGCTATAAAAATCCGCCATGGGCATGCCAGAGTATGGGAGTTCACTAAAGTTCTGCTTCAGTATATCAAAAACAGCTGCAGGATGACTACAGGGGTTAATTTCTGGGTTGCTACGTAGTGAAACCTTCACAATGTCCCTGGCTTTTCCCATCAGTCTGCTTGCTATCACATCATACATTTCAGCAGTACCATATTTGCGTCGGCGAATGTAAGCCTGCATCAAATCTTCCCATTCATGGACAGTGCATGTGTCAGTACGGTCACCTCTGAAGAATGGGGGTGGTTTAATATCTGATTGGACAACCACGTTCAGCCTTGAAGCATCCAGGCAGCCCCCTGAACAGGTTTGTGGAGTATGTGCTGGGTCTGAATGAGTGTTAGGTGTAGAGTGATGCATTGTATTATTAATGTCATGTGCTTGCTCTGCATGTCTATTGGTAGGATAGCCAACTGCATTTACCACCCGTTCCGGTGAGCTTCTAATGACGCGGGTAATGGGGGTGGAACATGCTACTGGATTCAGAACTGACTGGCCTACTCTCTGATAACTGGCCTCTCCATCTGATTCCATAGAGTAACCCCTCCCAAGCCCATTAGATACGTAAACACCATTCAATTTTGAAAATGACATTTCAACAGTAGTGACTATACCAATATATCAAATAATACCAAATACTGCTGAATAATTTCAAAACCACATGTAACTTGTGATGTAATATCACTAACTGAGAAGCATTGGCCTATTATTTCAAATGAAAATGCAGTAGAAAACCAGGCAAAATAAAATCAGTTAGTTAATTTCAATAGTAAAATATAAGTAATTTCTCAAAAAGAAAATACTAGTGCAGGCTGAGCAATGTCTAGAAAGCACAATACTAATCTAATCTTACGTCAATGACTTACGCAGACCAGCGTATAAATTCGGCTACACACGTCACTGAACAGGAGTCGCGTCGGAGGAGGCTTCCATGCAGAAGGTAGCTAGCGGCTGTCGCTAACGGCGGTAGTAGTAACTTCAACAGCAGCAGCCCACGGTGATCTAGCGAGCGCAGATCAGATGAACCAAGGGTCACGGCACCATTGTAACTGGGTAGACTTCTGCGTTGTGTTGATTATTAATAAAGATGACCCAAAACGAGCACGGGATACTGCTGGAGTTTTATTCTGCACACACGCACAGCAAAGCATACAGTACAGGGTGAGTTCGCCAATAGCTCCTCTCTCCATAAAGATATTAGACAGGGAAAAACAAAAATGCATGTAAAGTGAAGAATAATAACAAAACATACCTGCACACACGCACAGCAAAGCATACAGTACAGGGTGAGTTCGCCAATAGCTCCTGAAAAAGTTCACACGTATAACTATATTGCAGGTGCTAATGTGCTATCCCAACTACCTAGCTAAACTACTGTACATCACTGTAGGGCTATTTTTGGCATGTGGCTAGACGGAGGTATACATGTAAACAATGCATTTAAAAAGTAAATTCACAAAAATAACTCACAAATAATATACATTAACTGAATACAAACAATATAAAGTGAAGCAATCTTATGGATGACAATATTTAATAGAAATATTTATAAGATTGCTTATGAGGCTGCAATCAGTCAACCTACCTCTCTCCATAAAGATATTAGACAGGAAAGAGGAAGGGGGGAGACAGGGGGAGAGGAGGGGCTACTAGAGACCCTCAATACCACTGTGTAATAAATTGAATAGATTTAAACTGTAACTAGATAACCTAGATCTATTGTGCAATTATGTGATTCATACAGTAAGTATAAGGTCTAACCTGTTACATACAGTGTATTAGCAGTTATCTCATACAATAAGTAGAATAATGTAGGCTATGTAGATGTAGCAGTAACATTATAATAGTAGAAATAATAATATAGATATATGCAGTGTATTAACAGAATATAATAAAACAGAATAAATATGGATATTCAATATGACAAATATATAACAGATATGTACATAACATACAGCTATGTGCCGTGTGGAAACAGTGTCATTGTAGTGCAGAAACAACATTATAAGAGTTGTAAGAATAAGTTAATGTGCAGGATGAATAGTATAAAGATCAGTAGAATAACTGTATAAATGTAATTACAGTAGGCCTATGTACATTTGTAAATAAATAGAAAACTATGGGTGAGAGGGATAAATTAATTTAATTTAATCGTAAAAGTAAATTGCATTCAATTAAATTGCCATTAAAAATCTTTCCAGTAGGCTTTAATGTCACACAAAAAGTACAACCAAAGCTGAGCTTGATCAGCTAGAACGTCTAAAGAACCAGAACTTGAGTGTAGTTTTTTGCTGGGTCCCAGGCCATGTTGGTCTGAGGGGAAATGAGAAAGCGGACAGTGCTGCTAAGCAAGCCCTCAATGAAGAAGTCACAGAATGTCAAATCCCTGCCCCAGACATTAAACCTATACTGAAGCAAGGAATGTGAATTTTGGCACATTTTCATGATCCACTGGGTCGTTATGGGCCACACAAAATATGGTGTTGCTAAAATTACTCCTATTGTGGCTATTAGAGACATGCGTTCATGAGTATCCAGCTACATTCAATGAGTTAAGTAAAATACATTCACACACAAAAAAAACCCCATCACTAATGTTGTGGACATTCCTTTATTCTGAGATACATCAATAGGCTCTCAAAACAATCCCAAACAGACATAAGGTCTTTATAGAGCAAATCCATATAGATTATTTGTCAAATAAACCAGTAAAACAGAATTAGGGGATGGAATATATAACATTCACACTCATAGCT
Source organism: Alosa pseudoharengus (assembly GCF_046254945.1). Classification (NCBI taxonomy): domain Eukaryota; kingdom Metazoa; phylum Chordata; class Actinopteri; order Clupeiformes; family Clupeidae; genus Alosa; species Alosa pseudoharengus. The sequence goes on along the minus strand of NW_027468837.1, from coordinate 13,129,889 downwards.
CATATTTCTAAAAAAAATCAGTGAAAAAGTATCCTGACAAACAAGCAGCATTTTAATGCCTTAGTCATATTTCATAATTTCTCTAGGTTACCTGATAGCACAGTTTGAGAGGTGCAAGACGCGTGACATTATTTATTTTTGCAGCCAATCACTGCTGTTGTTTTATTTTATTGATTTGATTTTAGTCATAGAAGCTAAATTCGAAGGCAGGCCACAGGTAAAAGCTAACGAACCGCAATCAAGGCAATAGTTGAATAGAGCTTTTGAGGTATTGCTACTGCTCCGTATGTCACTGTCTGCTCACGTTGGTGACCGGACCAGGGCAAGCACACTTTCGCAGTTCCCGCCGGAAATGCAGTCTAGTTATTATTATTTTTCCCGTCTCCCTAATTTTTTGTCAACCCTAGCGCCTAGGCCCTTTGAGACAGAGACACCGTTCCAACTTTAAAACGTCCGGTCAGTACCGGTGTAAGTTGGTCGCGAAGATGACGTCAAGTGGGCGTGTCGTTCGTCCGCCATATTGGATTGAATAGAAAGCGAAACTAAATTTTCACAGGTCACAAATTTGGTCCGAACGCCACGAAACTTGACGTACATTATCCTTGGACCAAGCCTCACAAATGTTAGCGGAAGGATTTTTGATTTTCGAAAGCGTTTGCCCGTCACAGCCAAACAAAATCGGCGGCGAAGCTCCGAAACAGGACGTCGTCCATATCTCAGGAACACTGTCACATATCGATACCAAATTTTGTATATGAACTGGGGACTCCAGTGTGAGGGTGCATAAGCTAAAAAAAAACCCCACATATTCCAAAAGTTTCCATCATTTGCCAAACCACCCACAGGTATTTGGTAACTCTCACCATTCACCTTTGCACCATTCACCTTCTATCACAATGCGTTCCAAGTATGCTCAATGCCTCTGGGTATCCACAATGTCTCGGGGCAACCTTGCCCAATCATGAAATCCTTGCTCTGCCATGGGATAGTATGGACTTACGAACTGAAATAGCAAGGAGAACAGTAGCTATATATAGCTTACATAATAGAGTTGTTTTCACATTGACGGTATTCAAATACATTTTTTCATTATTGTTAAATATCATGATGGGAGAGTATTATTAAAAATGTTACAAGTATGCAAATTCATATGTTTACGGGCATTTAGGTTTTACTGTGTTGTTTTGTTGTAAAGACATGCAAGGCATTCTGGGCCATGTAATGAACAGTGGTCGGCAGCACTCCATAGGCTACGTATTAATATGAATAGGTGTTTCTGTAAACCTAGGGACAAAAACGAGCTGGTAATCGCTCATTGAAGAGGGAACTATGATAAAAAGATAGTTTTTCTAAAAGCATGGAGTTGACGAAAGAATAAGCAAGCAATGTCACTTTAATGTTAAATAGCCTAACGCTAGGTTGGCAACGTTGTATTACATTTCACTGAATACGTGTGAGCTTCACAAGTAAGGAAGGTGCAAATATTATGTAATTTATCATGGGAAACCTCCCGGGGCCCGTCGCTACCCCCGCAATGCAATTGCTGGAAAATTCTATACAGGTCTTTTCTGACTACCGGCGTGCCTTTGACCAGGCCAAGGCTACAGCGCAGACGCTCACAAATTAATTGGGGGTTCAGAGTACATTTGAAAATGTTAGAGCACGGAGAGTGAAGCGAACTATCGGAAGATGAGCGCTTAACCGATGCAGAGAAATTCTTCAAAGTGCAGGTATTTAAAGAAGCCCTATGCAGGTCTGGTTATTCCTTCGCTGTTTCTGGGTTTTCGCCTGATTTGGGCTCGCATTATTCACGACATAGCTCCCCCTGCAGCTTCGGTAGCAAGTGACTGCTACGCTAAACCCCCAATAGCTAGCGAGCTAGCATCAATAAACCAAGGTAAACACATAGGGCTCACAATAAAACGGTCGAGCAAAAATCACATTACAAAAACGAAGTTCACCCAAAGGTAGGCTACTTACAATTTCAACAGCAACAAAGCCAAGTCGGAGTCCGTTTTGCAGTCTTCTTAGAAACTACAATCTGACTAAATCTGACTACATTTTCGAGTATTTCCGCCGAGTTACATCCGGATGTGTTCCGACCGTGACCAGAAAGTTGCATATTCGGTTTTTCCGCGGAGAAGCACTAGGGGGAGACGAAGCACCCACCAAACGACCCAAAAAGTGTTGTAGAACCATCAGAACGACTCTCAACCTGCATAATTAAGGTCATTTTTGCTAAAATTGTTGCATAGGGCCTCTTTAATGCAACTCTGGACATCATAATCAGTCAGCTCTCCCAACGATTTGCAAGTATGCGGGAAACTTGTCATGTGTTTGAGTCTTTACGTCCTATGACCCTTCAACTCGCAGGTGATAATGAACTGCTTGAAAAGGCAAGACGTTTGTCAGACCATTATAGCAGGGACATTGCACCGACATTCCCAACACAACTCCTCTCATTCAGGTCTTGCTTTAAAGCAGAGATTTCACAGAAGTCATCTATTTTTCAACTTGCCAAAATGCTGGTGGTAGATTATGACAGTGTAAAATCCACATTCGGGTAAGTGTGTACTGCTCTCATGTTGTTTCTGACATTGCCTGTGACTGTGGCAACAGCTGAGCGATCTTTTTCCAAACTCAAACTTATTAAGGAGCAGCATGGGGCTGTCCATTGAAATACGAGAGCAAGAGCATTAAATATTGGGAACATCGTTAACGATTCAACGAAAGGCTCGTAAGATGGCCTTCTTCTAATGGCCGAATTCACGCATATTGGGGATTGTATGCATATGAATGATTTTATTTGGTTTCTGCACGGTTAAATAAGTTAGGCTACATTAAGTTTTGTTTCTGCGCAGTGCGAGTTTTTAAGCAAGCAACGCTTGCAGTTTCAGCAGAGGGTTGAAGAAGCGCATTGAGCGCAATGAGTGTTCCCATAATTCCATGCGAGTTGATGTTAATGCAGTAATATTAGATTACCATGGCCTGCAGGCTGTTAATAAAATTATTTTTTAATGTTTTCACATGTAATGCATCCTATGTAGTCGTGTGTTTTTATTTGAAATTGTAATATGTAATTACTAAACTACTTCGGTGCCTCAGGCCCTTTGTATAAACAATTGAAGTCACCCTTAATGTGTATTGCATGTATCAGAGCTAATTCATCCTGGGCCAAATTATGTCGATATGGGCCCGCACAGTGCTCTCGCACCTGGGCCCATCATTGGTTTGTTACGCCACTGCGTAATGCCATGGTGATTTGATATGAGATGCTAGCACTCTTAACTTCGTCACATGTAAATTGTAGGACTGTTACTATTTATAACTAACAGTAATTCACGAAGCACTTTAGCCCTAAAAGTAGTACCTACGTCTGTAGGTTAATGTCACACAAAAAGTACAACCAAAGCTGAGCTTGATCAACTAGAACGTCTAAAGAACCAGAACTTGAGTGTAGTTTTTTGCTGGGTCCCAGGCCATGTTGGTCTGAGGGGAAATGAGAAAGCGGACAGTGCTGCAAAGCAAGTCCTCTATGAAGAAGTCACAGAATGTCAAATCCGTGCCCCAGACCTTAAACCTATACTGAACTCTTACATCACAGATAAGTGGCAATCTGAATGGGATTAATGTACCAACATCAAGCAAGGAATGTGAATTTTGGCACGTTTTCATGATCCACTGGGTCGTTATGGGCCACACAAAATACGGTGTTGCTAAAATTACTCCTATTGTGGCTATTAAAGACATGCGTTCATGAGTATTCAGCTACATTTAATGAGTTAAGTAAAATACATTCACACAAAAAAAACATCAATAATGTTGTGGACATTACTTTATTCTGAGATACATCAATAGGCTCTCAAAACAATCCTAAACAGACATAAGGTCTTTATAGAGCAAATCCATATAGATTATTTGTCAAATAAACCAGTAAAACAGAATTAGGGGATGGAATATATAACATTCACACTCATAGCTCATATTTGTAAAATAAATCAGTGAAAAAGTATCCTGACAAACAAGCAGCATTTGAATTCCTTAGTCATATTTCATCATTTAAATTCTTCTAGGTTACCTGATAGCCCAGTTTGAGAGGTGCAAGACACGTGACATTATTTATTTTTGCAGCCAATCACTGCTGTTGTTTTATTTTATTGATTTGATCTTAATCATAGAAGCTAAATTCAAAGGCAGGCCACAGGTAAAATCCAACGAGCTGCATTCACCCCGCAAGTCAATAGTTGAATAGCCCTCTCCTAGAGCTTTTGCAGTATTGCCACTGCTCCAACACTGAAAGGCACTGTTAGAATGCTTGGATCAAGCCAGGTTCAGCATAGCGTATGCCACTGTCTGCTCATGTTTGTGACCGGACCAGGGCAAGCACACTTTTGCAGTTCCTGCCGGAAATGCAGTCTAGTTCTTATATTGTTTCATCATTTGTCCACACAGGTTTACACAGAGTGATGAATACCTCCACATCTTTACTTCTAGGAGACTCTGGGATGCTCTCTTTTGTCCCCATTCATGGTTCCAATTCACCTAATTAGTTGTGAAATGTTATCATTACACAACTTCTTTAGCCTTTTGTTGTCCCAGTCCCAACTTGTGCTTATATTTTCCATGAAATAACCAAAATGTTCTCCTTTAACAGTTAATATTAGCCTGGCTAACACCAAACCTCATCTCATTGAGATCAGGTTTGGGAACTACACATTTGTTTTCTCATATTTGAAACGTGGTTTACGAATGCCCAGAGCCGTTTATTTAGCGCTACGAATGTCTATCAAATGCGTCTGTACGTAGCTCATAACCGCTTCGGTGTGTCGTCATCGTCTTGCAGTCCCCCCTCCGTTTTGTGATTGGTTCCTTCGTTGAGATGAAAACAAAATCCATGGAATCCAGGGCCCAGTTCCCCGAAAGCATCTTAAGCCTAAGAGCGTCGTAAAGTCCCTCTTACGAACGTCTTAAGATTTGCCGACTGTTTCCCGAAACCATCGTAGCTTAAGAGCGTCGTGAAAACACTCGTAGATCTACGAGTGCTCCAGAGTACTCGTTACCGGCTAAGAGCGTCTTAACAGTACTTCTCACTGAGGTCACCAACAGGACATACAGAGGAATTACAACTTAGAATACATAATCCAATTTACGTTCCCATTCTTTATTGTGTTTACCTGTGATGAATCAGATTTTAGCGTGCAAAATAGCCTACATTTAATGGTCATAATAATGTGATGAAAAGCGGACAAAAATGCAATCAAGTTATGAAACGAGACGTTGCCAGAATAGTTTGACATTATCTTTGCTAAGTGAATATTTTATTAGGCCTATGAGGTAAAAAGCAGAGAAAGCAACATGTGGTTTAGTCTGTAGCCTACTGCATCAAAATCTAAGCCTACACATTTCCTCTTTCTTACTCGACTTCTTTCTTATCTTCAAACGTGTTCTTAAGTGACACCGCGAAAAATTATTGCATGGTGCAACAATATAATCTTAAAATAATTACAATTATTTATGTCTCTGTGTGGTATATAACCTACTTGGGATGCTTACATGCAGATGTCAAAGTGTTTCTATTTTCATATTGATGTGAATTAATGGGTAGATCCGAAGTTTAAATGATAGGCCTATAGATAAATAGATAGATAGATAGATAGATACTTTGTCATTGTACACAGAATACAATAATTGCACACAGAATACAATGAGACATTGTTTGGAACAAACCTGAGATGTCCATAGAGACGCTAAAAAAGACTAAAAAATATACATAAAATAATTTACACATAAAATAGTTGTAGTTTAAATGACATTCGGCTGAATAGACCTCATCTATTTGAATCTGCCAGTGATGTGAAATACAGCATGATTATGGGGCCTGGAATGGAGATTCAAATCCCATTTCAAATCCAGTGACACCAGTAGCAACGTCAACGGACAAACTTGCCTCTCTGATCAATAGACTTTTTAAATAGTTTTTTAAGAATATTTTCTGAGCTTTTTCCTATATAGGGTCGCCTAGTTGAGAGCGGGAGTATGTGAGCGGGACAGAGAGATGGGTTTAGATAGGGGAAATTGTTGCGGGTCGGAGTGGAACCTGTGTCCAAGTGGGCATTAAGACCCAAACGTGGAATGGCAACTGCCGCTTGCACCACAGTTGTCCACCCCCCAATTTATAAATACAGTATGTGTTGTCACACTTTTCCTGAGTATGCATGCTTTCCTCTAAATTCTGCTTACTAACTTAAACTTCTTAAACATTACGCAACACTGTCCGTATGGTAAGTGGGTTGGAGAGGTGACTGTTTGGCATACGATAGCTGGTAGCACACAGCTGTGTATCAGAAGGACATTCCCAGCATATAGGCACACTATACAGGCAGCGTATATATACATAGGAGCCAATCCCAGTGTCCCCAGCTTAGTCTCACCAGGCTGCAAACATGCTGAAGTTCGTGCTTCTTGCTGCACTCTCTGTGCTCGGTAAGACAGAGGCTGACCCGGGCTCTCAACATGATTTATCTTGAAATTGTTGCATACCCTTAAAAGTTATACCTCATGTATTGTAGATGTTATATGCCTGTTGTATTATACTCTGTTGATGTTGCTGGGTCAAGCTTCTCAAAATTCCCTCCACTGGCGGTTAGCAGTTGGGTCTTTGGTTTGTGATTTAATCAAATAATGTCATGTATCTCTCTCAATCCCCTACCCCACCCTCTCATTTCTCTCTCCTCCCTCCTTTCTTCCTCGGTCTGTCTCTTTCTCTCTCCCCCGTCCCTCTTTCTCCAGTGCTGGCTGAGGAGGAGTCCCAGCCTCGGTACCTGGAGGATTCCCTGGAGAGGGTTGTGGGAGGTGAGGTGGCTCGCCCCAACTCCTGGCCCTGGCAGGTAACATTCTCACACCTCCACCAGCCCAGTCTTCTCCTAAAGGACCCTCAATCCACATCTCCCTCTGGGCGGGAAAGTGGGGTTCTGTGCACTCGCAACACCATTTGCAGGCAGGGTCGCTATAGCCTCTTCGCTGAGATGAGCTTTGATCACAGCAGTTATTTCACTGTATTTCACTAACGTTTCGTGGCTCCAACACTAAATTGATTCTAGACTCTTCCAGTCTAAATCTGGCCTAAGGCTCCAGCACACTGCACTCCGGTCTGTATAACCCACATTCTGTTGCCCGCATGTGCCCCATCTGCCCCACAGATCTCTCTACAGTTCCAGTCTGGCAGCAACTACCACCACACCTGTGGAGGCTCCCTGATCAGGAGGGGATGGGTGATGACTGCTGCCCACTGTGTGGACAGGTACAGCAACTCTGTGTGTGTGTGTGTGTGTGTTTTTATATGTTTGTGTTTGTGTGTGTGTGTGTGTGTGTGTGTGTGTCAAAGAGAGAGTTTATGGATATGCATGTGTACGTGGCTGAGTGAGAGTGTGTGTGTCTGTGTGTGTGTGTGTATTTTTTGAGGGGGACAGAAGGGATGATTTTTCTTGTTGTAGTTGTTGTACTCACTGTTGCTTTTTGCACACCCTTGTGCAGTCAGAGAACCTGGCGTGTTGTCGTGGGAGAACACAACCTCAACAGCAACGAGGGCCGTGAGCAGTACGTCTCTGTCAGCCGTGTGTACGTCCACCCCAACTGGAACCGCAACCAGATCTCCAACGGGTCAGTCCACACATTTTACACCTACGACAAAAGCAATGATTGGGCCACATTAACTCAAGATCATAATTGTCCCATATGGCATTCGATTAGTCATCACTATTAACAAAAATACAGTAGGTTAGAGTTACTTCTACAGTGAATTGTGTTTTGTATGTGTGTATGTCTCTGTGTATGTGTGTATTTGCAAGAAAATTTCTTATATTCTTGAGTCCCATCGATTTATTTTGATGGATTATTTACTATTTCTATGTCAGTGAGAAAACCTTTCCCTTTCCAGAATTGTTCTACAAGTGTTGCTTCATGTCATAAAGAATTTAAATTGTGTGTGTATGTGTGTGTGTGGGCTTTACCAGATATGACATTGCCCTGCTGCGTCTCTCTAAAGAGGTAACTTTGAACAACTATGTGCAGCTGGCCAACCTGCCCCCCTCTGGCCAGGTTCTGAACCACAACCACCCATGCTACATCTCTGGATGGGGACGCACCACCAGTGAGCTCACATTCACTCTCTTACTCCGGTTCATTTAGATGAAGCATTTAGAATAGACTAAAGTGACCCAGTATGCATTCCGTCCAGAGGAGGTGCTCACTGTGAAAATATTTTTTGTGTGATTTGAACATTGCACTTACAGTAAAGAAAACAACATATGCATACAAATACAGTAAACATCATCCTGAAGGTCCATTCGTACAGGTTAGAGCTGATACGATGCTGAATGATAAACACAAAAGACTAACCAACTGATACATAGTATTACATCTGTAATCTCAATATCCATGCTCTCTCTCTCTCTCTCTCTCTGTCTGATGTAGCTGGTGGTAACCTCTCTGCCCAGCTGAAGCAGGCCTACCTGCCCGTGGTTGACCATAAGACCTGCTCCAGCGGCGGCTGGTGGGGTAACGGCGTGAGGAACACCATGGTGTGTGCTGGAGGCGGAAAAGACTCTGGCTGCCAGGTGAGGGCGCTCTTCCCTATTCATTTCACCTCAGTCCACACATGTAAACAGGCGTCTGCAGTTTCTTTTTTGTGACTGTGATTTTGTTCTTTTTTTTTATTCTTTTTATATGTTTTTACTTGTCAACACTGGTCTTCATCAAAGTGCATTTTAATTAATAGTTAGTTGCCTTTGGATTGTTCATTTGTATTGGCTGTCATATTTTGTAATGTTTTATGTTTTATATTGTGTGTGTGTGTGTGTGTGTGTGTGTGTGTGTGTGTGTGTGTGTGTGTGTGTGTGTGTGTGTTTTGCTCTCAGGGAGACTCCGGTGGCCCTCTGAACTGTCAGCTGAGCGGCAGGTACTACGTCCACGGAGTGACCAGCTTTGTCTCAGGCAGAGCCTGCAATGAGAGCCGCAAGCCCACCGTCTTTACTCGTGTGTCCGCCTATATCGGCTGGATGGAGAACGTAAGAGCTCTTACACACGCAGACAACATGTTTTGAACATACACATAACATTCACACTCGCATTATACATACAGTATGCATACACAATCCCACATGCATGTTGTGCAGACACAACACATACACACGCACATGTAACGGAGGCAGACTGAGCTAGCATGCTAGTTGCCCGTGTAAATCCTCACAGCCCTAACCTTAAGAATGCTTCTTACCGCTGAGTTGGAAGCCTGGGTTTTTAGCTCAAGTGGTTAGAGCGTTCATCTTCCATGCCGGTGTGTGTGTCAAGGTGGCAGGTTCGAGGCCTGTGAGCGGAGAACGAACCGACCTTGTAACACACACACAGACTCTCACACACACAGAGTATATAAACACAGATGCTAATCCAGACAAAAACACACATCAACATAATACATCAGATCATTCTGAAATCCGTCTAGTCTTGGTGCTGATTCAGGGTTAAATCCTTTCCTGAGCCACTGTACTGAAATCTGACTACAGATTACTAATCTGAATACAGACAAATCAACACTCGAAATACCTTCTGATACTCTCCCTCTGTTCTCTCCAGATCATGGGTTAAGATCCTGAGGGATATCTGAGCAGAACGTGACAGAATGGCAAGGCTTCAATCATCACGGTCAGCTCTGTCACCACTCCATCCAGACAATAAAGTTTACTTATAAACAAACAAATCATTTGTCTGTGGTCCTATTGTTTTTTTACAATTTTATTTTATTTTAATAAACCTTGTCTTTACATCTACTACACAGTTATTACGCAACCAGAATACACATCAAAGCAGATATTGCAACAAAAAAACAATTTAGGAAAACATCATTTTGTCACATCTTTTTGCATAACAGATATGCAAAAAGGCCTCAAGGTGAAATTTCAGAAAATAAAACATATACAATACAGACAAAAATAAACATATTTACATAAGTTGTACTATTTACTTTTATACAGTATGGTTGATAAAAGTATTTACAATAGATATGAGATATACACATGATAGAACTACTCTTAAAGGTGTAGTCTGTGGTTCTAATTTAATAGACTTTTGTCAATCCAGAAAAAAAGTGTATAAATTATATCCAAAAAGCTTCTTTGCATAATACATCCAGGTCCAGGCACTCAGGTGGATTTATAATTGTAAAAAGCCTTTATTTTACTGGGCTACAAGCAAACAAACAAACAAACACACACACCAACACCTGTCTGCTTATGGCTTCTTCATCAGGGTGTGCAAATTGCTTCTAGGGCCCTCTTGCTGTCCAGTTTGAGTGTGTGCTGTCCAGTTTGAGGGTGTGCTCAATAAATCTTGCATGTTTCTATATAGAGTGGCCAATAGAGACAGTAACGCAGCCGGAGCCATAGACAATATCAGATGATCAGGAGCACAAAAGGGAAGAGTGCAACTGAACTGATTGACTGCCTGAGCTCAGATAGTATCAACCTTTTGCCAGAACTTTAACTGCATTTCCCTCTCATCTTTTCAGTGTGCTTGACAGAATCAATCGACAGCATAACACACTGGCCAAAACAGTTCATTTGAAAACTGGGCACACATGTTATAGCCCTTCAAAGGCAAGCCTCACAAAACATTCAGAGAAAGTCAATACCCCATTTTGTAATGCTCTACATATTACGTCTACAGTAGGCGGCCACATTAAAGCTGCTCTAAGTAATATTTTGATGTGCAGTTTAACAGCCATCTCTAAAAAAAATAGATTCTGTGTAAGAAAGAAATTGATCACTGAGATTCCTGGGGTCCGTGATCATTAGCTACAAAAATTGCCATCTAAAACCAATCAGCAAACCTCCAAAAAGAACAGCTTGTCCCGTCATGAAAGCGAACAGGTCCTTTCCAGAGATGAGCTGGTGTGCTGTTTATCTGGTGGTCATGAGGCGTGAGGAGAAGTCCAAGTGTCCTCTCATACCACTCCTTCCACTGTCTTCAGTTTGTCGGTCTCTTCTCCTGCCTGTGTGCTCTGGGTCTCGCTGCAGTCCTTATGGTACTCCTGTAGAGGGCGCCAACACAGCCCAAACTCAGTGCTCATGGCTGTTAGTCTTGAATACTAATGTCACAGCTTTAGTTGTCATGGTAAGGGTACATTTTACAATTATGTTAGCCCTCTCTTACATGCACTAGCTTAGTGGCTATGTTACATATGGCATGAACTACCAATTTTTTTTGCAACATATTGTGTTTTATTTACAACCCGAATTCTGAAAAAGTTGGGACACTTTATAAAATGTGAAAATGAATGTTATGATTTACAAATCATGTCAACCCTATATCTAATTCAGAATAGTTAAAAGACAACACATGCCAGATGTGCAAAATGCCCATGTCATAGGCACTAATGCACCTCCACACTGTAATGGATTCGGTTTTGAACTGAGCACTATAAACAGTTGCATACGTTGGATAGTTGAATAGTCCCTCTCCTCTTTAGCCCAGAGGGGTCCATGATTTCCAAAAGGAATTGCACATATGTAATGGTCTAACTATAGGACCTTTTTCTACTTTACATCAGTCGATTTTAAATTAGCTCAGGCTCAGATAAGATGGCAGCATTTCTGTATCATGTCTAAATAAAATTTCTTCTTTGCATGGTAGACTTTACACTAGCATTAGTGAAAAGAGCATTAAACTAGACAATGCTTATCAGAAGTTTTTCTGAGCCCATACAATGATTTTCTGTACAGAAAAAGGTCTGGTTTTAATGCAGCCCTGTCCCTTGTTTTAAAGGTTTCTCTGGAGTCTCTGAATATTTTAATGATATTATGTACTGTAGATAGATGATTAAATCCTCAAATCGTTTGCAATTTCATGATAAGAAGCATTATTAAGTGTGCTTGCAAGCACACTTATTGTTCTTCTTAAGTTTTATTATTAAGTGTGCTTGCAAAGCAGCACACTTATTGTTCTTCTTAAGTTTTATTATTTTTCCCGTCTCCCTAATTTTTTGTCAGCTCTAGCGCCTAGGCCCTTTGAGACAGAGACACCGTTCCAACTTTAAAACGTCCGGTCAGTACCGGTGTAAGTTGGTCGCGAAGATGACGTCAGGTGGGCGTGTCGTTCGTCCGCCATATTGGATTGAACAGAAAGGTCACAAATTTGGTCCGAACGCCACGAAACTTGACGTACATTATCCTTGGACCAAGCCTCACAAAAGTTACCGGAAGGATTTTTGATTTTCGAAAGCGTTTGCCCGTCACAGCCAAACAAAATCGGCGGCGAAGCTCCGAAACAGGAAATCGTCCATATCTCAGGAACACTGTCACATATCGATACCAAATTTTGTATATGAACTGGGGACTCCAGTGTGAGGGTGCATAAGCTAAAAAAACAAGAAATATTCCAAAATATTCCATTATTTGGCAAACCACCCACAGTTATTTGGTAACTAACACCATTCACTTTTCACCATTCACCTTCTATCACAATGCCTTCCATGTATGCACAATGTCTCTGGGCAGCCACAATGTCTCCAGGCAACCTTGCCCAATCATGAAATCCTTGCTCTGCCATGGGATAGTATGGACTTACAAACTGAAATAGCAAGGAGAACAGTAGCTATATATAGCTTACATAATAGAGTTGTTTTCACATTGACGGTATTCAAATTACATTTTTCATTATTGTTACATATCATGATGGGAGAGTATTATTAAAAATGTTACAAGTATGCAAATGCATATGTTTACGGGCATTTAGGTTTTACTGTGTTGTTTTGTTGTAAAGACATGCAAGGCATTCTGGGCCATGTAATAGACAAAGCAGTGGTCGGCAGCGTTAACTTGATTTCCTGTATTAATATGAATAGGTGTTTCTGTAAACCTAGGGACAATAAACAGCTATCTCTGTTACAAAAACGAGCTGGTAATCGCCATTGAAGAGGGAACTATGATAAAAAGATTGTTTTCCTAAAAGCATGGAGTTGACGAAAGAATAAACAAGCGTCACGTTAATGTTAAATAGCCTACCTATCTGAACGCTAGGTGGCAGCGTTGTATTACATTTCACTAGTGTAGCCTACTTGAAATACGGTGTGAGATTCACAAGTAAGGAAGGTGCAAATATTATGTCATTTATCATGGGAAATTATTGGAAATGTTATTTCTTGTTTATCCTAATTGCAAACCACACACATCCATTTGGAATCACACGTACACATTTAATACTGAAAGACTATCATTTCGTTTATTTGATGTCGCCTAGCAACACAGCCTTCAGAGCAAAGATTCTAGAACAGGGCTTCAGAGAGACACATTTTGAGTTTGTGGCCAAGAACCTAAAATATCGGTTTCCATGTGCTGGATGGTGTGCATCCTTTATGAAAGTAAGTGTTTTATACAGTTAACGTTACAGACATAATGAGTCATGTTGTAGTGGTCAACATAAATGTGCCCCTTCTGTTATTAGAATGCTAAGCGGAGAAGCATGCTAAGCAGAGATTTAGTATCATTAATTTCTTGTGTGGCTATAGGGAGGAGATGTATGTTGCTAATTGGGATTTATGTTGTTTAGGTAATGCCATGGTCATTTGATATGAGATGCTTGCACTCGTAACTTCGTCACGTGTAACTTTAGGACTGCTATTTTTTTTTACTAACAGTAATTCACGAAGCACTTTAGCCCTAAAAGTAGCACCTACGTCTGTGACAGCTTAAAAGAAGTGGCAAGGACTCCTAACGCGATGTTTTGAAATGCGTCTACTATTGTCTCGAGGAGCTTCCAATCGCGAGGGAACTTGCATTGTAGGCATCACTAAGGGATGCAATAACACCACCAACAACCAAAACTAGCCTACTCATTGTCAACATGTACATGAAATGTAACGTTTCATGTGAATCAAATTAAAATGTTTTCTTTGCAAACGTAGGCATAGGCGTATGGTGACAGATTAATTTAATAATGCTGCTGTGTGAATCACGGTAATCACGGTGAATGAAGTGGCCACTTCTTAATGGGACCCACTGTATGGAAGTGGGCTAAGTAAAATAGAGATGTTTTCAATAAGATAAGGTTAATCAGAATTCTACATGCCCGCTTGACAACGGCTTGACAACAGCAGAGATAGAACTGGCCTTTGGCCATAGCAACCATCCATTTAGAACAACTGGCCTTCATAGCAACCAAAGATCTGAGCTGTGTTGCAATGTAAGGCAAAGTATAGAAAGGTGATGAAACATACAGAGACAGGTCAATAAATATAGTGCAGTGTAGACAGTAGTATACAGTTGATTTACAGAACGTGGTTTAGAGTAATATGAATTAAATATAAATATGTACAGTGTATTAGCAGTTATCTCATACAATAAGTAGAATAATGTAGGCTATGTAGATGTAGCAGTAACATTATAATAGTAGAAATAATAATATAGATATATGCAGTGTATTAACAGAATATAATAAAACAGAATAAATATGGATATTCAATATGACAAATATATAACAGATATGTACATAACATACAGCTATGTGCCGTGTGGAAACAGTGTCATTGTAGTGCAGAAACAACATTATAAGAGTTGTAAGAATAAGTTAATGTGCAGGATGAATAGTATAAAGATCAGTAGAATAACTGTATAAATGTAATTACAGTATGCCTATGTACATTTGTAAATAAATAGAAAACTATGGGTGAGAGGGATAAATTAATTTAATTTAATCGTAAAAGTAAATTGCATTCAATTAAATTGCCATTAAAAATCTTTCCAGTAGGCTTTAATGTCACACAAAAAGTACAACCAAAGCTGAGCTTGATCGATCAACTAGAACGTCTAAAGAACCAGAACTTGAGTGTAGTTTTTTGCTGGGTCCCAGGCCATGTTGGTCTGAGGGGAAATGAGAAAGCGGACAGTGCTGCTAAGCAAGCCCTCAATGAAGAAGTCACAGAATGTCAAATCCCTGCCCCAGACATTAAACCTATACTGAAGCAAGGAATGTGAATTTTGGCACATTTTCATGATCCACTGGGTCGTTATGGGCCACACAAAATATGGTGTTGCTAAAATTACTCCTATTGTGGCTATTAGAGACATGCGTTCATGAGTATCCAGCTACATTCAATGAGTTAAGTAAAATACATTCACACACAAAAAAAACCCCATCACTAATGTTGTGGACATTCCTTTATTCTGAGATACATCAATAGGCTCTCAAAACAATCCCAAACAGACATAAGGTCTTTATAGAGCAAATCCATATAGATTATTTGTCAAATAAACCAGTAAAACAGAATTAGGGGATGGAATATATAACATTCACACTCATAGCTCATATTTCTAAAAAAAATCAGTGAAAAAGTATCCTGACAAACAAGCAGCATTTTAATGCCTTAGTCATATTTCATAATTTCTCTAGGTTACCTGATAGCACAGTTTGAGAGGTGCAAGACGCGTGACATTATTTATTTTTGCAGCCAATCACTGCTGTTGTTTTATTTTATTGATTTGATTTTAGTCATAGAAGCTAAATTCGAAGGCAGGCCACAGGTAAAAGCTAACGAACCGCAATCAAGGCAATAGTTGAATAGAGCTTTTGAGGTATTGCTACTGCTCCAACACTGAAAGGCACTGTTAGAATGCTTGGATCAAGCCAGGTTCAGCATAGCGTATGTCACTGTCTGCTCACGTTGGTGACCGGACCAGGGCAAGCACACTTTCGCAGTTCCCGCCGGAAATGCAGTCTAGTTATTATTATTTTTCCCGTCTCCCTAATTTTTTGTCAACCCTAGCGCCTAGGCCCTTTGAGACAGAGTGTCTCCAGTGTGAGGGTGCATAAGCTAAAAAAAAACCCCACATATTCCAAAAGTTTCCATCATTTGCCAAACCACCCACAGGTATTTGGTAACTCTCACCATTCACCTTTGCACCATTCACCTTCTATCACAATGCGTTCCAAGTATGCTCAATGCCTCTGGGTATCCACAATGTCTCGGGGCAACCTTGCCCAAACATGAAATCCTTGCTCTGCCATGGGATAGTATGGACTTACGAACTGAAATAGCAAGGAGAACAGTAGCTATATATAGCTTACATAATAGAGTTGTTTTCACATTGACGGTATTCAAATAAAATTTTTCATTATTGTTAAATATCATGATGGGAGAGTATTATTAAAAATGTTACAAGTATGCAAATTCATATGTTTACGGGCATTTAGGTTTTACTGTGTTGTTTTGTTGTAAAGACATGCAAGGCATTCTGGGCCATGTAATGAACAGTGGTCGGCAGCACTCCATAGGCTACGTATTAATATGAATAGGTGTTTCTGTAAACCTAGGGACAAAAACGAGCTGGTAATCGCTCATTGAAGAGGGAACTATGATAAAAAGATAGTTTTTCTAAAAGCATGGAGTTGACGAAAGAATAAGCAAGCAATGTCACTTTAATGTTAAATAGCCTAACGCTAGGTTGGCAACGTTGTATTACATTTCACTGAATACGTGTGAGCTTCACAAGTAAGGAAGGTGCAAATATTATGTAATTTATCATGGGAAACCTCCCGGGGCCCGTCGCTACCCCCGCAATGCAATTGCTGGAAAATTCTATACAGGTCTTTTCTGACTACCGGCGTGCCTTTGACCAGGCCAAGGCTACAGCGCAGACGCTCACAAATTAATTGGGGGTTCAGAGTACATTTGAAAATGTTAGAGCACGGAGAGTGAAGCGAACTATCGGAAGATGAGCGCTTAACCGATGCAGAGAAATTCTTCAAAGTGCAGGTATTTAAAGAAGCCCTATGCAGGTCTGGTTATTCCTTCGCTGTTTCTGGGTTTTCGCCTGATTTGGGCTCGCATTATTCACGACATAGCTCCCCCTGCAGCTTCGGTAGCAAGTGACTGCTACGCTAAACCCCCAATAGCTAGCGAGCTAGCATCAATAAACCAAGGTAAACACATAGGGCTCACAATAAAACGGTCGAGCAAAAATCACATTACAAAAACGAAGTTCACCCAAAGGTAGGCTACTTACAATTTCAACAGCAACAAAGCCAAGTCGGAGTCCGTTTTGCAGTCTTCTTAGAAACTACAATCTGACTAAATCTGACTACATTTTCGAGTATTTCCGCCGAGTTACATCCGGATGTGTTCCGACCGTGACCAGAAAGTTGCATATTCGGTTTTTCCGCGGAGAAGCACTAGGGGGAGACGAAGCACCCACCAAACGACCCAAAAAGTGTTGTAGAACCATCAGAACGACTCTCAACCTGCATAATTAAGGTCATTTTTGCTAAAATTGTTGCATAGGGCCTCTTTAATGCAACTCTGGACATCATAATCAGTCAGCTCTCCCAACGATTTGCAAGTATGCGGGAAACTTGTCATGTGTTTGAGTCTTTACGTCCTATGACCCTTCAACTCGCAGGTGATAATGAACTGCTTGAAAAGGCAAGACGTTTGTCAGACCATTATAGCAGGGACATTGCACCGACATTCCCAACACAACTCCTCTCATTCAGGTCTTGCTTTAAAGCAGAGATTTCACAGAAGTCATCTATTTTTCAACTTGCCAAAATGCTGGTGGTAGATTATGACAGTGTAAAATCCACATTCGGGTAAGTGTGTACTGCTCTCATGTTGTTTCTGACATTGCCTGTGACTGTGGCAACAGCTGAGCGATCTTTTTCCAAACTCAAACTTATTAAGGAGCAGCATGGGGCAGGAGAGGCTCAGTGGGTTAGCTATCCTGTCCATTGAAAATACGAGAGCAAGAGCATTAAATATTGGGAACATCGTTAACGATTCAACGAAAGGCTCGTAAGATGGCCTTCTTCTAATGGCCGAATTCACGCATATTGGGGATTGTATGCATATGAATGATTTTATTTGGTTTCTGCACGGTTAAATAAGTTAGGCTACATTAAGTTTTGTTTCTGCGCAGTGCGAGTTTTTAAGCAAGTGTCGTGGAAATTATCCACTTCCCGAAACCTCCAATCCAACTAGCACTCTGATGTCAAAGACCCGAAGGAGAACACCAAGACGAGAAATGCTGAAGACTGTTGATCCTTTATTCACCGTATTGCAGTGATGATACAATCCAAACAATGTCAGGACTGAACCGTCAGGCAAGAGAGTGATGAGTTGCAGCTGCTACCCCGATGAGATCTGATCTGAATGTGCCTGAGCTCTCTCTTTTATGCTCTCAGGGGCCTGAGAGGCGTTCCTATCATCAGGAACGTCACCAGGCCCCTTCTAGCCAATCAGAACGTTTTGGGACTTGAGATATTGGTGGAAACTCCTTCTCATACAAACATTAAAAAATGTGTGTTGCTAGGCAGAATACATGTGATCAAGTTCTATGTGTAATCTGTTGCCAGGCAGGGTATGTTTTGATTTGGTTCTATGTGTCATCCCAACTTTGGTTTCACTTCCCTCTCTGGAAGGTCCCTGCATCTCCTCTTCTGCTAGCCCCTTCTATTTATGCCCTTCTGGTAAGCACCTTTCTCTCCCAGGCCCTGTTTTTACTTTCACTCTTAGCCTTTGACAGCTCAGTCTCATGACTTCCAGTAAATGTTGCATAACAGTGGCACAAACAACACCTTTATAGTAAATGGAATGTTTCCAATAAACCAGCACACACACACAAGTATTATTATTATGTCTGTGATAAAATCACCACATATTCCCCCCTTTGAGGCTAAATTAGCCTCACTATGCAGCATAAGCAGTGGAGTGTGCCATAACCTCTTATATATCGTCGCGACACCTCAGGCTAGATGCACATGAGCAAGTTACAGGGGAATAGTGTCTATTATTAAAAACCTAATGCTAAACATGAAACCTTAAACCTTATGTAAGAACTAATAAGAATGTGTCGGCATCACTGCCCTTAGCAAACCCCGAACGCCCAGATCAAGTGACAGAAGGACCAATTACTCGTAAGAACGAGTTGTGAAATCTTCCCATTTATCGACTAGAACAAATGGCTGGGACCCGAAACGGATACGTCCCCAAAGTGACCTGAAACCTCATATATTTCAACCAGTCACTTTTTGCACACGAGGTTAAGTAAAACCCCATGCTTCATGGCACTCAATGCACTAGGTATGGTATCAGGCATTGGCGCAGCCTAATCCGTCACTCATCTATACCCTACGGGCGCAAGGTTATTCCGCAAACCTTATATATACGAGTAAATGATAAATCAGGAGCCCTGGACGCCCAAAGCAGGTGACAGAACGACCAATTCCTTGTTATGAACATATGGCTAGGACCCGAGACGGATTTGTCCCCAAAGCGGCTAATGTGCTAGTCACTTTGAGCATAAAAGAATTTTCATGCAACGGCCATCGGTGCCAAATCGGAGTTACATAACAACTTCATGATCCCACTCGTCACTCACCCATCCTTCTTCCAGGTATATGGCTCCTTAAGTAAATTATGTAAATGGTGTATATATGGCCCTTGTCTGGCCTTTACGCACCACCCCCCTTTGTTACTCGCAACGTCATCCCCTTACTCCTCCGGATTCCTCCGGGCATTCACACTAGCGTGAGAACGGGTGAGCGCGCCGGCCGCAGGCGCGCCACACCGAGGGGACGGGCCGCCAGGCTCTGCCTTAGGTTGCCCCTGCTGGCCATTGGGGTCGTACCCGTCCTCGAGCACTGACCGCGCCACACACCTGCCACGCCACTAGGCGGGCCAGGCCCGACGTACGGTAAGTTGGGGTGAGGTGAGCGCTTCTAGTAGCAAGCCTTGGTTATACCTGGCCGGGTTTGGATGGCCTTGCAGTTGAGGGCTAAAACCTCATATAAAATTGAATCAAGATTACTTAATTCGACTTATTCGTGCGACTTATTCGTGTCAGGTCACAGCCCATAACCCTACTTTTTTACTCTGTCACCTGGGCGTGCAGGCATGTGTCTTGTGAATTACCTGTCAGTGTTGTGTATGTGAGCGTGAGTCAGTGTGCGTGTGTAGAGATGGGTGACTCGCAGGACCCCACCTCTACTCGTACATGACCGGGAGAGGAAACTCCGGGGGAGGAAACTCCTGTTCCTGCTCCCGCTCCTGTTCCAGCATTCGAGCGAGGAAGTCGCTCTCCATTACATGACCCTCGTTGAACTCGTCTTCCATTATTCGTCCCACACTAGTTTGCACTAAAAGAATTCTCTCACTTTCATCCTCCTCACCCCATGGTGTCATTACATTCTGGACCAAGAGCTGTCTAGCAACCACCTTTGAGCAAACTTTTCCACAACATTGAGTAATACAGCAAAACATTCCTACCACTAAGGCTGCTCCTAGCAATAACTTCCCCAGAAATGCTACAATCTTACCCCCCCATGACCCAAAGGTGTCCGTCAGCCACCGGGTTACAGGGGCAAAGATTCCTGAGATATCCGGGATTCCATCAAACGTCAGTCCTTTTCCAGAGTTCTCGTGGGCTTCCTTGTTTACAGCCTTGAGTCTTTTCATTGCGTTTGTGAAGTCGTCCATGTTCTCGCCTTCCCCTGGGACGTACGTACAACACGAGTCTGTTCCAACGATCGCGCACACCCCACCTTCCTTTGCTAGTATCCAGTCCACTGCTATCCTGGTTTCCATTGCCATTTTTGTGGTGGCGTTCAACCTCCTGTCAAACGCGTTGAACGCGTCTATAGTGGCATTCATGAACCGCAGGGCGTTGTAGTGGATGTAGTTGATCCATTGAACATTCTTGGCGATGCCTACGGATGCTCCGTAGAAGGGGAGGGCGGCTTCAAATCCGGCGAGTACCTCGTCCCGTGCCTTGAACTGTCTCGGGACGTTGTGGGGTTGTCCGAATACGTCCATATACACTCCATCGTCAGCGTCTCTTCGGCTTCTCCTCAGGTTCCCTTTTATCGGCGTTTGCTGGTTGGCCCCTGGGCTGGTTGAGTTCAATGTTGAGTTGCGTTCTGACCAGGGGACTATGTAGGTTTGCTGGGCCAGGGTGACCCTGGCACACTTTCCTCTCCAGTATTTTGGAAGGGTGTTTCGCAGTCCCCATCGTCTTCCACAGGCCCACCATAAGTCTGCCAGCGGAATATCCTGTTCATACATCCAATTCACGCTCAGCATCGTGGTGTTTACTTCGACTCCAATCCTCTTCCCGTTGTCGCTGCTTTCTACCAGGCGAAACGAGAGGCTGTTGGATTCGTGGACCCACTTTGCTGCACAGCGTCCTTCAAATGCTCCTACATCCTTCGCGCCCCCCCTTACTGTGCTTTCAGTGGGGTGTACTTCAAAGCATTCAAACCCTACGTCTTCTGGTATCTCATAAAGGTGGTGGGTTTTCCTTGCTACCCTGGCCCCCATGCCCGGGTAGTCTCTTCTACATCTTGCCTCATTCTCTTGGGTCTTGTGTGCCCTTTTCCCTTTTGTTTGCTCTGCATATAAGGGGCCTATACTAATCCACCCTTTCCGTAGCTCCTCACTTCCCAATCGTACAAGGCATCCGAAAGGAGAGAGTTTGTCTTCCTCGTATTGCCTTCCTGACTCTTGGTATACTACATCCTCTTCTCCAGTTCCTGGTGCTGGCAGTACTGTCAGCTTTGGTTTCACTGCCGAGCACACGTGACACCCTCCTTCTGGTTTTACTGTCTTTGCTGTGTATTTGGCCCATTGCATCCATGAATTATTCTCCCAGGCGCCCAAAGCGCCCGTGGATCTTTTCCTTCTATTCTTGGTTTGAGTCCCATTAACCTGTTCCTTTTCCAAGACCTTGGGAAGCATGTCTGTACTATTTACATTCTTGCTCTTATTTTTGCTTTGAGTCACTGCATTGTCCAGCACCGGGATGTATTCGTTACTCCCCGATGCTTCTGGTTCTGGTGTGTGTGTCTCATCTCCTGATCCTTCTATGTACAGAATATTGTCCGTGTCTAGGGCACTGTCGTCGAGCATCTCCTCTCCGTCTCCTTGCAGAGCGTCATTGGGGGTGGCAGTCTGCGCCCCCTCCATCGCTCTCGTCGTCCTCCGGGGAGCCCGGGAGGGGCCAGTCAAGGGCCTCTTCGAAGCCTCCAGTCCAATGGGTACCGGGGGAACTGCCCCAGTTGGTCCCTTGGAGAATTCGTCTTGTTTCCCGGCTGGTCCCTGGGCGGTCATCCCCGGAGTGGGGGCCGCCCGTGTCGTGCCCTGAGTCCGTCGGCCTCTCCACCACAGGCTCCGCAGGAAGCCGCGAGCCCTGCTGAGGAGGTGTCCGGGGGGGAGGCGTATGGACAGTGGGTAGTCTGAGCGCATCGAGGGCCTTGGCCATTTCTGCGGCAGCTTGCTGTGCTCCACTCTGGTCGTTGGCAGGGGCGTCGGCTGGGTATGGATAATCCCAGTCGGCGTAGAAGTCCCCAAAGTCGATGGTGTCGTTCCCTTGCTGGTGTGATGGTGGCGATGGCGGCGCTTCTTCTTCCGGCCTCGGCGCTTCTTCGGCGTCGTTTCCTGTGAGGTCGGGTGTGTCCGTGGCGTGAGAGCGGGCTGTAGGGTCGGCTGGTGGACCACCGCTGGTTGAGGCTGTGGCAGGTCTGGGTACTTGGGATTCGGGAGTGGCTCCCATCTCAGGTGGATGTCGCCTTCTCCTCCTCGAGCCTGGCTCGGCCCCAGCATCGCCAGCACCTGTAGGCACAGATAGGGGAGGGAGAACAGCAGGCACCCCAGGTACATTGCGCCCAGGGCCATCAGCAGGAGCCGGCAGTATCCTCCGCCTCGTACTCCTACGCGTACTCGGTCCTCCCCTTTGTTCCCCACCACCATCATCCTCCCCGGGGGAGTCTGGTGGGGGTCCTGGCGGGCTCTGGTCCCCGTCATCGTCCTCCGACTCCTCTGGACCTCTTGCTCCTTCTGGTGGCACCGCCCTGTAACAAGAGTTAAGGTGATACCACAAATCTGATCCTTGCACTCTTACCGCCCGGGGGGTAGCCTGGGTCACTCTGTAGGGCCCTTCTGCCCTGGGGTCGAGACACGACCTCTTAAACACCCTCAGGTACACCCAGTCTCCCACTTGGATCGGTCCTGGCTCAGTCCTCCGCTCCCGCGCTCTTTCTCTTCTCTTCTGCTCGTTGAAAACTGCCCTGTGAACTTGAGAAAGCTGTTTAATATAACTGCTCACCTCTTGTTCTAGAATTTCCAGCGGGGGCCTCTGATCCCCTCTGAACCGTGGCGTGGGCATCGCCCGCCCCGTCACCATTTCGTGCGGGGTCAGATGCGTGGTTCGATTTTTTTCACAACGCATTTTCATCAGCGCGATTGGTAGTGCGTCAACCCAATTTAGGTTTGGTAGATTTGGATCGTCGTGCGCGCTTCGGACGATCTTCGCTATTTTATTCTTCAGCGTTCCGTTCGCTCTTTCGACCATCCCCTGAGACTGTGGGTGGTAAACACAACCAAACCGAGTCTTGATGCACAGCGCCTGTGCAATCTTTTTCCATGTGTTGGCCGTAAACGCTCGGCCATTGTCGCTGCTGATTATTTCTGGGATCCCAAACCTGGGTATCACCTCCCTCGCTAGGAATCGAATCACCGTTTTCTCGTCCTGTCCTCGGCTTGGACAGGCTTCTACCCATCGTGAGTAGCGGCATATTATTACCAGTACGTGTTTGTACGTGTTCACCGTTCGACCCATGTCGATGTAGTCCATTACCAGGTGTTTGAACGGTCCCTCTGGGAGTGGCACGTGTCCCAGGGGCCGTGGTCCTATGCCTATTGTTATGTTGTTTCTGTAATTGTGTGTGGCACAAGTGTGGCAATTTCTTAACACGTAATTGATGCGATCTTGAAGGTATGGGGCCCAGAACCCCTTGTCAAGTATCTGTCGCTTGACCTCCCCCCTTGCGCAATGATCCACATCATGCGCATCATGAATGAGGAGATCAAGGAGCCCACTTGGGGCCACCACCCTTCCGTCATGACTCCTCCACACGCCATTCCTGCCTTTCGACGCACCTCTCTCCTCCCATAACAATGTTTCGGCCTGTGGAGCTGCATTCTGTGCGTCTTTAATAGCGCTAAGCGTGAGTAAAGGATCCACAATTCTAAAGGTTCGTTCGTCAGGCAAGGTTCGGACCACTGGGGCTTGTATCACTGTGTCGGTTGCTGTGAAATAGCGATCAATTACGCTCGGTGAGTATCTAGCTTCACAAGGCTTGTCGCAGCACTCAGGGCAATTGGCCCTCTGGCATAGCGCGCAACAGGCGGGATCTACCTGGTGCTCATGGTCGTCATCACACCATTGGGAGCACCACATACACGTATTGTAGGGGTAGGGGCATTTTGTAGGGCAAGGCATACTGTGCATCGCCCTGTTAAGCAGTATTTTGTGCGGCTCATTATCCTGTGGGGATTTAGGGGCTGTATTCAACTTCCTAGCCTCTAACGCCGCTTCCTTTGCTGCCTCATCCGCCTGTGCATTCCCTAGGGTAATGTAGTCCTGTCCCTTACAGTGCGCTTTGCATTTGCATATTGCGAGTGTTTTTGGACGCATCATGGCTGCTAACAACAACTGAATTTGCTCTAGATGCTGAATCGGGCTCCCATCCGATTTCTTGAACCCTCTCTGTTTCCACTGGGCGCCATGCACATGGCAAACATTGTGAGCATAGGCGCTATCTGTGTGTACGGTTGCATCCTGCCCTTCTGCTAAAGAGCATGCTGCTGTCAGCGCCTTTAATTCAGCTAGTTGCGCTGAACATGGTTGTGTGCACGGTTCGCTCATAACTGTCACAAAGGTTTCTGGACCTTTCATCTGTACTACGCTAAACCCTGCATGCGTCTTGTTGTCATAGTTATGGCTAGACCCATCCACAAAGTAGGTGATTCCTTGTCCTAACGGCTCACTCTGCAGGTCTTCCCTCAGCTTGGAGAAGGCGATTGAGTCCGCCACACAGTCATGTGGCTCGCCCTCATAATCAAGCGGGATGAGATCCGCCGGGTTTCCTGCCGTGTCGCATGCCTTTATAGTGACATCTGGGCAGAGTGACAGATTGTAGTACCTCAACTGCCTCTGAGGCGTCACGCAGAACTTCCCTTGTTCCACTAACTGCGCTATTGCGTGGCTGGTGTGTATCACCACTGGCCATCCCATGGTAATGTTGGAAGCTTTGACGTATGCCGAATATACTGCTTCAAGACCCTGGAAGCATGGTGGGTAGCCTTGGGCCACCGCGTCCAGCTTTGAGCTGTAGTAGGCGATTGCCTGTTTGCCACGTCCATGACACTGTGTCTGTGCCACGATCGCGGTCATGTGCGCGTCTTTTCCTGCTTCCTTCCTGACCGACACGTACAGATAGAAGGGTCTTCCGTAATCCGGCAGTGCAAGCGCAGGTGCTTGCTGTAATTCTCCTTTGATGCGTTCAAACGCCTCATTTCCATCCATTGTCCATGTGAGGCGGTTCCTCAGGTGGCTGGTTCCAGCTTGCACGATCATGGCTCGTAGTGGGGCTATCTTTTGTTCATAGCATTCCACCCAGTCGCTGCTGAAACCTATGAGTCCAATGAACGACATCATTTGCTTTACTGTGTTTGGCCTTGGTGCTTTGGTAATTGCTTCAATGTGTTCTGGGGCGATGCCCTTGTGCCCATGCGAAATTCGGCGACCTAAGTAGATCACCTGGGGCTGTGCAAACTGTAGCTTCTTCCTCGATGCTTTGTACCCCCCTTCGGCCAGAACGGTCAGCACATGGACTGTATCCTTCTCACACGTTTCCTGGTCCGGTGAGCATACCAAGACATCGTCAACATACTGCAGAATCGTGCTCCGGCACACGATGTGTTTTAAGTCCTCCTTGAGCGCCTGGTTGAAAATGTGCGGTGAGTGCTTGAACCCTTGTGGGAGCCTTGTGTACTGGAACGTCTTGCCTTGATATTTGAATGCAAAGAACTCCCTACTCACGGGTGCCACTCGTATCGTAAAAAATGCTTGAACCAGATCAATGGCGGAGAACGTTGTTGCGCTTGCCGGGATGTTGGTCATCAGTACGTTAGCATGTGGGACGTCCGCTGGATAGTCCTCAATGCGTTCATTAACAGGTCTGAGGTCCTGGACCATTCTCCATCGCACTCCGTCTGCCTTCAGCACAGGAAATATGGGTGTGTTGCACCTTGCACTTGGGACTTCCTCTAAGACTCCTGCTCCCAGGAGGTCTTCAATTGTCCCTCTTATTCCTTCAGCTGCTTCTGCTGAAATGGGGTACTGTGGTTGGAAAGGCAGCGTCGCTCCTGGTTTCAGTCGGAACTCCACAGGGCTTGCTGACTTTACTAATCCTATGTCGCCATCTCCCTGTGACCATACCACAGGCGGCACTTTTCTCAATATTCTCTCTGTTCGCTCGGTGCCTGTCTCTGTCGCTTCTTGTAGCATCATCACTTTCCAGGGGGTCGGTCCCGGCCTCCCTGTCTTTTTATCCGTCTCATTGTCTATGTAGTACTTCTTGTATTCCTCCCATTCTGGGTCAGATTTGTTGATGGGCACATGGTTCTCCTTATCCCAGCATCGATATCCTGCTCCTCCCAGTAGACCATACATGCAGTATGGGTTGCCATAGGGGCATCCCTTAACGTAGGGTATGTCATGAACCTCCTCCGAGGCCATTTGTCCGCCCTGATGGCCTTCCTGGGAGTGTGTTGCTGGTTGTGCTGCCCTTTTCTTGGGGCACCATGACAGCTGTCGCATGTATGCGCTCCACTCCGCATCTTCTTTGCTGAATGGCACATGTCTCGTTTTGTCCCAGCAGCGGCGCCCCGCTCCTGGGAATAGGCGGTAGAGACAGAACCGATTCCCATATGGACACCCTTTAGCATAGGGTATCTCCTCTTTCTCCTGCGGTTCTGTGTCCATGATCTCGATCACTTGTGGGACTCCCCACACGGTGACTGGTCTGTCCAACTTTATCCTGAACATTGGTTCTCCTTCACAGCTTATGGCCGTTTGTAGTCGGTCATTCCCTGTATCTTTCCATTTGATGCACTTGGCCTCGAGCATTACTAGGCCCATTTCTCTTGCTCTGTGACCTTTGGCCACTCTCAGGGTGATGTGTGGCATTGTTCCGGGCATGTTGAAGATTACGCCTAGATCCCATCCTTCCACAAATTTCACCTCAGCGGCTACTCCTTCTTTGGCCACCACTAGTGCGCGTATGTCAAGTGGGATGCGTCCCCACTTACCCACTTCCCTGTTCCATTTTTCTTCTCTCTCTTTGTTTGGCGTTTGGTCGAATTTTATTGTGCAGTGAAAAGGGCATCTTGGCGTCCTCAACTGAGCATGAAGGCTGTTTATTTGAAAGGCATGCTCTTTGTAGACCACTCGCTCTATGTTTGGTTCCAATCGTCCAACCCAGTAGACCTGGTGAGTTTCAGTTTGAGATGGGGCACTTATTCTTAGGGCCATTTGTGTTGCCAGTCCTGTTATCTGTACTCCTGTTGGGGAACACTCAATTTGAAGTCTTAGGTTGCACAGCGCATCTCGTCCCAATAGGTTGACGGGCGTGTGTTCTGCTATTAAGACTGGTATCCTGATTTCCTTGTCTTCTATTTGGATTGATACTGGGGCTGTCATTGGAATTAGCTGCGTTTTCCCCGAAAAACCCACTGTCTTCATAAACTTTCCTGAAGACCTGGGGAGGTGTTGGGCATCTTTTGGGTGAAGACAAGTATACGTTGCCCCTGTATCCACTAAACATTCTACCTCCATGCCCTCGATTAGAACCTGCAGCATTGGTTCTGCGTCAGCTCCCCTTGTCAGGGCGGGGAACTGACCCTCCCCTGGGTTTTCTGGGCCTCGTCAATTCCAGCTTCCCCCGTAAGGGGAGACTGGACCAGAGGGTGCCTGCATTTGCTGTGGAGCTCTTCCTTGATGTGGAGCATAATTTCCCCCTTGCATTTGTCCTTGGTTTGCCTGTCCTCCTTGGTTGTTCTGGCCTCTGGCTTTTGTTGGGCAATTCCTGGAGATGTGGCCTATTCCTCCGCATATCCAACATTCAATGTTGTTCCCTTGGTTTTGCTGGCCTTGGTATTGTCCTCTTCCATAGCCTCCTCTGCCTTGTCCTCCTCTTCCCTGGCGGGATCCTCCTCTGCCTCTTGGCTGGTACCATTGTTGTCCCTGTTGCTGTTGTTGTGGGGGTCCATATGGCGCTTGCTGCCATGTCTGCATCATGGGCTGCACAGGCTGTGGTTGCATCATTACTGGCTGCTGCATCATGGGTTGTTGTACCACCGGTTGTTGTGCCACTGGTTGTTGTGGCTGTGGGACGGGGGCTGTAGTGGGCATCACTGGAGCTTGGGTGGCTGCCTTCTTTGCCCCCTTTGCTTCCTGGAGCTGCACATGGGTCAGCTTCCTTATGGTCTCCTTTTCTTGTTGCTCCTCCCTGTCTTTCCCTTGTCTGTACAGAGTTACATGGTGCACTACTGCCAGCCTGAATTCCTCTTTGGGCATGGCTGCCACGCGCCAGTCATTTTCCAACTGTGTTCTCACTTCCTTTGGCAGGGCGTCCATGACCGCTCTCCTGAATTGCATGGTGAGAGGTCCTGAATCTTCTGGCCTTTGTTCCATCCTTATCGTCCATTCCTGCGCTGCCTTTTCCACGAAGGCTGCGGGATTATCACTATCTTTGAGCTTCTCTATCCAGACGGCTGAGGGGCTGTACTGGTTGGGGTATGCTGCCCTCAAGGCTTTCCATACATCATTTCGGACACTGTCGAAACACAGGGCATCCCTGTTGGCATTCATCAACCGCCCTAGGTTCTCTCTCTCCAGTACAGCCTCTGTGTCCGCCTTTCCCAATATCAGGCCGAGTAGATACTTTATGTCTCCCACGGCCAGATTTCGGCCTTGAGTTTCTGATTCTAGCCGACTTATCCATCGGCCCGCACCCTCATGCAGGACAGGGAGTCGTGAAATGAGGCCATTCACATCTGAGTGGGTCCACGGCTGGTAGTGGGCCGTTTGATTTTTTGTTATCAATGGTGCCATCACCACTGTCTCTTCTTCATCCGATTCTTCTGGGATGGCTTCCCTCCTTTCCTTTTCTCTTCTGGTTCTTTCTCTCTCCTTTTTTCCCTCCTTTTCCAATTTTTCCAGCTCCTTCTTGTTTTCTTTCAGGCCTTTCTTTACTCCTCCTTCAATTTCGTTGAGTCCCTTCCGTACCCCTTTTCTGATCTCGTCCAGGCCTTTCTCCACTCCTTTTTTCATCCTGCTGATTCCGAACAGTCCTGTGGCGAGTACACTTGGCGGGATCATCATTGGGAGCATTCCGGCCTTTCCTCTGCATGCCTCTACTTGTCGCTGGTGGGTCTTCACACCCTTTTCTCCTCTAAATGTTCTTCCGCAGCCGAGACACACTGCGGGGTCCGCTTCTTTCGGGACCTGTGGCAGTTCTCTCTGAACTTGCTCTACAAGGAACTGTTCCATGATACCCAGTCCTTCGTCTTCATCTTCCGCCGACTCATAGTCTTCTCCTGAGCCGACCTGGCTGTCTGCTCCGTCCATGTCTTCCTCTTCGTCTTCCGCTATCGTACTTGGACTGCAGGATAATTTGAAGGTTAGTCGGCGGGCCCCCTTTTTCTCGGAGGACTCCCGTCCGCGTCCTTGACGGTTTCTTCTCAGTTCCTCGCTCTTTTTCATCTCTTCCTCTCTGAGCTTTCCTTCCCTTTCTTCTTGCGCTACCATGGTCTTCATTCTTTTCAGGACTTCTGTCATTTCTCTATTTAGGCTCTCGCAGCATTCCCTGCAGGCCTTCTTATACTTGGCATGCTCTGGCGTGCTCCCTGGGCCTGCTCCTCCGTCTCCCCACCTTTCCACCTCTATTATTTCCTCCATAATCTCCTCGGCCAGCTTTCCTTCTTTTGATCCGATTCTTTTAGCGGCTTTCAACTCCTTCAGACCTTCTTCCATTCTCATCATTTTTCTCTCATACCGTTCTTCGCTCCCTTGTTCCTCCCTTCTTTTTCTTCGGTGTCTATCTTCTGCTTGCCTAACGGCCTCTTCCACTTCCTTCCAGCATACCTGGATGTATTCCTTGAGCTTCCTCCCTAGCTCCTTGCACCCCTCCATCACAGGTTCCTTGTCCACCTGCGACCTCACCCAGGCCAGGGTTTCCAGGGCCTCTCCATCTCGGGCCTCTTTCTCCTCCTCCCCTGTGGCCTTTATCCATTTTTTCATGACTGCCTCCAGGTGGTCCCACAGCTCTTCAAACCACTGTTTCTGTTTTTCTTCTCTCCCCCCAGGGGCCTGCTCCCTCCTTTGGTCTGGGAGGCGTGGGGGTTCGCTCCTTTCAGCTTCCGGGTCACCCGCACCCGTCTTCTGGCTCTCCCAGTAGGGCTTTTGGGGGCTGGTTACCGGAGATCCATTTGTTTCCCAATGTCCTTTTGTGCTTGCGTGGAAGTCACTCACCACCTGCTCTTCCGTAGCTTCTTCTCCTCCTGTCCATTCCCTCCTTCCATCCGGCACTGTGCCCTCCAGGAGGTATTCTGGGATGGTCGTCCCGGTGGGGGATGATGGTGGAGATGGTCGTGCAGACGCCGGCTGGGGTGTTGATGGCCTTGACTGGGGGTGAGCCTGCTCTCTTCTTATCCTCTTTATTTCCTTCAGTACCTCCGCGCAGGATCCCTCCAGTGTGATTCCTTTCACTACTAGCGGGGCCTGCACTGCCAGGTGCACCGTTGGGGCCTGTGGTCCATACACTGGTGCTTGTATCGCCAGGGCCCGCGGGTTTCTTTCCTCCAGGCGTCGGAATATCTCCCGCGCGTTATCTTCCTCTCGTGGCATATCCGGGTATAGTTTGTCCTTTTCCCTGTATGGGGGAGGACGTGGCTCCTCCATGGGTGGAGCCCCTGGTTCTGATGTTTGAATCAAAGCATCCAGTTCCCTTCTTGTGGGCTGTAGTTGGGGGCACTTTTCTGTGATGGGCGTTGCGGGCGGAGTATCAGGCGGTGTGTCACTCTGGTCCGCCCTCTGCCTCCTCTTCCTTTCCGATATTTTTGCGAAGGCCTCCAGAGTGTTCAACTCCTTCTCTCTCTTTTCCTGCCTCCGTGTGCTCTTGTCATAGCCTTTGTAGTTCATAATTTTCTCCCTCATCTGCGCGATTATTGTCGGGTTGAGTGACCCTTCCTTTGGCCATGCTGTGTGGTCTCCTTTGTATCTTAGGAACCACTTATGGTTGATGCTCTTTACATCTTTCTCAGCAATGGCATTCTCCTTTACTACTTCCTCCAGGGGTGTCATTACTCTGGTCGCCATTCTTCTTAGAGGTCCAAACCGTAGTCTCTCCTTTCCTGTTCTGCTATGTCCTCCCGGTCTGTGCAGAACAGAAGATGGTCCTTCTTGTACTGTCTTTCCCTTTCTCTCTTGCACCTGTTCTGGTCCTTTTCTTCCCAATCCAGCCGTAGGTCGCTTACTAAGTATAGTATAGAATTCCGCACGTCGTCCCACTCCTTGAAGACAGTATTTAGTTTGCCTCTTCTTTCTTCAAATGTCCTTCCTTTATCGTTCACTGCGCTCAGGCTCCACCCGTTACTCCCGTGCTCGGAGATCCTTACCGTCCACTTCTCTTTTATTTTCAGATCACCTGATGTAGCTCCTCCTTCACTTCCTGCTGCGAGGGGCTGTGGTTCCTCCTGCTTCCTCACTGGCAGGCTATTAGGGGTCAGTTCCCCCAACAAAGAAAGCGTTGCCTTTAGGTCTATGTCGCCTCGATGCTTGCACCTATACGGGAATTTGCACTTAAAGGGGACTTTACCCACGTATCCTACGTATTCCTGGCCTTTTCCGTCTCTGACGCTTATCTCCCAGTCGTGTTCGTCGTATTCAACGATATCTATGGCCCAGAGCACGTTCTGCTGTCCCTGTTCCATACACCTCTTAGAATCCTTTCTGTCCTTGTCCACGGAGCTCTTGAGTCTCTGTTAGTCTGATGTGTCACTTTTCTTTTTAGATGTCAGCGTCTTCAGTAAACTGGTAGGCCCTATTACCCCACATATACCTGAAACTGTCTCTTTCAAATTCCCTCACTTCTTCTCCCCTATCGCTGAACTTGAGGGAGTCCTCTCTGTCTTGCCTCTCTCTCTCCCTCTGGCACCGGTTCTGGTCCTTTTCCTCCCAGTCCAGTCGGAGGTCGCTTACCGTATACAGTATAGTGTCCCTTACTTCTCCCCAATCTTCAAGGACCGTATTTAGTTCAGCTCTTCCTTCCTCGAGTACCTCCCCTCTATTGTTTATGGCGCTCACGCTCCACCCCCTGTTCCCGCTTTCGGCGACCCTTATTGTCCACGTCTCTTTTATTTCCGAGCCGCCAGATGTGGCCCCTTCCTCACTCCCGGCTGCTTGGGGCTGTGTTCCCTCCGGTTCTTCCTGCGGCAGGGTAAAAGGGGTCAGTTCATACACCAGGGGAAGTGTTGCCTTCTCGTCTATTTCGTCCCGGTATCTGCACCTGAAAGGGAATCTGCACCCAAAGGGGAACCGCCCTACGTACCCCACTTGTTCTTGATCCTCTCGGTCTCGGATGCTTATTCTCCAATCGTGTTCGCCGTACTCAGTGATATCTATGGTCCAGATTACGTTTTGTTGCTGATGTTCCATATACTCTCAAAGCCTTTCCTGGACCTAGCTACTGAGTTTCTGAGCTTTTGCTAATCCGATGTATCGCTATCGTCACTCCTTGTGTCCATAGGCGTTCCTAACTCTAATGGGTAAGCTTTCCCTATCAGGTATTCTACTTTCTCCAGTAGCTCTGTGTAACTATGGCACCTATATGCCCCGCTCACTAGGCCCTCTCGGTTTCTTGTAAATACGCACCACTTATTATCCCGCTGTCGAATGAAAGTGATATGCCACTTACTTTCTAAGTTCATTCGCTATTTATGGGCGTTACTCTGTTTATTCTCTCTAAATTCTGACTTTTATCTTATCCTTATAACTATCCTCTTTATTTTACCAACGTTATTTTATCAGCGGGGACTTTGAGTCCTTACCTTTCTTTTCAATAATATTTCTTCACTCAAAATGACCTTTTAACCTTTTATTTTGTTTTTTCACAAAGTACATTTATTGGCTTTATTTCCTCTTTTATTTATTGAAGCAAGTACAAAACCTTTCACTTTTAAGCAAAATCAGCAGATTACAAGTTTTTGTTAAGCAGTTATTATGGAATTTTATTCAGCTAAGCAGTCGTTATAGAGGTCTTGCAGCAGTACCTCCCCCTTCTTACTCTTCCCTAGTTATTTGTCCTTCTCCTCCTTGTAGCTGGAGAATCTCTCTCAAACTTGCGCTTTCTGCCCTCAGGTGGGGCAAAGAGCTGGTCAACCACTGGCCTTGTGTTTACCCCCACAAACTTTCCTACCTGCTCTATCACTGTCTGCAGGGCCAATGGCGCTACGCGGGTGCCTAGCCTGGAGTGGGTTCCTCCGTATTTGTCAAACTGATCAATGTGAACTGAATACTTGTCCCTGTTGCTTCCTTCCTTGTTCCAGAATATTGACACTGACAAAGACCCTCTCATAAAACTGGCCAGTCTACCTCTGTCTCGGCCAACTATCTCCCTCACCTCCCGCTCTATGTCCTGCACTGACTGGGGCTCAGCCGGGCCGTGAACCTCTCCCTGCTCTCTCTCTTGTCCTGGCTCCTGTTCAGGCTGAGACACAGTGGGGCTTTGGCTTGGGCTGTACTGGGGATTGGTTGGGCTGTAGCTTACAGAGGGTGGTGGGTTATATCGGGGAGTGGCTGGGCTATTGACTATACGGAATGGGCTGTGGATCAACTGGTGGGATACGGTGTTACCTGGATAGGGAGTTGGAGCTCTCACTGGACCCCCCTGATCTGGCTCCTGGCGCCCCTCTTCCTCTGACCCTAAGCTGCTGTAGCCTGTCTCTGGTGGGGCACTGGCCTCCCCCTGTCCAATGTCTACCTCTATCTCTCCCACACTACTGTTTGGAGTGAACTCCTCTGAGGAGTCTGTGTCGGGCTCTCCCTCACCTGAATCGTCGGAAACCTCAAGGCGGTAAAGGATTTCTCCTAGGGTCTCTGGCCTATGGTCTCTCACAATCCTAAGCTTAGGCACCGTTGCTCTAGCACGGGGCTCGGGGGGGGCATCTGCAAAAACCTCCAATAGCTGCAACAATCTTCTTATGTTCAGACTATGGTTGTTGTGCAACCTTCTTATGAAAATGCCCGCAGCTGCTTCGATTATGTGAGTCTGACGTCCGTCTGTCAGTGTGACGATCCTCCTTCCCTCGCCGAGCTCCTCTACCTCAAATGTGTATGTGTACTTGCCTTGCATCTATTGTGGGCCCATGCCCAGGCAACAAAACAAAACACAACGGCGCACACTCAGCTTTTACAGAAACAACAACAAATTATGATAAAATATGTTTTGTTCATCACCCTTTTTGTTCAGGACGGTTTTTTACACATTTTAACCCACAGCTAATATTGCAGTTTACCTATTAACCCGTTCTTTTCTCTGAGACACACATATATTTTAGGGCAGCCCGTGCTCCCTTTACACAAGATACTATTTTAGTTTTCTCCTTGAAAACTAGATTTCCTCCTTGGAAATTAAAACACTATTTCAGTTTTCTCCTTGAAAACTAGATTTCCTCCTTGGAAATCATTACATGGCCATTTAACTCAGTTTTCTCCTTGAAAACTATTTTCACCGGTTTTCACAATCACAAAACGCTTTTAAGATCAACAGTACAACCCAATCTCTGTCTTGTGTCTCCACTATTCTTTTGAGGATTCAGGTAAACACCCCTTCCCGGCCTACCCACCGACTCCCACAGTACAGCCTTCCCTAATAATAAGCAAAACGCTTACCTTTGGGCCCGGAACGCTGTACTGTTGAAGCCTGCTTCACCCGGGACGGAACTGCTTTCCTTGTTGAATCCTTTCAAATCTCGGTAGGAACCTCCAGATCTGTCGTGGAAATTATCCACTTCCCGAAACCTCCAATCCAACTAGCACTCTGATGTCAAAGACCCGAAGGAGAACACCAAGACGAGAAATGCTGAAGACTGTTGATCCTTTATTCACCGTATTGCAGTGATGATACAATCCAAACAATGTCAGGACTGAACCGTCAGGCAAGAGAGTGATGAGTTGCAGCTGCTACCCCGATGAGATCTGATCTGAATGTGCCTGAGCTCTCTCTTTTATGCTCTCAGGGGCCTGAGAGGCGTTCCTATCATCAGGAACGTCACCAGGCCCCTTCTAGCCAATCAGAACGTTTTGGGACTTGAGATATTGGTGGAAACTCCTTCTCATACAAACATTAAAAAATGTGTGTTGCTAGGCAGAATACATGTGATCAAGTTCTATGTGTAATCTGTTGCCAGGCAGGGTATGTTTTGATTTGGTTCTATGTGTCATCCCAACTTTGGTTTCACTTCCCTCTCTGGAAGGTCCCTGCATCTCCTCTTCTGCTAGCCCCTTCTATTTATGCCCTTCTGGTAAGCACCTTTCTCTCCCAGGCCCTGTTTTTACTTTCACTCTTAGCCTTTGACAGCTCAGTCTCATGACTTCCAGTAAATGTTGCATAACAGTGGCACAAACAACACCTTTATAGTAAATGGAATGTTTCCAATAAACCAGCACACACACACAAGTATTATTATTATGTCTGTGATAAAATCACCACACAAGCAACGCTTGCAGTTTCAGCAGAGGGTTGAAGAAGCGCATTGAGCGCAATGAGTGTTCCCATAATTCCATGCGAGTTGATGTTAATGCAGTAATATTAGATTACCATGGCCTGCAGGCTGTTAATAAAATTATTTTTTAATGTTTTCACATGTAATGCATCCTATGTAGTCGTGTGTTTTTATTTGAAATTGTAATATGTAATTACTAAACTACTTCGGTGCCTCAGGCCCTTTGTATAAACAATTGAAGTCACCCTTAATGTGTATTGCATGTATCAGAGCTAATTCATCCTGGGCCAAATTATGTCGATATGGGCCCGCACAGTGCTCTCGCACCTGGGCCCATCATTGGTTTGTTACGCCACTGCGTAATGCCATGGTGATTTGATATGAGATGCTAGCACTCTTAACTTCGTCACATGTAAATTGTAGGACTGATACTATTTATAACTAACAGTAATTCACGAAGCACTTTAGCCCTAAAAGTAGTACCTACGTCTGTAGGTTAATGTCACACAAAAAGTACAACCAAAGCTGAGCTTGATCAACTAGAACGTCTAAAGAACCAGAACTTGAGTGTAGTTTTTTGCTGGGTCCCAGGCCATGTTGGTCTGAGGGGAAATGAGAAAGCGGACAGTGCTGCAAAGCAAGTCCTCTATGAAGAAGTCACAGAATGTCAAATCCGTGCCCCAGACCTTAAACCTATACTGAACTCTTACATCACAGATAAGTGGCAATCTGAATGGGATTAATGTACCAACATCAAGCAAGGAATGTGAATTTTGGCACGTTTTCATGATCCACTGGGTCGTTATGGGCCACACAAAATACGGTGTTGCTAAAATTACTCCTATTGTGGCTATTAAAGACATGCGTTCATGAGTATTCAGCTACATTTAATGAGTTAAGTAAAATACATTCACACAAAAAAAACATCAATAATGTTGTGGACATTACTTTATTCTGAGATACATCAATAGGCTCTCAAAACAATCCTAAACAGACATAAGGTCTTTATAGAGCAAATCCATATAGATTATTTGTCAAATAAACCAGTAAAACAGAATTAGGGGATGGAATATATAACATTCACACTCATAGCTCATATTTGTAAAATAAATCAGTGAAAAAGTATCCTGACAAACAAGCAGCATTTGAATTCCTTAGTCATATTTCATCATTTCAATTCTTCTAGGTTACCTGATAGCCCAGTTTGAGAGGTGCAAGACACGTGACATTATTTATTTTTGCAGCCAATCACTGCTGTTGTTTTATTTTATTGATTTGATCTTAATCATAGAAGCTAAATTCAAAGGCAGGCCACAGGTAAAATCCAACGAGCTGCATTCACCCCGCAAGTCAATAGTTGAATAGCCCTCTCCTAGAGCTTTTGCAGTATTGCCACTGCTCCAACACTGAAAGGCACTGTTAGAATGCTTGGATCAAGCCAGGTTCAGCATAGCGTATGCCACTGTCTGCTCATGTTTGTGACCGGACCAGGGCAAGCACACTTTTGCAGTTCCTGCCGGAAATGCAGTCTAGTTCTTATATTGTTTCATCATTTGTCCACACAGGTTTACACAGAGTGATGAATACCTCCACATCTTTACTTCTAGGAGACTCTGGGATGCTCTCTTTTGTCCCCATTCATGGTTCCAATTCACCTAATTAGTTGTGAAATGTTATCATTACACAACTTCTTTAGCCTTTTGTTGTCCCAGTCCCAACTTGTGCTTATATTTTCCATGAAATAACCAAAATGTTCTCCTTTAACAGTTAATATTAGCCTGGCTAACACCAAACCTCATCTCATTGAGATCAGGTTTGGGAACTACACATTTGTTTTCTCATATTTGAAACGTGGTTTACGAATGCCCAGAGCCGTTTATTTAGCGCTACGAATGTCTATCAAATGCGTCTGTACGTAGCTCATAACCGCTTCGGTGTGTCGTCATCGTCTTGCAGTCCCCCCTCCGTTTTGTGATTGGTTCCTTCGTTGAGGTGAAAACAAAATCCATGGAATCCAGGGCCCAGTTCCCCGAAAGCATCTTAAGCCTAAGAGCGTCGTAAAGTCCCTCTTACGAACGTCTTAAGATTTGCCGACTGTTTCCCGAAACCATCGTAGCTTAAGAGCGTCGTGAAAACACTCGTAGATCTACGAGTGCTCCAGAGTACTCGTTACCGGCTAAGAGCGTCTTAACAGTACTTCTCACTGAGGTCACCAACAGGACATACAGAGGAATTACAACTTACAATACATAATCCAATTTACGTTCCCATTCTTTATTGTGTTTACCTGTGATGAATCAGATTTTAGCGTGCAAAATAGCCTACATTTAATGGTCATAATAATGTGATGAAAAGCGGACAAAAATGCAATCAAGTTATGAAACGAGACGTTGCCAGAATAGTTTGACATTATCTTTGCTAAGTGAATATTTTATTAGGCCTATGAGGTAAAAAGCAGAGAAAGCAACATGTGGTTTAGTCTGTAGCCTACTGCATCAAAATCTAAGCCTACACATTTCCTCTTTCTTACTCGACTTCTTTCTTATCTTCAAACGTGTTCTTAAGTGACACCGCGAAAAATTATTGCATGGTGCAACAATATAATCTTAAAATAATTACAATTATTTATGTCTCTGTGTGGTATATAACCTACTTGGGATGCTTACATGCAGATGTCAAAGTGTTTCTATTTTCATATTGATGTGAATTAATGGGTAGATCCGAAGTTTAAATGATAGGCCTATAGATAGATAGATAGATAGATAGATACTTTGTCATTGTACACAGAATACAATAATTGCACACAGAATACAATGAGACATTGTTTGGAACAAACCTGAGATGTCCATAGAGACGCTAAAAAAGACTAAAAAATATACATAAAATAATTTACACATAAAATAGTTGTAGTTTAAATGACATTCGGTTGAATAGACCTCATCTATTTGAATCTGCCAGTGATGTGAAATACAGCATGATTATGGGGCCTGGAATGGAGATTCAAATCCCATTTCAAATCCAGTGACACCAGTAGCAACGTCAACGGACAAACTTGCCTCTCTGATCAATAGACTTTTTAAATAGTTTTTTAAGAATATTTTCTGAGCTTTTTCCTATATAGGGTCGCCTAGTTGAGAGCGGGAGTATGTGAGCGGGACAGAGAGATGGGTTTAGATAGGGGAAATTGTTGCGGGTCGGAGTGGAACCTGTGTCCAAGTGGGCATTAAGACCCAAACGTGGAATGGCAACTGCCGCTTGCACCACAGTTGTCCACCCCCCAATTTATAAATACAGTATGTGTTGTCACACTTTTCCTGAGTATGCATGCTTTCCTCTAAATTCTGCTTACTAACTTAAACTTCTTAAACATTACGCAACACTGTCCGTATGGTAAGTGGGTTGGAGAGGTGACTGTTTGGCATACGATAGCTGGTAGCACACAGCTGTGTATCAGAAGGACATTCCCAGCATATAGGCACACTATACAGGCAGCGTATATATACATAGGAGCCAATCCCAGTGTCCCCAGCTTAGTCTCACCAGGCTGCAAACATGCTGAAGTTCGTGCTTCTTGCTGCACTCTCTGTGCTCGGTAAGACAGAGGCTGACCCGGGCTCTCAACATGATTTATCTTGAAATTGTTGCATACCCTTAAAAGTTATACCTCATGTATTGTAGATGTTATATGCCTGTTGTATTATACTCTGTTGATGTTGCTGGGTCAAGCTTCTCAAAATTCCCTCCACTGGCGGTTAGCAGTTGGGTCTTTGGTTTGTGATTTAATCAAATAATGTCATGTATCTCTCTCAATCCCCTACCCCACCCTCTCATTTCTCTCTCCTCCCTCCTTTCTTCCTCGGTCCGTCTCTTTCTCTCTCCCCCGTCCCTCTTTCTCCAGTGCTGGCTGAGGAGGAGTCCCAGCCTCGGTACCTGGAGGATTCCCTGGAGAGGGTTGTGGGAGGTGA
This sequence comes from Alosa pseudoharengus, assembly GCF_046254945.1. Taxonomy (NCBI): domain Eukaryota; kingdom Metazoa; phylum Chordata; class Actinopteri; order Clupeiformes; family Clupeidae; genus Alosa; species Alosa pseudoharengus. The sequence continues at coordinate 13,090,259 of NW_027468837.1, read as the reverse complement.
GGTGGCTCGCCCCAACTCCTGGCCCTGGCAGGTAACATTCTCACACCTCCACCAGCCCAGTCTTCTCCTAAAGGACCCTCAATCCACATCTCCCTCTGGGCGGGAAAGTGGGGTTCTGTGCACTCGCAACACCATTTGCAGGCAGGGTCGCTATAGCCTCTTCGCTGAGATGAGCTTTGATCACAGCAGTTATTTCACTGTATTTCACTAACGTTTCGTGGCTCCAACACAAAATTGATTATAGACTCTTCCAGTCTAAATCTGGCCTAAGGCTCCAGCACACTGCACTCCGGTCTGTATAACCCACATTCTGTTGCCCGCATGTGCCCCATCTGCCCCACAGATCTCTCTACAGTTCCAGTCTGGCAGCAACTACCACCACACCTGTGGAGGCTCCCTGATCAGGAGGGGATGGGTGATGACTGCTGCCCACTGTGTGGACAGGTACAGCAACTCTGTGTGTGTGTGTGTGTGTGTTTTTATATGTTTGTGTTTGTGTGTGTGTGTGTGTGTGTGTGTGTGGGCTTCAAAAGAAAATCAAACTTTAAAATGGAGACACACTGTGCTGGTTTTGGGGTCTGGTCAGATTGGCCTGACCTCAATGACCTTTGCGTAAGAGTCGGAGTATCCTTGGACTGGGTGAAACCTGACACAGAAACCATAATCGTTTCTGAGGATTTGATAACTGACAGTTTAACCTCAGTAAGGGCTACTGTTGTGGATACAGGACATTATCTATCACTTGACAATGCACGAAGGTACCTTGTAAAGCTACAACAACAGCGACAGCAACAACACTGGACTGGTTTAAAACTACAGGGAAAGCTTGCTTGCCTCCCTACTGCAGATCATGCTGTCTCTCACTCAATACTCAAAAACTCTGCAGTTGATGAAGACATAGTGACTTTTGCAGCCAAAGCCAGACTACAAGTTCTTCCAACTAGATTCAATCTTTCTCTTTGGTACCCTAACACATTCTCTTCCCACTGTTTGCACCATGATAGTCAGATAATTATTGAATCCCTGTCTCATGTTCTGAATGGCTGCTATGTGTATAAGGGAATGTACATTGCCAGACATGACAGAATTGTTGACTTAATAGTTGAACACATAATTCCATATGCTTCACCATGCAAAATTTATAAGAATGTATGCGTCTCACCTTGCATGTTCAAACTCTGTAATAGTGGAAATAATGTGTTTTCAAATGTTGCTGCAAAAAAGCCAGATGTTGTTGTTGTTGATGAGGACAGCAGAGAAGTAACCATTCTTGAAGTAGGCTGTGCATTTGACTACAGTCTAGAGGATGCCTACCTTACAAAGCTTTTAAAGTATCAGCCACTCAGAGACATTGTTGTACAGCTTGGGTACAAATGTAAGCTGTTGGTGTATATATTTGGAAGCCTAGGTAATGTCCACAGACTAGTAGTCAGGGGGTTGCAGATTGCTGGTCTCTCTAAGACAAGAGCAAAGGCTCTAGCAAAATTCTGCTCAATTTCTGTGATAATTGGCAGTCGCCACATCTGGAGAAGGCGCTGTTTTTTGTACCCATGAACTGAGACTAGAGGCATAGGCTACTGGGTTTACAATGCTGGTATCTAAGATTGTTTGTGTTCAATGAAATCTACTGTAAAATGTGAACACAAATAAAGGTATTAAAATGTGTGTGTGTGTGTCAAAGAGAGAGTTTATGGATATGCATGTGTACGTGGCTGGGTGAGAGTGTGTGTGTCTGTGTGTGTGTGTGTATTTTTTGAGGGGGACAGAAGGGATGATTTTTCCTTTTCTTGTTGTAGTTGTTGTACTCACTGTTGCTTTTTGCACACCCTTGTGCAGTCAGAGAACCTGGCGTGTTGTCGTGGGAGAACACAACCTCAACAGCAACGAGGGCCGTGAGCAGTACGTCTCTGTCAGCCGTGTGTACGTCCACCCCAACTGGAACCGCAACCAGATCTCCAACGGGTCAGTCCACACATTTTACACCTACGACAAAAGCAATGATTGGGCCACATTAACTCAAGATCATAATTGTCCCATATGGCATTCGATTAGTCATCACTATTAACAAAAATACAGTAGGTTAGAGTTACTTCTACAGTGAATTGTGTTTTGTATGTGTGTATGTCTCTGTGTATGTGTGTATTTGCAAGAAAATTTCTTATATTCTTGAGTCCCATCGATTTATTTTGATGGATTATTTACTATTTCTATGTCAGTGAGAAAACCTTTCCCTTTCCAGAATTGTTCTACAAGTGTTGCTTCATGTCATAAAGAATTTAAATTGTGTGTGTATGTGTGTGTGTGGGCTTTACCAGATATGACATTGCCCTGCTGCGTCTCTCTAAAGAGGTAACTTTGAACAACTATGTGCAGCTGGCCAACCTGCCCCCCTCTGGCCAGGTTCTGAACCACAACCACCCATGCTACATCTCTGGATGGGGACGCACCACCAGTGAGCTCACATTCACTCTCTTACTACGGTTCATTTAGATGAAGCATTTAGAATAGACTAAAGTGACCCAGTATGCATTCCGTCCAGAGGAGGTGCTCACTGTGAAAATATTTTTTGTGTGATTTGAACATTGCACTTACAGTAAAGAAAACAACATATGCATACAAATACAGTAAACATCATCCTCAAGGTCCATTCGTACAGGTTAGAGCTGATACGATGCTGAATGATAAACACAAAAGACTAACCAACTGATACATAGTATTACATCTGTAATCTCAATATCCATGCTCTCTCTCTCTCTCTCTCTCTGTCTGATGTAGCTGGTGGTAACCTCTCTGCCCAGCTGAAGCAGGCCTACCTGCCCGTGGTTGACCATAAGACCTGCTCCAGCGGCGGCTGGTGGGGTAACGGCGTGAGGAACACCATGGTGTGTGCTGGAGGCGGAAAAGACTCTGGCTGCCAGGTGAGGGCGCTCTTCCCTATTCATTTCACCTCAGTCCACACATGTGAACAGGCGTCTGCAGTTTCTTTTTTGTGACTGTGATTTTGTTCTTTTTTTTTATTCTTTTTATATGTTTTTACTTGTCAACACTGGTCTTCATCAAAGTGCATTTTAATTAATAGTTAGTTGCCTTTGGATTGTTCATTTGTATTGGCTGTCATATTTTGTAATGTTTTATGTTTTATATTGTGTGTGTGTGTGTGTGTGTGTGTGTGTGTGTGTGTGTGTGTGTGTTTTTGCTCTCAGGGAGACTCCGGTGGCCCTCTGAACTGTCAGCTGAGCGGCAGGTACTACGTCCACGGAGTGACCAGCTTTGTCTCAGGCAGAGCCTGCAATGAGAGCCGCAAGCCCACCGTCTTTACTCGTGTGTCCGCCTATATCGGCTGGATGGAGAACGTAAGAGCTCTTACACACGCAGACAACATGTTTTGAACATACACATAACATTCACACTCGCATTATACATACAGTATGCATACACAATCCCACATGCATGTTGTGCAGACACAACACATACACACGCACATGTAACGGAGGCAGACTGAGCTAGCATGCTAGTTGCCCGTGTAAATCCTCACAGCCCTAACCTTAAGAATGCTTCTTACCGCTGAGTTGGAAGCCTGGGTTTTTAGCTCAAGTGGTTAGAGCGTTCATCTTCCATGCCGGTGTGTGTGTCAAGGTGGCAGGTTCGAGGCCTGTGAGCGGAGAACGAACCGACCTTGTAACACACACACAGACTCTCACACACACAGAGTATATAAACACAGATGCAAATCCAGACAAAAACACACATCAACATAATACATCAGATCATTCTGAAATCCGTCTAGTCTTGGTGCTGATTCAGGGTTAAATCCTTTCCTGAGCCACTGTACTGAAATCTGACTACAGATTACTAATCTGAATACAGACAAATCAACACTCGAAATACCTTCTGATACTCTCCCTCTGTTCTCTCCAGATCATGGGTTAAGATCCTGAGGGATATCTGAGCAGAACGTGACAGAATGGCAAGGCTTCAATCATCACGGTCAGCTCTGTCACCACTCCATCCAGACAATAAAGTTTACTTATAAACAAACAAATCATTTGTCTGTGGTCCTATTGTTTTTTTACAATTTAATTTTATTTTAATAAACCTTGTCTTTACATCTACTACACAGTTATTACGCAACCAGAATACACATCAAAGCAGATATAGCAACAAAAAAACAATTTAGGAAAACATCATTTTGTCACATCTTTTTGCATAACAGATATGCAAAAAGTCCTCAAGGTGAAATTTCAGAAAATAAAACATATACAATACAGACAAAAATAAACATATTTACATAAGTTGTACTATTTACTTTTATACAGTATGGTTGATAAAAGTATTTACAATAGAGACAATGATATACACATGATAGAACTACTCTTAAAGGTGTAGTCTGTGGTTCTAATTTAATAGACTTTTGTCAATTCAGAAAAAAAGTGTATAAATTATATCCAAAAAGCTTCTTTGCATAATACATCCAGGTCCAGGCACTCAGGTGGATTTATAATTGTAAAAAGCCTTTATTTTACTGGGCTACAAGCAAACAAACAAACAAACACACACACCAACACGTGTCTGCTTATGGCTTCTTCATCAGGGTGTGCAAATTGCTTCTAGGGCCCTCTTGCTGTCCAGTTTGAGTGTGTGCTGTCCAGTTTGAGTGTGTGCTCAATAAATCTTGCATGTTTCTATATAGAGTGGCCAAAAGAGACAGGGACGCAGCCGGAGCCATAGACAATATCAGATGATCAGGAGCACAAAAGGGAAGAGTGCAACTGAACTGATTGACTGCCTGAGCTCAGATAGTATCAACCTGCCAGAACTTTAACTGCATTTCCCTCTCATCTTTTCAGTGTGCTTGACAGAATCAATCGACAGCATAACACACTGGCCAAAACAGTTCATTTGAAAACTGGGCACACATGTTATAGCCCTTCAAAGGCAAGCCTCACAAAACATTCAGAGAAAGTCAATACCCCATTTTGTAATGCTCTACATATTACGTCTACAGTAGGCGGCCACATTAAAGCTGCTCTAAGCAATATTTTGATGTGTATTTTAACAGCCATCTCTAAAAAAAATAGATTCTGTGTAAGAAAGAAAATGATCACTGAGATTCCTGGGGTCCGTGATCATTAGCTACAAAAATTGCCATCTAAAACCAATCAGCAAACCTCCAAAAAGAACAGCTTGTCCCGTCATGAAAGCGAACAGGTCCTTTCCAGAGATGAGCTGGTGTGCTGTTTATCTGGTAGTCATGAGGCGTGAGGAGAAGTCCAAGTGTCCTCTCATACCACTCCTTCCACTGTCTTCAGTTTGTCAGTCTCTTCTCCTGCCTGTGTGCTCTGGGTCTCGCTGCAGTCCTTATGGTACTCCTGTAGAGGGCGCCAACACAGCCATAACTCAGTGCTCATGGCTGTTAGTCTTGAATACTAATGTCACAGCTTTAGTTGTCATGGTAAGGGTACATTTTACAATTATGTTAGCCCTCTCTTACATGCACTAGCTTAGTGGCTATGTTACATATGGCATGAACTACCAATTTTTTTTGCAACATATTGTGTTTTATTTACAACCCGAATTCTGAAAAAGTTGGGACACTTTATAAAATGTGAAAAAGAATGTTATGATTTACAAATCATGTCAACCCTATATCTAATTCAGAATAGTTAAAAGACAACACATGCCAGATGTGCAAAATGCCCATGTCAGGCTCAGAAAAGATGGCAGCATTTCTGTATCATGTCTAAATAAAATTTCTTCTTTGCATGGTAGACTTTACACTAGCATTAGTGAAAAGAGCATTAAACTAGACAATGCTTATCAGAAGTTTTCCTGAGCCCATACAATGATTTTCTGTACAGAAAAAGGTCTGGTTTTAATGCAGCCCTGTCCCTTGTTTTAAAGGTTTCTCTGGAGTCTCTGAATATTTTAAGGATGTTATGTATTGTAGATAGATGATTAAATCCTCAAATCGTTTGCAATTTCATGATAAGAAGCATTATTATTATATTGTTTCATCATTTGTCCACACAGGTTTACACAGAGTGATGAATACCTCCACATCTTTACTTCTAGGAGACTCTGGGATGCTCTCTTTTGTCCCCATTCATGGTTCCAATTCACCTAATTAGTTGTGAAATGTTATCATTACACAACTTCTTTAGCCTTTTGTTGTCCCAGTCCCAACTTGTGCTTATATTTTCCATGAAATAACCAAAATGTTCTCCTTTAACAGTTAATATTAGCCTGGCTAACACCAAACCTCATCTCATTGAGATCAGGTCTGGGAACTACACATTTGTTTTCTCATATTTGAAACGTGGTTTACGAATGCCCTGGGCCCACTTCCCCGAAAGCATCTTAAGCCTAAGAGCGTCGTAAAGTCCCTCTTACGAACGTCTTAAGATTTGCCGACTGTTTCCCGAAACCATCGTAGCTTAAGAGCGTCGTGAAAACACTCGTAGATCTACGAGTGCTCCAGAGTACTCGTTACCGGCTAAGAGCGTCTTAACAGTACTTCTCACTGAGGTCACCAACAGGACATACAGAGGAATTACAACTTACAATACATAATCCAATTTACGTTCCCATTCTTTATTGTGTTTACCTGTGATGAATCAGATTTTAGCGTGCAAAATAGCCTATATTTAATGGTCATAATAATGTGATGAAAAGCGGACAAAAATGTAATCAAGTTATGAAACGAGACGTTGCCAGAATAGTTTGACATTATCTTTGCTAAGTGAATATTTTATTATGCCTATGAGGTAAAAAGCAGAGAAAGCAACATGTGGTTTAGTCTGTAGCCTACTGCATCAAAATCTAAGCCTACACATTTCCTCTTTCTTACTCGACTTCTTTCTTATCTTCAAACGTGTTCTTAAGTGACACCGCGAAAAATTATTGCATGGTGCAACAATATAATCTTAAAATAATTACAATTATTTATGTCTCTGTGTGGTATATAACCTACTTGGGATGCTTACATGCAGATGTCAAAGTGTTTCTATTTTCGTATTGATGTGAATTAATGTGTAGATCCGAAGTTTAAATGATAGGCCTATAGCTGTGACATGCAGTCACCTGACATCACCGTCAAATCAGAGGATATTTCAGAACTATTAACGTGGACAGCTCCCCTTAAGAGCATCTTAAGAGGAGTGCACGCGCGTTCACGCTACGAGCATGTTCGGGAAACAGTCGGAAAAACCAAACGAACGATCATAAGATGAATTAGCAGCGTCAATAAAATTGCGCGCGTAAGGCAGCATGGTAAAACCCAGGCTAAGTTAATATGCTGGTCTTTGAACTATTCTCAATTAAATATACGGTCAACATGCTTTATAAGCCATAGCATTCTTTTGTTATTAACATTTTACAAAGCGTCCCAACTTTTTCGGAATTCAGGTTGTACATAATGATGTGTCATATATGCCACATACTATTACTGCATCATATTGTTGTGTAGCATTTAACTGTCAGGCGCGCGGGAACCTATTTTTGACCAGGGGTGCTGAATAACAAAAATAATGGATGTCCGACGATTCCCTCCCCCCCCCCCCCCCTGGACATGTTTAGGATTTTGACTGCTAAATACGTCATTTTAGTGCGGTGTGCGGGTGATAGCGAGAAGTTTTAGAAAAGTCCTGGGCAGCCACAAATTCTAATGTTCCGCGACAGCACTCTGAGTCCACTGCGCCCACCCTAACCCCCACAGAAGCACACTTGACATCGTTAGCCTATTTCAGTATAGCTAAGGAAAATTACTTTTCTGATTGTCAAAACCACACCAGAGATGTTAGGCTTTAAATATAGGCTAATAATCAGGGTGCAATGATCTCGCCAATAATTTCTGAATAGCCTAAAGTGTGTTGTCTCCACAGCAAGTATGTGTCCTAATAATTTCTATCTTAGCGACTAGGATAGTGAAATGATTTCACTAGCTATGCATTTATTATTTTTGCAAACCTGTAAAACACAATTAAAGTTTCTTTCAGCTTATCCATGGTTTTTTTGAACGTGTAAATCACATAGAATATGTAGGCCTATATCAACCGTAGGCCTACACACTTGATCGCTATCACATAGATGAAACCACGCTACGGTTCTTACAGTAACTGACTCACGTTCACGTTGATCTCTATAACTGTTAATTTTTAGTAGCCTATATTCGAACCTATCCATAACCCTTTTTTGCTATTTGACTCATCATTTTACATACAAAAATATAAATAATGTCAGACAGCGAATTAGTTATTATTTAAAAAAATATATAATATTTTTTTTAAATCTATCTCCTGCCAGCAGGGGGTGCTGCAGCAACCTCAGCACCCCCCTTCCCGCGCCCTTGTTAACTGTCGTATGTATCTCTGGTCCTAGAGTGCAGGCTGACTGTAATGCTGGAATGATTTGGACGTACCTGCAACAGCTTCACCACCTCATCATTGCCAAACTGCATGGCATCGTCCAGAGCCGTGTTACCCCATCTAAAACAGCCATATTTAACACCTTATTCATTCCTAAACCAATGTCTAAAACAGCCATATTTAACACCTTATATATTCCTAAACCAATGTCTAAAACAGTGGTCTCCAAACTTTTTCTTCCGAGAGCCAGCTCACTATGCCTGGCTCTAAGAGAGGGCCAGAGACTCGGAGTATATCAGTAACCATAAATAGCTTAGCGCTGTGAACAAAGGCAGTCTACCTTAGTTGAATATTCCATTACATTTAATCTATAGGCTATTGCAATTTAATACCATTGTTATCTGTGTTTATATTGCCATCTTGCCATATCAGTGTAAAATGTAGCTCAAATGAAATAATACTAATAATAGCATTCTCAAAACTATAAGCAGGGAGTCCCAAAAGTATATTTTGAACTCTGAACTTTAGAACTAGTCTAAAACAACCACATTCAACTCCTAATTCATTCCTAAACCAATGTCTAAAACAACCATATTCAACACCTTACCGTAATTTCCCAACTATTAGCCGTGGCTTATACATTGATTTTGCAAAATTTCTTCAGCTGTGAGGTTAATACACAGGGGCAGTTAATATGGTATTAATATGGTTTTGTTTCTTTTAACTTGCATAAAACATTGTTATGTGGCTTTTACACAATGCGGCTAATACACAGGAAATTACTGCAATCATTACTAAATCATGTCTAAAACAGCCATATTTAACACCTTATTCATTCCTAAACCAAAGTCTAAAACAAAGCAATATTCAACGCCTTAATCATTCGTAAACCAATGTCTATCAATCTAATGGTACATCATACTACACACACATGATGATGGTTAGAAGGCAACACTTAATGAGGGTAAAAACAAGCATATAACTAAAGACTGTCCACAGAGTTCAATACCATTTGTGAACTTGTGATTGTGAACTTTTCCAGACAGGTTGAAAGTGAATGAAAGACCTGTGTAGTTCCTCTTAAGGCTCTGGTATGGTCGTGCGTCACATTTGCGCGTGTCCAAGACGTGCGTCATTTTTGCCGTGGACGTGAAGCATGCTCCAATTTCTGCTGTCCTGAATGCGCATTAAATCGTTAAGGTTAGCGCCTGCGCACTACGGATTAACTGTGATACTCTGCCCCACCAACTGGGGGCGGTACGTCGAGCCTGAAAGTAGGACACAACCACCAAAGAAGCCTGAAACGCCTGAAGAAAAGAAGAACGTGGGATGTGCGAGGCGAGGACTGAACGAAGGAAGCTGATGAAGGAAAAAGCACCACGAGTACGTTCGCCTGTCTGCTGGGAAGTTTGATAAGCTGGCCCATCGCATCGCTCCATTTATCATCCACCAGAACACACACAGCACACCTGTTGGTATAGCTGAGAGACTAGCTTAGCCTACTTGCTTATTAGGCTACTTAGCCTATAGCTAAGTGACTCGGTGCTGCAAGGGCAGCAATACTGGTGCGATAGCCTACAAAGTAAAGACATTTTTCTAAACACAGCATGGTAAGAAAGAGTTGTGCGTAAGTTACAGATGTCCTCAATTAAATTTGTATTGAGTCTTCACACCTGCCTCATACCAAAAAGTATGAACCAAAAACCTGTAAATATGACGTGTCAATAAAAGTTTTGAAGTAACTATTTGTGTTCATGTATAATGTCTCACTGTGATGATGGGTGTATTTAGAGCGAGAGAGCCTAGGTTATTCCTTCAATTATTATTATGATAATGCATCCGGTGTTGACAGGCGAGTTTCGAGATTAGAGTTCAGCATTGTTCAGGAGTAGGCTAGGTGTAGATAGATACCTTTAATTGGCTCTGGGTTTCGCGATTTGATTTCAGCATACGCTCATTTTTAAAAGATGCATTTAATCCGAAGTCATGTCAGCTCTCTATGCAGGGAGTAGGGCTGTCACTTTTTATTCGAACATGACGTGACGTGAAATATCCGTAGTCGAACTATAATTAAACTATTCGGTTTTTAGTGCTGTGTAGCGCATTTCTACAGTCTATGATTACTTTTATTTTATTGTTTGCCATCTCATTCAGTGCTATATGATCCAGGGCTCATGACCAAATCAAGCCAATATAATAGCCAGTAGCCACAATGAGCCCATGCAGCCACCCTGTTTCGACAATGAAAGGTAACGCACAGAACGGCCAGCAGACAGATAATTACGTCCCCAACTCATCTAAAATGTGGTGTCTTGAAATACTTTGGGTTCTACACCATAGATGGTAAAGTGACCGTTAAATATAATGTTAAAGAATGTATCTGTGGATTGTGGCTTTACATCGGTTGAAGTTGACTCCATGTCGTGGTGTCTCACGTAACTCAAAGCCAGGCAAGCTGAGGACAGGCGCTCTGTTCCATCGTCGTTATGGTAACCAAACAAGTCTTCTTCTGTCTAGGTGTGTTTCTACGTTTAAGTGTTGTTCTTCTATGTGGTCCACCTACTGGAGGGGAGTGTTTACAGCAGTTCCGTTTCACACATGCGCAGTCTACGCGTCACTTTGACGCGCGGTCTTAAATTTCGGTCGACTCAAAGACGCAACGCATGCTGTAAAAATGACGCAATTCTCGTCACACGCTCACCAGTGCCGCGTGCGCGGGACGCAGACGCGGGACCGTACCATAGGCTTAACACTACACGTCAGCTCTGCCCTTACCTGTCTTTCACAAAAGGGTTGACCCCGCAGACTTTGGTCAGGAACTGCACTACCTTTGCATGACCTGAGAGAACAACAACACACCGATGAGACAGGAAGTCAACTGAGAGACGCAGTGCAAAAGCAGGAGGGCTACTGCCAATGTTAAAGAGGCTGGATGAATAAGGAGAGGATGTACAGAAGCTTAAGGTTATACACTGTCATAAACACATGACACTGTCATGACACATGAACCCTAACCCTAACCCTAACCCTAACCCTAATTCTAACCTCTAACCCTAAACCTAATCCTAACCCTAACCCTAACTTGTTATGGCAAAAACCGAATGTCACTTAATAACAGAAACGTTGTGCCATAAACGTTTATGACTTGTTTATGACATGTTCATGACAGTGTCATGTCACTCTTATGTCGATACTGTCAAGTAAAGTGTAACCGGAACGGCTACATGTCATTTTGTTGAGTGAGAGGAGAAGGCCCACCTTCAGCTGCTGCCACATGCAGGGCTGTGCGGGAGTCGTAGTCCTTCATCTCCATATCTAGAGAAGAGAGAGCAAACCTGGGGACAGGGTTATGTTAGGGTTAGTTAAACAAATATGAAGGAGAAGTGTTGGAAGGAGAAGATAAATGTTTTACTTTTTTTTATGAATAAAATGTCTATCACATTTATTCACTAGATTAGAATATTTTCCCTAGTGACTGTTGTGCCAGGAATTACAGCTGGCATATACAAGTCTGCCTAGGACAGACAATCATTTAGAAACTGGACAAACTTCAGAATGTGAAACTTGTATGTGTTCCTGTTACCTTCTTAGGGCAGATACGTCTCCACTGTAAGCAGCAAACATCAGATTCACTATGGACTTGTTCTGTGGAATTACAACATAATCCATTAACTGCTTGGACTGTTTCAAGGTTTGTCAGAGATTTAATCTAGTGTGTTTTTGCCCATATGGCCATAGGCATTGCAAGCCAGGGGATGGGGGTGTTATAACACCCACACTTTTGCTGAAACACATCCCCCCCCCCCCCCCTCCCATTTTTTGTCAGATTAAAATGAAACAAAAATGTACACAATGCTCCCAGCAAGAGTTGGAACTCTGTATCTGAAAACACACACACACACACTATATACCCAACACACACACACACACACACACTATACACCCAACACCCCCCCCCCCACACACACACACACACACTCATTCATAGCCCACAAACATAGGTCTGTTAATTTGATTGAACGGCCATCCAGCCAATCACAGCAAATCTATCAGTTAGCGTCAGTGGAGAGTGAACCAGAGCCGCTCTGATAAAATTCAAAAAATGCATTCAAGTAGGCTACGAAACCTGTATGGCTGCTTGGGTCTTTGAAGAAGAGGGCTTCTGCAGTCAACAGATTTGAGGTAGAATAGAAATGATAGAATGATAACTGTTACTGCATCATGCTAAATTAGTAAACCAAAATTCACTGTCACAATGTTGCAATGTTAGTTATTCTACATTATATCCACGGAAGATTCTAAACCAGGTCAATTATCCTTCTGAGCTTTTATAACTAAGTTAACCATACTAGCCAATGTGGAATTATACTGTACAGCAACTAGCAAGATCCGTTAGTGCCAGTGCCTCCGTGTTTTTTGTTTTTGTTTTGTCTGGCAGTCTCTTGCAGCATTTTATGTCCCTATCATAGAGCTTTTCTCAAAGGGGTTTTTATTTTTGTCATGCAATATAGGATGCATGAAATGAAAAGACAGGGGAAGAAGAAGAGTGGAGACTCCTTTTTGAGCTAAATCATGTAAGTGGAGTTGCAATGAGATGAACTTGACGTTGTAGCTACTTCAGGCTTACAGACAGTATTGAGCCTATACAATTCAAATTTCCTTAGTGTAGCATAGCATTAAAGGAAAATTCCGGTATTTAGCACTTTGAGTCCCTTTTCTGGTTTGTTTTGGATGAACTAGAGTGGTGGACACCGAAATGTTGACGATTGGTCCTGTCTCGACTTTTCTGACTCGTTTTGGATCGCCTTTGACTAGTCAGAGTGGCTGCCTACAGGCATGCTCAAACATGTCCTAAAACAACCCTTAACGTTCATTTTCAAAACTGTGCAACTCAACGAGTGGTTAGTGGTGTTCGTTGATTATTAAAATCAAATATATCGGCGCAATGTATGATTTCCAGCCGTCTTATTTGCTATTGTGGAACTATTTTTTCAGACACCTCACAACCGCGTATAAACTTCCGCTCAATATTTGAGCCTGAAGCATAGATGGTGGCGCAGTAATATCAACGTGCAGTGAGTCTTCCAACAGAAATCAATGGGATTTTACAAAATGCCAAATAAAACACGACAGAAACTGTATTTTGCTACGCTACTTGTTTTGGAACATCAACGAACACCACTAACCACTCGGGGAGTTGCACAGTTTTGAAAACGAACGTTAAGGGTTGTTTTAGGACATGTTTGTACATGCCTGTAGGCAGCCACTCTGACTAGTCAAAGGCGATCCAAAACGAGTCAGAAAAGTCGAGACAGGACCAATCGTCAACATTTCGGTGTCCACCACTCTAGTTTATCCAAAACAAACCAGAAAAGTGACTCAAAGTGCTAAATACCGGAATTTTCCTTTAAAGCAACACCAAAAAAACTTTTCCTCTGTCACACGCACTATTTGTTTATCCAGCACCGGCTTTGGAAATAACGATGTCCACAGACAAGGTAGAATATGTTGCATGATTTTATTAAAGTACGACGTATTGCGACATCAGATGCAGGTCAAATTTGTAGTTTCTTATGTCTCATTCCATCAAACTACAGATCCGCTACCCAATCTGGCAAACTTACATAGTGCGGTTATAGCCGATAGAGGGCCGCGAAGCAAATACAGAAGTGCCGTTCACCCTGTTACAAGTTGATGAACCACTGAAACGATTTTGGAAACATTATTTTAAGGTACAAAAAAACTCTTTGGTGTTGCTTTAATGCTATGTTAGGTAATGGTAATATTTAGGTAATGGGAGACTATTTTGACCTTGGCAATTCAAGTTATGTTAAGTCCCACTCCAATAACCCTTCCATTATTGCTGCTTCCTGCAAGTTTAGCATAGGCAGTTGCATCAAACATCAACTGAAGTGAGACAGGAAAAAGTTGCTGATGTTGCACAGAAGCAATCAAATAAATACGGTTTAAAATATTCCATAGTGTTTTTTTGGACATTTTAGCATGTTTGTGAAAGAGAGGCAAGTGTGGGTGGGGGGGGGGGGGGTGTAGGAAAGTGAGGGAAGTGGGAATTCCGAGACAGATCAAATTCCACAATTTCATTGTAAATGTTTTAACTTGGATGTCCAAGGAAGATGTGTCCAGCATAGGGCTGGGCGATATAAACGGTATAAGCGGTATGCGATAAAAAATTGGCCAACGATGGAGATTTTTGTTATACCGGCATATTGCGATAGGTCATTATGTCATCAAATTGCAACACGCTTGGCCTGCCGGGACCGGTGTTCCAGTTTAGATGGTGAGCAGTTTAACTGGTGATATTTGCATAAAATCAGTGAATATTCAACAAGACCCTGCCTACTTCTTAATCTGCTCTGCCTCCGATAGTGCAGGTTTATATTAGGCTACATTTTCACGAAGTGTTTGCAAGTGAGACAATATAACGGATATCGCTGAAAACATCACCAGTGTATGTCTAATACATGTCCGTTTAAGCATTATCCACAAATATGACACATACTGAATGAATGGAAAAAAATAAAACTAGCGATCTAGCTGGGATTCGAACCACGCATGGACAAGAAAGTTGATTGGATTAGCTTCTACATCGTCTATACCACTACACTACGAGCCGCTGAAACCGATGCCAGATTTCTATGTATATATTGAACTGTTAGTCAAAGTTAACACAGGTTAACATAAGTGAGAAATATACGCCCATGTTAACTGGTGCCATCACAATTTAACATGGGCATATGCAAGCCTCAAAACAACAAAATAGGTTCATCTTTGCCTCACATGCCAAAACCTAACTGATGTACAACAAACTGGCATGTCCCACTAACACTTTATTCCGTTTTGGGGGTTAATAATATGAAATACGTCAGTCATGTGCAAAAATTATCATAACTTAGTGTCATGTCTCGGTGAAGTTATGCAGTGAGCTGTCTAATGATTTGAAGTGAACACATGAAACTTATTTTCTCCGAGTTAAATATTATTTAATTTGTTGGTCCTAATTTGACGACACAAAATGGTTATCATGGTAGCATATATTACAAAACTTTGATGAGAGAGTTTTATGACAGATGTTGCTGTTTCAGATTCCCACGTAGCCTAAATTAGAAAATAGTTTAGCCTACTTACTGCTCGTTCAGCACCCTGTTGCAAAACATTCACTTAGCCTAGATGTTTGCTATAATGAATATCTTGATCGATTGACAAATAAGCTGTCACAAGACAACATAGACCTACATTCATTTAATAGGAACACCATGCTATTGCATAGACACAAAATAACCAGTGGTGCAATTGGTTAGCAGGGTGGACTATTGCTGCTAGCTTGCTATTTTAGTGAGCAGTTCGAGGCCTAAGTGATCTTCATAATTTTTGCTTTCTGCACAAAAAACGAGCAACGTCTGATAGGGTCATTTGTTACTGTTTGTGATGCAAAATTACTGAGGCAAAATTAATCTGCATTATTCAAGGCATGCATTCGCTGTGTTTGCTCATGTTATAGGCTATCACCAGTTAACATGGACATCAGGATAGTTAGTAAGCTAGTAGACTAGTCTAATAGACTAACAACAAGTGTTGCCCTCTGTGGCATAGTGGTGATAGTGCTTACTGCTTAGAACATTTTGCCTCAGTGAGACTCATGTTCGAAACCCAACAAAACCTTCGCTGATTTACTTTGACACATTTCCTGTTTGCACAATATTTTGTGTGGATGCTTAAGCAGACATGCATTATACATAGCGATTCCCGCATGTTTTCGGCAAGATCTTGCTTCATATTCTGATGCACTGTAGGCTTGTGAAAATGTGAATCTCCAGCACTGGAAGGGCGGAGGCAGAGCAAAGCGTTGTTAACAAGTAGGCAGGGTCTTGTTGAATATTCACGGATTTTATGCAAATATCACAAGTTAACCTGCTCACCATCTAAACTGGAACACCGGCAGCAACCACGAGGAGGAGGCCACAGGTGTTGAAAAATGGCTGCGAGCGGTGAAGGTATTGTAACGATTTGATAGCGACACAGACAGTTGTCCAATCACAAGGTTTATTAGCTGAGAACGAGAGCAGGGACACAGACCCAGAACACAATACATACGGAGCAGGTCAAGTAGGCTACACACACACGCTACACATACAGGGGTGGACGCAGCCCCCCACACAAAAAGGATCACACACGAGGGAGAACTAAAAGGGAAACATATCACGATAAAGACGCTAACTTTAGACTTATAACTTAGGAGAAATACAGACATAAACCCCCAAACAGGGTAGGAATTTCACGGCGGCCACGTCGTTGCCTCTTGCGTTGGCCGTGAGGCCCATAGATAAATATATAACCTGTCAAAATAATCTAAGCATTCACAGCGCAAAATAATTGAGTATTTTACGCAGTGGAGAAAGTGACTGCGCAAGAAAGAAAGTGCGTCCAAATTCCATTAATCTCAGTTGAACTACTCGCGAAGTAGCCTATTCATCACACAGGCATCACAAGTATCACATGAAAGAGCTTTTTCTCAGCTTTTAAACGATGTTACCGATAATTGCTTAGTTGAACGGTTCGCGAGAAAAGTAAATAATATAATTCAATTTAATCATACATTCTACTGAAGGTTTTGCGTCCCATGATCTCCCAACCCATTCATCTCGGTGGAATACTTCACGAACCCTTCTTTTAACACACGACAAACCATATATCAAAATAAACAGCAGACCTTACCGAACACAAAGGTGTAAAGCAGTCCCCTGTACAGTTAGCCGTTCCAGAGTAATCCAGTTTTGAATTTGCAGTAAATTTCGACATGCATGGATGTCTCCAAATTTGGGCTTTAAGTTTTACAATGTGTTTAAATTGTTCCACATGATTTCATAACGGGCCAAATACAAAATAAATTTTACAAATATCGCCTAGATATTGGTAAATCAGAGGACAGCTGACTGAGTTTGTGAAAGTAGCCTTAGCCTAATGATCACAAAATGCTAAGCATGCATCTAGGCTATTTGAGTTTTTTAAAGCTGAGCTGTGGTTAAATTGTTCAATACATGATTTTATAACAGGCCAAATATAAAATAAATGTTATATATAGCCTAGATATCTGTAAATATTAGATGATCAGATGATTTACAGTTCTATGTAATAGGTCATGTTTCATGTTTTTGTAATGTTTCATACAGTGATGCCGGTCTACTGCAGTGAATAGGCTAAATAAAACTTTGATAATTTTTATAGCCAATACATTTTTAAATAAGTAACAATCTTGACTATTTTATGCAAGAACCTGCTAGACCTATATTGAAATTCACACACCAAATTATACCGCAATATATACCGTTTACCGTCTGTGTCCCAAATTATACCGCAATATGAATTTTAGGCCATATCGCCCACCCCTAGTCCAGCAGTCAGGAGAACGGGCATGAGGAGGAAGATGAAGGAGAAGGCAGACAAGAAGAAGCAGAGGGTGAGGATGAGAATAATGATGAAAGGCTAGAGTAGAGGGTAGCAATAGATCATTCTGCTGTGGCAATTGCTAACCAATAGTTCAATAAACCCAACCAACCTGATCCCAAAATCATTCTCAAGCAGTCATTTCCATACTGTAGCCTACATGGCATTGAATATTTATGCCAAGGGGTATAAATATCAATTCTTCTATTTTGCTGCTTTAGTAGTATTATTTGCATGGTTTTATTTGCAGAACAGATGTAAATAAAATGCAGAAATGCAGTTATTTGTCATTTGGCTGGGATTATTTCAAGGGGAATTTTACTTCCCTATCCCAGACGGTTAACTCCTGGGAATGCTGACTTAATGACAACAGGGACTTGGGGACACATGGTAGAAAATGAGAGAACAGGCTCACCCGGTCATCTCCAAACTGCCTGCGAGGGTCTTGCTTCTTCACAAAGTGTCTCAGGTTGTCATAGTTGTGAAAGTTGAACAGGGACACCAGCTCCTACAAGTGAAAGCAGACATTTTGAATCTTCAAAAACATACCATCCAACAGCTATCCAATTAGTTTAAGTGTTTTAATGCTACTTCTTGCAGCGCTGCAAGATTGAACGCGCTGATTTCATGTTACCGGACCAGGAAGCCAGAAAATGTTCTTCCTACAGATACAGGTCTTGTTATAACCTCTCTGTACACTTTCAAAGTTTACAGTACTTCGGTTTGTCTGTAGAGACCCTCACCACACTACCACAGAAGTGTAATTATATTTTGAGCATTGTCAGTGGTATAAAATAGCGTTTTATACTTGCTAAAAACTCCACCAATTAACATAATTTTGCTCTCATTCAAGTTTGAAGTTGTAAATAGACCCTAGTTTGTTTTTACTCTGGAATTACACTTAAAATTTACATAGGACGCCTTTGGGCCCTATCATGACATTCTAAAGTGCATCGTCACTCGTCAAAAGTCTATTCAAATTTAGTAGGATGTCCAGTTCACATTGGGAGGGTTTTCGTCCTCAAAAGTGGAGCGCATGGCGTAACAAGGTGTTCCTAGGTCTTTTAATCAGTCATATGGGTGTGTTTGGGGCGTAACATCATTTTAAACCAATGAGAATGACATCTGTCATTCCCTTTAACGGCGCAACGCGCGATATGTCAGATAAATGCATCGGTATTTTGGCATTCAACGGCGCATTTGAAGGAGGCTGCTTGCGAGACCATATGGAATAGTCATTCTTAAACCATGCTTTACTAAAACTTAGCATAGCCTTCACGCATTTGCACTCGTCTATTATTTGAACTCATTGGCAAAGTGAAACTAACTTCACCAAGGAAGTCAGTCAACGACAAGACAGTTATATGCAGTTACTTTCACTATTGACTGACAATGGGTTACCATCGAAAACATAGGCTGGAAAAAGCAACACTTACCCTAATGTTGCTCAAATGACTGAATAAAACAACATTTATCCTGCAGAGGAGTTGCTTATATCTCGTGACAGTGCGTCTTCAGCTGTGCTCCATACGTGTCTCTCGCCTCTCCCCTAATCACTTTTAACCGTCATTACCAATTTGCAAATGATGGTGAATAACTACTCATCATGAGATGTACAGTATTTCGTAATATATTTATTCTAATTATGTTTAACATTGTAATCGTGCAATTTGTAATGCTTTGCATGGACGTGCGCTGGTGTGCGTTCATGAATGATAGAAGGATGGTGCGTGCACCTGCCAATATGACTGTTGACATGCGCTCTTAAAATAGCATATGAACAACTCGCCATTGACTGCTGACCAGGTTTAGGTGGTGTATGATAGCGATTTTTAGAGAACGCGCCAGGGCCCGCCCTAGGTTGTTAATTGCCACACCCCTGGGCGCAATGCTTAAAAAATAAAGGTGCAAAATACCGAATTCAACTTCGCGCGACTGAAAAACGAACTGTACGCCATGCGCTGGTGCCCCAAAATATAGCCCTTTAAGTTTGTTAGATACATCCTAAAACTGAGTGAATGTTATGGTTTCTCTGAAGCTCAGTCAGGAGGTGGTATTGATAGATAGACTAGCATTTCATTAACCAATCAGTGTCTCACCTGGCAGAAGTGGATTCCCCGGACACTGTTGCCCACCTTGTCCAGAGGTGGTGACCAGCACATCATGCCCATGACGTTGGGAACTACTAGCAGGACTGCACCTGACACACCTGACTTTGCAGGTAAGCCCACCTGATAGGGTAAACCAGATTAAACCAAATTATGAACAATAACAATTATGAAGAATTATCAACAACAAAATCACCAAAATTAAAGTTCTCACTTTTCTTTTTACTTACTTCTGTGACTATTTTATATAATACTTGACAAAATATTTACATTTATAATTAGAATTGCATACCTATATATTAATAGAAGGTGCTGAAAACACCCATTTCTTAATCTGTTCCCAGTCATTTAATGGAAACTATCAGCCAAAATGGAGAAGAAAAAAGAGAATGACCCACATGAAAGGCAAACTGGCCGGAGAAGTCGTACATGCCGCAGGAGTGCATGAGACTGAGAGTGTTCCTGACGGCCTCCGCGCTCAGCACACGCTCGCCTGTGATTGGACAGATGCCGCCGTTGGCCAGTGTAGCTCCCATCACACTTCCTGACTCACAGGTGACCTCTATGGAGCACAGCTGAGCCAATTATAGGCCAGGAAAAGGGAAAATTTCAATTCAATTTCAATTTAATTTCACTTATAGACCGCCAAAACATTACATATGTCTCATGGCGCTTTACAGAGTGTTAAAACATTCAGACAATGAACAGGTCTGAAAAACAGGAGATCAGACAATGACGCATATCAAGTGATTAAGATGAGTACTTCAGACATTACCAGACAGTCTATAAAGGTTTATGGTAGAAACAAATGATGAAGATGGGTAAAATGAGGGATCAGTGAAAATCAGATGAAAGGTGCAGAGACCAATACAGGATGGAATCAGTACACTCTTAAAACGACTGTGCTGAAAACACATCTTTGTGTCCAGATAGGGAAAACACAGTTTGTGTTGTTTACCTTTTTTATTTGTTACACAATATGTGTTGAAAATAACACAACTTGTGTTTTTTTAACACATCTCTGTGTCCAGATAGGGACAACACATTCGTTTTAAGAGTGCAGTGGTGAGGATGACCAGAGCACAGTAAACAATGTGTTTTGGTGAATTGAAAAAGCCTACTAAAACGATAGCATTCTGACTGAAGGATCACACTATGTAAACAGCTTTAGTAAAAAACTATTCTGGCCTGCTGTGTACTTACCACTAAAGGAAAAAGTGAGATTTTATATCATGGACTGGAACATACTTTCCATGTCTAACTAGGTCAATTGTTGCAATATATGAATATCACATTCAAGCCAGATATGAGGGAGGTACTGTATGTCTGACAACGGCATTTACCTGGAAGTAAAAATCCAACGCATCGATCATCTCTGCCCCATGTGGGAAACACTGCATTAGAGACATAAGAAGACACTAGCATTAAAACATTTTGACTCTCCCTTCCAATACCGTGTGAAGTGCGAAGTGCGAAGTGCGAACGTTTTGCTCTGCCTTGCATTCAAAAGACTATTGGAGTCTTGATTGATTTGGAGAGCAATAAACCAGAAGAAACGGGAGCAAGTGTGTGTGGACATTGGATTATTTAGTGCGTGTAAGACAATTTGATTTCCCCCTGCTTAGCCCACCGCGGCTTCTGAACAAGTTAGTTAGTTGGATCTGGTAGCCGCAATATTTGTACACAAAAGAATAGCCTTCCCCCATGCAAACTGAACTGAAGCGCAGGTGTCAGGTAGGACTAATTAAGACATCCAATTGCGCACCACACACACCCAGCGCCACACCCATGTCCCATAATAACCAATAAACAAAAAACACAAATCAAAGTAAACCAATACCCATAAAGTTTATCATAATGAAAAGCAAAATATAAAGAAAATATTTTTGGCTCCTACAGTAGTATTTGACAGAAAATCAGCACAGTATTCAGATGTAGCCAGAAATGGCATACAGCATTCTAAATAATACTGAAAGGCACATAATAGCTAACCCTCTTCTCTTTCAGGTAGTATCCAATAGCAAAGTTCCTGTCTCCAGTTTCCTTTTCCGACTGGAACCTGTAAAGAAGGGACACTGGTTGGTAGTGTCAAAAACTAGCAAGCTGTTATTTATACTGGCCCACGACTACAAATCCACTCATTCAGGACTTGAGGTTTGTTGAAAAATATCTATATACACAGTATCGATAAACAAAAAAATGCTTTAAACATTCTTTAAAAGGCACCAGTGGTAAGGTTTAGCTTCAATTGTCCACTCACGTTGCATTACTGAACCCCACATACTCCTGGCCAGCCATCTTCTTCACAAAGTCCATCACCTGAAATACATGGACAACACTAGCAATGGCCTTTAGACTCATGATAAATGACAGTGCCGAAATAAAAGTAAGTTAACAAAATGTTCAAGGGGAATGTGAGAAATGCTAAAACTAAGTGCTAAACGTTAAGTTAATATGGTAAATGCTGATACTCACATAGTCAAACTTCTCTGCCTTGTTTGCTCCAGGCTAGATGGGAGACATGTACAACCAGAAAAAATATAATTTTAAAAAGGAACTAACTGTTAAATAAGGCAATTTTTTATCACCACAGTAGTAAATTATTATTTGTAGCCTACACTAACTAGACATTGTTGGTCTACTGTCTATCTATCTAGTAAAAGGCATCCTCATGGAGTGAATTACAACTGATTGGTTAATGTATTGTTTACGTTCATTTCACAGATGTGTTCCAGTCCTCCAACTGCTTAACTAATGACTAGAGACTAATCTCTGGTTGCTTTATGGAGCAGTGCCACGTAAGCCTGCATAGGTTAGAGATCATGTTCATGTGCTGCTAATGTGAAGTAACACTGGCATGCTCAGACTCAGTTCACAAGGGTGCACTCCTTAAATCCTCTATCAAGATAGCAATAAAGATCACAGCACACATGCTAAGACTCTTCAAATTAGAGGGAGTTATTTTTAGTACAGCAAACACAGCTATTTTAGTATATAGAATGGTTAGGATTAGTTTATTATTTTGACCACGGTTGCTGAGGGTGTACTGGTCTATAATGATTATTATGTTGATGTTATTTTCCTCATAGCATGCCATTACAGTCTGGAAGTAAAATATCCATATTGTGGTATTTTATGCACAGCACATGTTTTCTGAATTCTATGCTACCAAATTAAGGGTTCACTGTCATGAACGTGTCATAAACAAGTCATAAACGTTTATGACATAACACTTCTGTTAAGTGACATTCGGTTTTTGTCATAACAAGTTAGGGTTAGTATTAGGGTTAGGTTTAGGGTTAGGTTTAGAGTTATGGTTATGGTTAGGATTAGGGTTGGGGTTAGGATTAGGGTTAGAGGTTAGGGTTAGGTTTCATGTGTCATGTACAGAGAGGCAGTGTAGTACAAACTCTGCTTGCCCTCGTGAAATACACAGTCACGGCCTACTACAGATCACATCACACATGTTAAGTCTCTTCAAATAATTAGCAACTCCCAATCTGCACATCAAATGTCAAACGGCACTTCCCCTGCTCTCAAAGGTTGATTTTAATCTCTTTTAAGTGCTAGCTGTCATCCAATCCTGCTCCCTACACTGCAAGAATGCCCATGTCTTTATCAGCTCAAACAATATTCAACAACAACATTCAACACATTTATATAGTGATCTGAGCAATTTTACAAAAACTGTTCTACAATGTACAGCATACAGCATATAGCAGAAAAGGACTAAGGACCAGGAAAAGTTTAGTGAAAGTCACTAAACAAAAGCACAGTTCATTTGAGTTGTAAAACCTGTGTTCTGAAAAAAGTGAGTTTTAGAAAGGCTAAATGATTGTTAAGTAGAGAATGAGCTTATGATTTAGCATCAGCATCAAATCCAGTCGTATCACAAAGGCAATAGCGATGTTAAATACTAGTTATAGCTGTATTGTATTAAGAAGAGGCTGTTGTACTTAATACTAATTACGGCTGTGTTGTTTAAAGAAGAAGCTAAATCTCACCAACACATTCCCTCCATTTCCACCAGCACATAAACGAATGGCAATGGATTAGATGAGGTGTGGGTAGGAGCTCATATTAAGTGACCTAAATATCCCTTCACATACAAAGCTGTTTGTTTAAACCTGTCATGCCTGAGTGTTTGCAGTCGGACATCCACGCTTGGTTTTCAGCACTCTTCTCCGGGCCTCGTATTTGACGCCACAAATCCGAGCAAACACACACCCTCGCTAGTTTATCAGTGATTGGCTGGACTAGACGGATACGCTCGTACACTCCCCCACCGATATCACATCCACACACCTACTCACTCACCCACACTTTCATTCCTTTTTCTATATTTTTTCTTTCTCTTTTCCTCCTGGTCTCTCTGTTGCGCTCTCTTTCTTCCTTTGATTAGTTGGACTTAAAAAATACAAACACCCACACTCCATTATCCATAGCTCATCCACCTACATCCCCCCAAAAACACACACACACACACAGACTCTCTCAAAACTGAACTCTACTGACTGAACTCTACTGACAAACATACAACCCCAGGCACCCATGGCTCAATCCCCCCTCCTGGTCAGAGCCAACTGACTGCTGTCAACAGGTGTAGCTGACACCTTTTAGGTCAGAGTACGCCTCGCCCCACATTTTACTCACAAGTCAAAGGTTTACAATGACCTACGGGCTTAGTTTAAATATTATCTCTCTTTATTTATATTTGTTTTACAGAAAAAGTGTGTACGTGTGTGTGTGTTTGTGTATCTGGCTGCCTGCCTGCCTGCCTGCTGTACGTCAAAGCTTGAGTCTATGTACATACAAGGGAAAGAGCATGGGTGAGTGTCCTTAAGATCACTTATGTTTTGCACATCTATGTTCGTTTTAATATACATCCTTACATACATTTCAGTGGGTTTGTCTATATAAATAAGATTCATTCCTTATAAACATCTTAAAACTACTTTTAACATCATCATTATATCAGAAAATAACCATATAATAATGTCAACATACAGTAGACCTAGTAGTTAGTACTTAAAAGGTGGAAGTGTTGCTTTCTAGCATTCATTTATAGTTTACCTTGATGAGAGAGCTTATGACAATGGCTCCAGCATTGACCATGGGATTGTGTGGTTTATCTAAAAACAAAGAGAAGAGGACATTAGAGAAATGCCTCTCATAAAAAGGAAAAAACGCACGCACATCCCGATCTAATCCTGGGTGCTGGACAAAACACTTACGATGAGAGAGAGGGGAAAAAAGTCCGCAACACCAGTATATGCTCCCAAGTTAAAGTTTATTTACCGTGACGTTTCGGGCCAACTCAAGCCCTTCATCAGATGCTGTGATTGGATAATTACTTGCCTGTGTAACACCACTGTGTGATCATGTGATCACTTAATTGTACATATATGGGTGTCTTTGGATTGTTGACTCACGTCTGATGAAGGGCTTGAGTTGGCCCGAAACGTCACGGTAAATAAACTTTAACTTGGGAGCATATACTGGTGTTGCAGAAATGCCTCTCATCTCATAGAGATGAGAGAAGAGAGGGGAAGATAGAGAAGGAGATGGGTGGGAAAGCGTTTTCCTAAAACCATTGCCCAAACAAGCTGGGGATGGTAAGGCACTAATCGGCAGAGGAGAGGAAGTTGTTGACTCCCGGTTACAGTGTGGATCTCTACACGGTATAAATACACTACTACCTGTGCAGACACGCTGAGATCTAAGAGTAATAAAAGAGAAGGCAAAAAGAGATGAGAGAACGACAGCAGAAGGACAGATGATAAGGCACAGGAGGGTAGAGTACTGTGTTTGACAGTGTGGGCAGGTGTAAATGGAATGGAATAAAGTAGGAATAATTAGCAAAAAGAGGACAGCAGTTTACATCAGGAAACAAAAACAAAACTGACAGTAGCAGGGAAGAATAGAGCAGAGGTGAACAGCAGAGGAAAACAGAAAAGCAGAGGAGTGGGCTGTGGGTATTCTAACGCACCGTCCTCATCTAGCGACAGCTTGTTAAACTTCAGGCCACTGGGCTCTTTTCCCACGAAGTGGTGCACGCGCTCTGTGCCTGCCTCGTGCACGGCGATGGCATACTCCAGCGGCTTCACGCATGATTGCAGGCAGAAGGGCATCTTGCTGTCGCCCACTGAGTGCCTGGACAGACAGACAGGGAGACAGGGAGACAGACAGGGAGATAGGCAAGCAAGCAGACAGACAGGCAAGAAGACATCAGTGGATGGGCCACTGGCATCCCAGAATGTAACTGACTTGGAAACTTGTGTACCAGATCTAGCCAAACTATTTTGGGATCAGCATTAACCCACTTCACATGGGCTATTGTAGGATCTGACGTGTTGTAGCTGTTGACATTGCTTACATATTTCCTATTAACATGTAATGTTTTGGCCACTGTATTGTAAAGCTGCCATACCAATAATGTCCCTGCTGTAGTGGGGTAAAAAATAAACATGAACAAAGCCCTCTATCTTTTTACATTTAAACTAAAGTAAAATTGTCTAACTTTAAGTGCAAACTGGTGTTTTATATGACTACATGACACGTATCAGAGATTCTGTGGTTTCTCTGAATGAATGAATGAATGAATGAATGAATGAATGAATGAATGAATGCTTGATAGGCTGGTTGATTCTCTTACCTCTGTCCATCCACAGTACACAGTGAAACACCCCAAAGATCTGGATTGAATTTTGCCAAATGAGGAATGTAGTCTGCAACCTTCATTCACACATCCGCACATGCACACACACACACACACACACACACACACACACACACACACACACACACACACACACACAAGCTAGCATCAGTGGTCAGGTGGTCAACCATCAACATGTGAAATCGGCATGAACAAAACTACACACACTGACGGGGAGACTTACATTCCCTTCCTGCTGTGCTTGGACCTTGTGAAAAATCTTGTCAATGCTGCCCACAAAAGCCTCAAACTCTGGGATGATGAATTTCTTCTGGAAGGCCTGGGATAACAACATAATGTTCCCCCCCACGCACCTACAAGGCAATTTATTTATTCATTTTACCTTCCACTTTTTCAAGTTCCTTTTGTTCTTGGTGTTATTTCCCTAGCAAAACCTCTGTGTATAGAATTATTTACATGTATAAACCAAAACAAAGTAGTGGAAAGATTCAAATACCAAACACCAAAACACAGAAGAAGTAATAAAATGATTAGTTGCAGTCAACTGGAAAAACAAGCACAACAATCGTGGCATGAGCAGCTGGACAAAGCCACAGCATGGCAGAATAACAGCCGGAGGAAAGGACACATCCATCTGGGTTATTTACAGTGCAGTGCTAAGATCCCGTCTGCAGAGGACAATAGCTTTGGCCAGCGCTCCGGTGGGACAGTGCCTGGCTTGGCCAGAGAGCCACTGATCACCATTACAACTGATTATGAGGTATGCAGGTTTGTTTTGAAGAGAAGGGGTCTATGGCCGCAGGGCTGTTTTGGGAGACAGTGGAAGGAGGGTAATTAGAGGTTCTGAATGACAATGGATGGAATCCACCCAGCTGCTTGGTACTTTCCACTGCTATGCCAAACATTTGTTAGGGGGGCAGATGCAGAGATAAATCCGATAGGGAGATAAATGGCTGTCAGATGTGGGCTTCTGTAGTGTCTTGACAAAGTTCAAGTTCGTTTAAAAACGTTCAAAAAGACATGCACATGTGTCCTTGGATCACCAAAATCTATTCTGTATCTATTCATTTCTTAGCACCCTATTATCAACTGACAGTGTTTTTAAATTGTTTCACAACAACAAACATCACAGCTTTCCTGATTTAGGTGGAGAACCAGTAAAGCCCTCTCTGTGGCTTAACCGCACCAAAGCCATGGCACACCTCACTGCAAGTGGACACTGGCTTGACCTCAGCCTGTCGTCAGCTCGGACTCTGACAGATGCAGAGCCGGTCTGTATCTATGAGTGAGAGGGGAATCATCTCGAGTGGGGTATAAATAGCCTGTTTGGCACAGGGCATCACTGATCAGAGGGAGTGTGTGTAATATGAGGAGCTCTGGCCAAGCTGGAGTGTGTGTGTGTGTGTGTGTGTGTATATGTGTGTGTGTGTGTGTGTGTTGTGTATGAAGAACTGAGGGACACAGGGGGAAAGGGGTGTGTGAGGGTATAGAGGGGGTGGAAGAGTGCGACTCACTTTCCAAAGAGTTCTCGGTCCATCATGACTTCGGTGATGGAATCGCGTACCGTCATGCGGAGCTTTTCCATACAGTCCTTCAGGCGGGGGTCTGTGATCAGGAGACCTGTGCTCTTGAGGGCCTGCATGGGGACACAGAGAGGTTGGGAGGGGGAGAGAGATCAGACAAGAAGGTGGTTTCAGACAGCACACAGTTAATAGCACTGAAGAAAAACACATATTGGGGCAGCCGTGGCCTACTGGTTAGCGATCCGGACTTGTAACCGGAGGGTTGCCGGCTCCAGCCCCGACCAGTAGGAAGCGGCTGAAGTGCCCTTGAGCAAGGCACCTAACCCCTCACTGCTCCCCGAGTGCCGCTGTTGTTGCAGGCAGCTCACTGCGCCGGATTAGTGTGTGCTTCACCTCACTGTGTGTTCACTGTGTGCTGAGTGTGTTTCACTAATTCACGGATTGGGATAAATGCAGAGACCAAATTTCCCTCACGGGATCAAAAGAGTATATATACTTATACTTATATGGCAAATCCATGGGTTTCATCAGGTCCCTTTCCACAGGTGTATTAATCAAGCACCATGCAGTCTGCATTCATAATCTAAGTGCTTGATTTTATACACCTGTGGAAAGCAACCAGATGAAACCCATGAATAGCAATTAACAACACAACAACACAGTGACATTTACAGAAACAATTTTAGCATGGAAGAAAGACCATTCATTTTTAGCTGTGAGAAAAAATCCAACATGTCAGCACAGTGATTGTTACATCACAGAGTTAAGGAATAAATTCAGTCCGTATGGAAGGGATTGGGTTGCTAATGACAGCTGCTACATGGTCAGTGTACAGACAATGTAGGCCTACTCTTATAGGAAAAATTAGCTAAAAAAACACCATGAGCATGGCTTTAATAGCCAGAAGCAGCATACAAAGTGACACAGAATGCATTTCAACTGTAAGTTGTTTTTCATAAATGCAAAATGATGAAAGGATCATTAAGTGATGATTCAACAGGATATTGATTATGATACTTCAGCCATATGTGAGGATTTTGAATAACTCACAGATTAGGCTACTGTCTATTATGTCATGATAATGGAATTTACCATTTTTGTTTAAACAAAGAGATGTAGGCCTATATAATACCATAGGCCTAATTCAATCTTCTGTTACACTTTCAAAACATCTACTTATGCATTTAATAAATTAGTGCACCCCTTAGGATACTGTCCAAGCTGCATCACTTGTTATTAGGGAAAAAGGCAATCTGTCCACCAAACAAAGTGTAAATAGGCTAGGCTAGGCTACTAATAGAAAATTCTCTAACCCATGGCAGGACAAATATGGAGGCCTATACAACACAGTCTTATTACAGAAAAAGAAAAACAATAAAGAGATAGGCCTACTGAAAACAGCTAAAGGGATTGCTTGCCTTTCAATCTCTTAATCAGATTTATGCATACTTACGGAGATAAACTGAGAAATTGAGATTTTCTCCTCTCCCTGTGTGATTGTGTAGAAAAGCATATCTTCCAATGCCGAGAAAAGACCTTTTCTTTTTTCATTCATATGCCTGGCGGAAAAAGTCATTATTCCTAGTATGTCTCGAGTCTGGAACTCGGAACAAATCAGGTCAAAAGAGAATTGGAACTATGTAGCATAGCCTACCACGAATGAAAATATTTTCAACAGCCAAAATATTGCCAACTCACATTTGAGCGAATCCGCTACCATAATGCTGTCTCAAGTAAGAGGTCCCGCTGTACCTCTTTTTGTTTACAGCATGGCTTCTCATATTTTTCCGAAATTTAAAGACTGACGCTCTTGATACATCTTTCACGAAGCACTCCGCTACTCCCGCATTACCCACACGTACAATTTTTAAACAGAACATAGGCCTAGTCACTTTTACTTGCGTGAACGAAAGTTTCAAAGAGACGTTCTGTGGCTTACAGGAGCTCTGTAACTGTAAGCGATTAGTGCTGCTATGAAAGTCACTGGCCCTGTCTGTGCATAAGCAAACAGCTGACAAAACTATATCGACTACTGGGCAGTGACCTAAACTGCAGTGAGGCTACCTGAAGTGGCCAATCAGACAGAGAATGGGGTGACAGCGCAGTTGATCTTTTGCCACAGGTTAGGCCTAAATCACCTTGATGTGTGACAGAACATGTCTGCTTAGGCCTACTCAACTAAAGACAAATAAAAACGTGTAATTGCAGTCCAACATTTAAAGGGCACCCTTAAGAGTTTTTTTTTAACGTAGGACTAACATAACGATTCCAAAATCATTTTGAAGGCAGATATAACTCATAACATCAGCACATTGTTTTAGCAGCCCTCTAGGCAATTGCCGACCAACTCTCTGTGTTTGGGTATTGGCCTACGTAGAAACACTGCCCCTGTTCATACAAAAGACACATATTTAGTTCTGTTATGATCGCGCTGTGGGGGGACCCCGAGAGCAAATCTTCTATAATGTGCTGCTTTGAGAACAGTAGGTCTACTTACTACGGCTTTTGCAGACGACAAAATTGTTCTTTGGATTCCCCTTAACCATAACAGGCTGCTAAAACTGGAATTAGCTCTCAACAAATTCATAAAATAGCCTTGGCCTGTTCAGAGAACAAGACATCATAGGCCTATGCCAATGACAAGGGCACACAATGCTGCGACAATTCTTGAGTGCATAAAATGAAATCAACCCCGCACAAACATTGTTATATTAATATTTTTGTTAAACTTTATTTAATTTGTACATTTACAGAGGTGTAAAGTTCACAAATGCAGTGTTCACAGTGAGTGGTTTTAGAAAATACACATTAATAAATCAGTTAATCAGCAGCAGATAATAGCCTATCCCTGATTCGTGCCAGTGTTCACTGTCTAACACAGTCCCACCAGGATCTTGGTCTTGCTGCTTTGTGATTGTTGTGGCTAAATGTGACTGAATTTGCTGCCTGAATTCTCAAAATTTGCAGTTAAAGCTGCTGTGATTCTGAGTTTTATAAAAATCAATCACAAGATAATGCCGAATTTGCATGACTGTTTTTTTGTGAAACTATTGCAGTAATAAAATAAAACTGCTGTTGCAATTGCAGGAAAGCATTGAATCACAAAATCCTGGAGGTAGTGAAATTTGATTAAAGAAGCACTGTGGACATCTTCACATGGCACCGGACACTGGGACATGTCTGGCCCAGATTCAGCTTGGATTCCGAAGCCATTTTGGGCCAGAACCAGACTTGTTTGGGTCCAGATCCATCACGTAGCCCACTGCACTCTGGGTCTCTCTCTAGTCATTCACAGGTTCTCTTCACCCACTGCACACCAAATGCTCCCAATCCAAAAACTACAGTACAGCCTTTTCACACAGAGGTGACCAGGAAGGCCTCGAGTTGACATTACTTTTTTTACTGCATCACAAATAATAAGGCAACAACATTACAGTAATTCACAGGCAGCGTTTCTTCACACATAAATATACAATATTTTACTGGCAAATGGTTTTCTCCTCACGCAAACACTTCGATTCTGTACCTGTGTTCAATACACCTAAAACACGCTACTGGCAACCCTACACGCTCTTGGCAGGCCGTGGAAGCACCAGTTTGAGGCCGATGTCCACCACACAGGAGGGCATGTAGGAGAGGGGAATCCACACAAACTTGGCATCCCAGCCGGCGCTGTAGCGGGTGCGCGGGTAAGCAGAGGTTAGCGCGTGCTCCATGCAGTTGGTGACTTTGCTCAGGTCAGCGTCGCACACAGCGTTCATAATCAGCCGCTGCACCTTGATGTCTGCGGATAAATTGATAAGCAAAAAGGAAATCAATCAATTCAACCCCAAATGCATTATTGTGTTTTTATTTAAAACCTAGAAGAGAGAGAAGAAAATAAAATGGACACATTCAAAGAAAACATAGCACTCCACATCATACTTTCATGTTGAAATGTCAACTTTGGACAACCCCAACATCACTAACCACTCTCTAACCTATAATCCTTGTCATAACTCATGAGACCTATCTTTATTTATTAACTTCTGGATGCTTCTGCAGAGCTTGTAGGCCTACTCACACTTGTCGAGGTATTTCTCCCCATAGCTGGCACGGACCTCAGGTGTGAGATTGTTCCATAGGCGTGTGAGCTCTCTCTCGATGGGGTCGAGGCTTGTCACCTGGGTCTTAAAGAAACCCGGCTCAATGATGCACACTTTGATTCCAAAATAGTGGATGTCCCTCCTACAAACATCAAGACACAAGAATAACAATGGATAACCCACTCACACCATGCTGTGTTATGCTTTATTCTTTTGGTACGTGGACTTGTTGTATGTGAGCCAGAGGTGGTTGGACATCAATTCACAAAAACTTGGCTTTCTATGCAATGAGTGAAACGACTGCATCTTTTTTGTTATTTGAACACATAATTACTACTTATAAGGATATCTTGAGACTATTCAGAAAAGAAACACATTTGAATATCCTTTTCTAGTATTTTTTACAGAGAATAAAAAACTGAGAAAAGTAAAAACTATCTGGAGATTTGTTTTGTTTCACCCCTCTTGCAGTCTTACCTAAGGGTGTCAGAGAAGGACTCTACACCGAACTTAGAGATGCAGTAGCCGCCACCGTTAGCTGCCACCCTGCCCAGCACAGATGCCACGTTCACAATGCGTCCCCTGGCCTGCTTGATCAGAGGCAGGAAGTTTATGGTCATCTCAATACAGCCGATCATGTTGACCTTGAGCGTGCTCTGGTAGTCGTCAATCGTCATCCACTCTGAGGGGCCCATGGGCAGAGACCGCCCTGCATTATTCACTATGCCCCACAGGCCTGCCAATGGAGGATGAAAAAATTAGGTAAGGTGGTAGTGCGGTACAGGTGAACAAGCTTATTATGAGACAGTTGTATATTAAGGATCTTTGATTCAACTTATGCATGGACTTCCGTTATTCACTATGTGAGTGTAAACAAAGGACCATCAAAAGGTAGTGCATTCAGTAAGTGAGGAAATAGTCTTTTTTGGTGGGGGTGTGGCTGCTGAAAGTAAATTTTGGTTGCATGGGTTCTTATCATAGACTGTAAAAAATATGAACTCACGACACTGTCATGACACATGAACCCTAACCCTAACTCTAACCCTAACCTGTCATGACAAAAACCGAATGACACATAATGACAAAAGCGTTATGTCATAAACATTTATGACTTGTTTATAATGTTTATGGCTTGTTCATGACAGTGTCATGTCACTCTCATGTAGATACCTTCAAGTAAAGTGTAACCGGAAAATGTCTTTTTTTTTGGTGGGGGTTTGGTGTGGCCGCTTAAAGTAATTTTTGGTTGCATGGGTTCTTATCAATAAATACAATCTGCTGGCCGCTGACCTTTATCGCCGACCTCCTTCTTGGTCCACTCGAAGGCCTTCTGGATGCTCTCGGTGCTGGTGATGTCCAGCAAACAGGTCTTGAGGTACGGCCCTGTCGCCCTCTTCAGGTCGTCCGCCCCCTTCTCTGTGAGGCAGCCGGCCAGAACGCGGAACCCTTTCCGGTCCAGTCGCTTGCACAGCATGTTCCCGAAGCCCGAATCACAGCCAGTCACAAACACGTACTTCTCATTGATCCTGTCCATCTCCATGCTGTCCAAGTAAAACCAGACCGCCACCCAGATGACGACCACCGCCCCCGCCACATACATCCACATGTCATCCGTGCTGTGGGGTGGAGAGAGAAAGTGAGGGATTTTCATCTTTTAGCCTAAGCACACACATTGCCTGTGTTTATGGATATTTAAATAATTTTACATTTGTGTTGCAGAGGTCGGTGTATAATGTACACAGTTGGATACTTTGGTCACAAGGACTCAGTAATCCTTTGAGAACATTTAATTTTTTAAGTATATTTTTTGGGCTTTTTTGCCTTTATTCTAATAGGACAGTGGAGAGTGACAGGAAGCAAGTGGGATAGAGAGAGATGGGTGGGATCGGGAAATAACCGCAAGTCAGATTCGAACCTGGGTCCCAGTGGGCACTACTTGGACCCGTGTATGGTGCGGGCGCTGTAGCCTGCTGCGCCAGAGCGCCCTCCCACCTTGACAACATTTCTACTTTACCTCAAAAAGTCGTACACACCCCACATTGCATCCATGCTGAAGCTGAGGTGGTGGTGTGTTGCTGGTGTCTCTTCAGATACCTGATAAGTAGATGAAGAACATTCAGTGATGAGCAGTAGAGCCTGGATGTAGAGCCTGGCTTTTTCCTGGCCCTGATCTGGTACTAAATGAGGTCCAGGTGAAAGCCTGAGTTCCATAGTTTGGAGTGAGGTAATAGTGATGCAAGAGGCCTCCCAGGTATGTACAGCCCATGTTTGGTTTTGTAATAATCATATGTTGTGTTGGTTCCACACTACAAACATTTTATATGAATCATGTTGTTTTGGTTTAGCTTCCAGCTTACTTTCTTCCTTCTTTTGGTTATTTATTATGACATCAGTCCACAAGGTGCATCCTTGCAGTCCCCTGTGGTCTATCATACAGCCGTACCTCTGGTGCAGTAGTCAGGTGTCACAGAGTATAACAGCCATTTTCCCTTTAGTTCATTTATATGTTTGTTTACTTCTGGCATTACAGTTAATAATATTCATCAGGTATACAGACTTTTAAATGTTTTATATAAGTAAATAGTTTTACTTCTGTTGATGTGTGTGTGTGTGTGAGAGAGAGAGAGTATGTGATGATGATTATGATTATGTGTGTGTGTGAGAGTGAGTGAGTGAGAAAGAGAGAGAGAGAGAGAGTGTGTATGTGTGTGTATGTGATGATTATGTAGTCACAGGGCAAAAACGTGAATGAGAGACTATGGCGTCAGAGGCACATGAGAACCTTTGGACTAAGGGTCTTAGCAAACAAAGAGCGCCATTGGAAAGAGAGCAGAGAAATGCCCTGATCACTCCCCAGTCAAAATCCAATGCCATTCACTCCCAGCCACGTAAGCCTCTCACAGATCAAAACCTATTAGCTGTCTCAGGCTTGTTAGAGTGGAGGATGGAGAAAGGCTCTTTTGGTTAAAAAATAAATAATCTAAATTTGTACCTTCATTGGAATTTGCTTAGCTGATCATGGGGCCTGGGAAAGATGCTTTTAATTTGCCCCCTCATCAAGAGCAGCTGCCTCTGGGGAGGATTGTTAAAGGCGAGTCCCTTGGAGTTTTTTTTATCATTTGATATGTCAATGAATGTTGGACATGGAAAGAAATGTTGAGTAAAGTAAAAAGCAAACATCATTCTGCTTTTAACTGATAATGTCCTAAAACTACCGCTATGTCAATGAGTGTCAAATATGTCCTACCTGGACTCAAAACCTTGATTCCAGTGCTTGTCATGAGTTTATCAAATCTTTTTCCTGAGTATGGCATGACAATAGAGGATTTAAATAGAGTACCTTGATTTGAAAAGTCAGTGAATGTGTTGGATATGAATGTCTAGGTGATAGGGATTCTGAAGTATCCCATTACTATGTTCAAATACAGTGTGTAAAGATGATAATACGCTAATCCAGATATATCTGTCTTGTCACAAACAATACCAAGATATGCATTACAAAGTTGTTTGTGTCCATGTAAACACACTCGCGATGGTATTTGGCATTAACTGACATAAGGGAGGCCCAAGTCCCAGGACAATCAGTTATTGTCCCCTTAGTTAAGGTCCTGGCACAACGTAAGGTTAACAGCAATAACCACGAGGAGACCAGTTAATCTATCAATGATTACACATGGAGATGCCATTTAAAAATACAAAAAAATATAAAACAAACTGAAAACAAAAGAGATGTTAAAATGTATACAACATGTACACTGGCTCTTAACGGTAACATTCTGAATAGCTGTATGGTAGTACGTAAAGGTGAGGCGTACCTGTTCCCTTCTCCGCGGTGGCTGGTCTTTGTGGCCCTCACCCCCTCACACTCACGCTGTGGCCCTTTGCTGCCTGAATGAGCCTGTGTGTGTACAGCACTGCTGCGGAGAAAGCTTTATCCTTTCACTTTATCCTTTAAGACAAGTCCACAATTCGTAATCTGCAATCTGTGTGTGTGTGTGTGTGTGTGTGTGTGTGTGTGTGTGTGTGTGTGTGTGTGTGTGTGTGTGTGTGTGTGTGTGTGTGTGTGTGTGTGTCTGAGAGAGAGAGAGGGAAAACCCTCTGTGTCCATTCACAGTGCATGAATCCAACTGTTTTATGTAACAGTATTACACGCCATTATCTCGAGAAAATACAAAACACACACATTTCTCACATTTCTGTGTGAGTGTGTTATATATACGGGGTGCTATATAACACTGAAGACTAGCAAACTTAAGGAGCAGGATACCATGATATCTATGTATCAGTGTACAAATATATTTGCTTTGTAAAATCCTCAGCACATGGTTTATCTGTCTTATTTGTACGCTGTGAAAAAGTCCAACACTAATGCTTCCCTAGCCAGTCAGTATTGACCTCCCGATAATTCCCATCCCTGCCGAAACATTCTCTCACCAAACATGTGCTTGTCAGCAATAGTATCTACACACCGATGCTATTGTGTTAAATCTTTGTAAGTTTTTGAATCCGTCATGTTAAACTGTGTTAAGCTCTGAGAGCTAGAACATGATATTCCTCTATAGACACACATGTTTAACCCAGATGTTTATTTCAGGTTGTCTTTTTCTGTAAGTGTTTATTGTTATGGATTATGGGAAGGACTTGGCCCAGACCTGGTCCATATACAGAACTGATCTGGCAAAAGAGTTTGGGACAAACACACATAGAGTTAGAGTAAGGAGAGTCCAGTGAGAAAATTCAGAAGGTAGACGGCAAAGTCACTACAGGCGTCTTTCACAGGGCACATCAGTGCAATTAGATTAGTCATAATCTTTTTACCATCTGGACTGTATTAACCCTGTTCTGACACAGGAACTAACAGCTTTTTCTTAACATGATGATTCCCAGTACAAGTAGTCTGCAGATCACCTTTCATGATTTCATAACTTCGGATAAAATTGTGGAGACAGATACTGTGACCAGCCACATGTCTGTGCTATGCTAGTAGTATTGTGTGTAAGTGGTAAATAGTCTGACCAGCCACAGAATAATGTCTGTGTTGCACAAGCAGTATTGCTGGTAACTGGTAGATGCTTGAAACACTGTCCCTGACAAAGGAGCAAATGAGCTGCTGTGTGCTGACTGTACGATCTGATTATATGACCTGCAAAGCCAGGTTTCTCTGTTCCCTAAACATCATATTCTAAACACCATATCACATCAACTACCATAACCAGGATACTTGTGTCCATGTTAATTCACTTATATTATGAACGCAATTGACTTTTATGGTAATTCGTTCAAAACACTGCATTCGTCATTGATAAAGAGGGCTTAGGTCACAGGAAGAATAGTGTTACATTAACAGATGCCCTAAAACACCACTGAATGGAGGGAGACGTTCAGTAAAACACAGACTATGAGGAAGACCCACAAAGCAGCTAAAGCGTTGTTACCAAACCTGAACTTTGTCAGAAGCTAAGTGACTGAGAGACAACTGAGCTGCCATGTGCTGGGTGATGTAACTTCAGCTCGCTTTACAGGGCCAAGTAGTGTGGCGTACAGCAGCCTTACATGGAGGCTGTGCTGAAGTGCTTTGGCTCAAAACAAAACTCACATGACAGGGCCATTCAGTAATCGCTAGCTAGACATCTTGCGCCTAAACAATTAAGCATACTTTATGTAAGCATGGTCTATGCATCAGGAAGAACTGATTCAGGTCATTCATTTATATAGTAGAAATACTTTAGTTCAAACAAAAACGATACATTTTGCAATTCTCAATCTGTCGACTTTATGGAAATCAACTACATCTGAGTACCGGTATGTATATGTCAATGTGTTTGTTTGTGTGTGTGTGTGTGTGTGTGTGATTAACTACGTAGTACTAAGGCTCTTCACAGAGAGGGCTCCTGGAAGCTAATAATCCTATTTCCCCATGGAAGACCCCATTGTTCTGCAGGTGACTGAATAAAGGCTGGTCTTAATCCTAATTGAAAAGTCACTCCCTATCTCAAACAAATAGTATTTACATAACATCTTATTATAGTATACAGCACACAAATCACTTGTAATAAAGTACTGAATGTCTATATAGTAGCTACAATAGTAATATTGTGCAGTGGGTGCCAAGGTGACCCAAGGTTACTCCACTTCCCCGAACACTGAAAATAGGCTTAGCCCATGAACTTACATTAGTTAAGAAGTGCTATAAGAGAGCAGCTACAGAAGTCTACAGCTCAATTTTACTACATCTGTCTGTGGTTTTGAATCATTCAT
The DNA here is from genome assembly GCF_046254945.1 of Alosa pseudoharengus. Taxonomy (NCBI): domain Eukaryota; kingdom Metazoa; phylum Chordata; class Actinopteri; order Clupeiformes; family Clupeidae; genus Alosa; species Alosa pseudoharengus. Next base: position 13,051,781 of record NW_027468837.1, on the reverse strand, counting down.
ATTTAAACAGGTCTCTCCAAAACTCTAACTACCGTAGTTACCACTGCAGCTGTTCCCACAAACTCCTTGTTCCTCATTTGTTAAATCCAGATATTTTGGCAACAACAATGTACACATGGATCAGTAGTCGTTTGATTCAAATGAATCAATCAACATTTTTAAGTATTGCTAGGTAAAGTAGTTTATTTTTCTGTTCATCGGGACCAAAGGTCAAAGAGCATCACATTCAGCAAAACATCAGCACCCAAGGATTTTACAAACCTGTCTTTGTTTATCATCATAAACATGAGGGACAGTGACACAAAGACTCCTGTCAGTCCATTCATCTCAGAGTTAGCGTGGATGATATTATATCACACCCCTCTAAGCAATCAATCAATCAATCAGCCATTTAATTAATTACCTGCCTCGTCACATGGACTAGCAAACAATAACCTACTAACCCCCCAACTGTAAGCTATGCTGCAGGCCAATTTCATTTTCTTACGTCACATGAGCAGCAATCATATTACTGAAGTATGATAGAAGGCGTCCTCAAATTCTGAAGCTTGTAGATTGGTTTGCTTGGATGCATACAGGCAGTCCAGTCTGATGGGGGTGTTTTTGTCCTACGTGAGGGTGTCATTTATACAGATTTGACATGGAATCTGGGCCTTGCAAAATAAGAGCCATCAACTTTCTTGTAGCGGATACAACCAGACTTTCCGAAACATCCCTCAGGTCATTATTTAAACGTGAAAACAGACTGTGGGGGGATATGAGCAGTTGGATTACATCGGTTATCCCCATTTGAAATGTTTTAACTGACTTATGAGTTATGCTGCCTAGAGGCATTTTGTGAAGCCCTGAAAAAAAAAAACACTGCAAGAAGACAAATCTTTCTCAGCAGACAATAAATCTCCTTGCATATTCTCTTCAGGCAGGAAAGATGTCTGATTCACAAGCTCCTGCTGTCATAGGAATACACACACAGAGACAAATGGAACATGCTTGACTTAAGAGCTCCATTACAGGGCCCCTCGGAATTAATTCCACGACCCACCTCGCTGTCTTGCAGCAGTTCGTTCAGATGTTTCATTGACCGCAGAATCACCATGATGGCACTCTTGCCTGAGTCAGTGGTGATATCAGGGTCAGTGTGTGTTTAAGAGGTCTGGAGCTGACCCTTGTGGACATACTCAAGTGCCGTGGCGATGGTCCTCATGTCCATCTCAATGCTGCGTGCCCAATTTTCAACATCGCCAATCTCCTGTTAAACATGAGCAAACACACACACACACACACACACACACACAATCATCATCATTTCCACACATTACTAAAATACAACAGAAGAGGTTTAAATTCTCATTCTCTACCTAGATATACACAAGTTCCTTCACTTTTTCACACTTGAATCTAAGCAGATGCCAGGTGTCTAAAGGTGGATGGAATGTACCTTGAGCGCCTGGTTGAAGCCCTCCACCATGCTGATCCACTGAGCTGTCTGCTTAGCAAACTGGCCAGCCTGCACCTGCAGCGTCTTTACCTCATGGTCCAGTTTACGCTGGTTCACATAGGCCTGGGCCACCCTGGTGTAAGAACATACAGACACACACACACACACACACACACACACACACACACACACACACACACACACACACACGTTTACAGTCTAGTTCCAGAGAAAATTAAGAGAAAAATTAAACACAAAAGAATAAGAACCATTCCCAACCCTTTCAAATACATTATCTTCCTTATCCTAAGCACAAGGAACCACATGTTTTACATAAATTCACAGTTCTGTGATTAGATTTTAGTCTAGACTCTATACCCTTCCATGGCATGGGATTTTCTCACATGCATTAAGTCCCGATTGTTTAGCAACTCGCCCTCAAAGCCATTCCACTGATTCTTATGGGAGACAAAGGGCTGAGGGGATGGTGAAATATGAGTGGCGTAAGAATGCCAGCCAGGTTCAGGCGTGTAGGCACTAAGCTTCTTTCCCTTTGTTTCACCATAGGACTGTGTGTCCAGAGCACAGTCACTGTGCTTCTCTCCCACAGGCCATCCTGTAGTTCATTTAGTCTGTTTCCCCTGCTTACTTTATTTAGGGCTTTCCTGTCAAAACACTGCATATATATATATATATAGAGGTTGAAGGTACTGCAATTGCCAGAGTGTGTTCATGGTAGTTATGGTAACAGAGACAACTGAGATGACAGGGTTTTGCAAAATATTGAGACTTGTTAAAGAATGAAACGCAAAGTGTCTATTATCCCTGCACAATTTCCATTCAGTATCTGACTGAACTTGACATGTTTATTTATTTTTGTTTGTATGCCTTGAAGCCATGTTTCTTTTATCTTATTTTATGTTTGTGCATTTAGTGCTTTCCCCACCAAATAGCCTAATTCTTCCTTCATTAAACTATGAGGACTCAGCTGATACATTGTTTTTAGTGATACACAGAGATAGATCAAATTATCAGATTACAACCATGACCAGTGTAACTGTGTTAATGTGATATGTTGCTTGCTTGATAAGTGACCTGACTATTTACCCAACATTCAGGTGGTCCACCAGTGCCTCAGTTAGAGATGTGGCAGCAGCAATGGCCTCTCTTCTCCGTCTCTCTGAGGAAAAAAAGAGACAAATAAAATTACCTCCATTATATCAGCCATGACATCATTCTGACATGTGGTAGTGAGCAGTAAAGGATCTTTGGGGTGGAACTCTTGTATAAGCCCTTTGGGCTTCGTTCCCTACTTGCACCATTGATGTAAATGTGTGCTAAATAAATAAACTAAACTGAACTAAACTTTGGCAGTATGTTCATGTGGCCATGTGTTGGATTGGTGCTTGGGGCCAGGGATGAATTACTGCACGGGCCTACCGGGCCCAGGGGCCCAAGGGGTCAGGGGGCCCTGAAGCCCAAGCCTTTGCATGGAATCATTGCCTCAATATCAACAAATCAGGATGTAGGCTATGAATCTGATTGAATTTAGTATTGCCATCCCCAAAATGCACCAGAATACAAGAAATCACATGAAACAAATAAAAAATGTTCTGGGGGAGGACCCCCAAACCCCCCTCCCACATATGCAACAATTAGTGGGGGGCCCTAATACATCTGGGTCCAGGGGCCCGAAAGTTCATAATCCGTCCATGCTTGAGGCACTTTGATGCCAACACAAACATTAATTGCATGCTTAATTACAAATCGATGCACATTTATTAGGCTACATTCCTCCTATAATTGCTGTAGGATTAGATGTTCTAAAACACGTAACATTGTCACCCCCATTGCATGCAAATGTAGCCTAATGCCTACCTGATATAAACATAGGATGTTTTGTATATAAAAGTATTTATGTATTGCATAACAGTATTTGGTTTTAATATCTTCCAACAGGGAACAATCGTTTAATTGTATATGGGTTTTACATGTCCTTTTGAATCAAAAGGATAAAAACAAAAACCATAACTAAAGTGGTTTTCAAAAAATAGCCTGATGGAATCGACATGCGCCTGCGATGAACGGACGTTCGTTCTCCAGTTTAGGCCAATGTCACAAGGGTGAGAAAATTAAAAGGGTAGGCTATTGTTGTCAGAGAAACTTAACCGACTCATAAACGTCGTGCTCGCTCCAGCTACCAATGTCTGAAAGGCATTTATAGCTAACGTTATCTGACTATAAGAAACCAAGGATAACGTTTTATCCATCAAGTTCACGGCGGACAAACCCAAGCCTAACGTTAGAAAGGGTCGGAACCCATACCTTGCAGCTCTTTCCTTTCGTTCTGCTTTGCTTGATGTTCTTTTAGCAATCGTGAGAGCATTTTCCGTAATTGTGTGGGTACCTAGAGTAGAGAGAGCTTATTCACTTCACATTAGATTGCAAGACTCACATGACATTTAGAGGAAAACAAACATTGTTGTGAAATCACTTCCGTGTCCAAACTATCGTCAAAATAAAAGTCATAGTTGAAAAGGAGTTTTGAGAGGTGGCTGGCTTGATACCAGTGGAGGTGTCGGTGAGAACAGTTCAGTCACTTTTAATTCCTCTATTGTAACATCCAGTGTGATTAAAGGAGAATGAGTGTGTGGATAGATAGGAGTAGTGTGAGTGTGGGTATCTTATAGCTCAAAAACGCATGGAAGGCAGAAGACACAGCATTTCCAGCTTACAATAGGATTCCTCTATGTGACTTGAACAAAGGGAAGGGGCTGTGGGCACAGGTGTTGTCTAATAAAGTCTGTGGCTGATTGAGGCTAATTAATTGCAGGTGCAGTGCACTAAAAGGGGAAATGAGTGGGCAAGAAAAGGGGGTGTGGATTGCTCTGCAAGTGCAGGCCAGAGCAGAAACTTTCAAACATAGGCTGCCTATATTAATTGGCTTTATTTGGATTTATTATTTATTAATTTCACAATACAGTTTGAATCAGTAGGCCTACAATGTTCTAAATGTGATAAAGAGGAAGAAATAACTCAGAAAGAAAGAATGGTGATCAAATGTGCCCTTCACTTCATAATAGCTTAAGAGCAAGGTCTTGGTGATATTGGTGACATAAAGCCAAAACAATCTTTAAATTATCTTTGAGACAAAATAATTTAGCCTGTTTTAAGCCTTAGGCTACTTATACTGACGGCGTTGCCTACTGGGGGGCACATAATATTTGTGAGACTGCTGCTCGCATAGCCTATACTCCAAACTGAGGGGTGTGATGAAGTAATTAGATAGATAGATAGATAGATAGATACTTTATTGATCCCCAGGGGAAATTCAAGTGTGCCTATATTATAAACACGTTAGGCCCAATTACTATAAACCTGAACAATAATCAGAAGGGGAAAAAACATATAGTTTGACCAATGGTTTAACTATATTTGTGCATTTAGTTCAGTTTAGTGAGTGAAATCCATACTGCACAATGTAGAGCGAATGTTGGAGCGAAATGTACGACGGAGTAGGCTATTAGGGCCACATGAAAAACATATTTTTGCCATGACGAGATAAACTCGACATGTCGACTTTAAAGTCGCCATGTCGACATTAAACTCGACATTTCGAGAATAAATTTGAAATATCATGTCGACTTTAATCTCGACGTGTCGACTTAGTCGCCATGTCGACATTAAACTCGACATTTCGAAAATAAAGTTGAAATATCATGTCGACTGTCGGAGTTACAGGCGATAAATGCGATGGTCAAAAGTAAACGTCAGCGGTTTATTTATTTATTGTAGGCCTATTATTAAAGTGTTTTTCCTCTAAAGTTTCAACTTCATGCTTATGCACTAGTGCTCTCCCCAGACTTTCACATTGCATGTTTGTTTGTAATGGATGCAAAACAGCCTATTGCTTAATGTCTATGAGGACGAATGAAGTTGTCCTCCCGACCAGGCAACCCCATGTATTCTAAGTAAATGCACACATCTGTGTTTATAGCCTCCTATATGTATTGCAGGTAAGACATGGAAAAGCAGTTTTAGAAAAATTCTATCCGAATATCGGCAATCTATCTGAAATAACACCTATTTGAAGTAGGCCTATTATTCATGTCACATATTGTGTGTTAGTGTAGGCTATATAGCTTAAACTGTAGGCCTAGGCCAGCGGTTCCCAAACTTTCCCCCCCGCGTACCACCGCCTACATTCCGACTCGGCTCGCGTACCCCCCACCATCCGCCACATAAACACATAAAAACGTAACGCATTCTATAACCCCCCCCCCCCCCCGCGTTGACAAATTTGTCCGTTTCCCGGTTTTAGGTGCGTGCATTTGGTCAGTTAAAAAGTTATGAAAATTAGCCTGCATAGTAGCCTAACTACATCCACATACAATATCTTATCTTATAATAGGCCTACAACAACGCATGGATGTATTCGTTTGGACAACATTAGGCTATAGGCCTAGAAAGGCTAAACGGCTACCTTTAGACCGAGGTGAAGTTAGTTTGATATTTGATATTCGGATATTTGACAGATATTCAAAAAAAAAATTATGCGGCCGGTTTCACCCCATGTTTGCAGAAATGTACAGATGACCTGTCTACTTGCTCCCAGCAGACCTTAGGGACCGTCTAAAAAGTACCTTCTGAATTACCTTCATAGTATTTTTTGTCAATAGCTTTGACATCATGTGACCTAGTGACTCCAAACCAATTCAAAATAGTTATCCTATATGGGACTCATCAGACACACCTCTTTTTATAGTCACTATATGCACACTGTATTTTATATGAATATTTTGTTAAAAAAATACATTATATCCTATATGAATGGTCCTCTTCTTTCAATACCTCCCAAGCCATGTGACCTAGTGACTCCAAACCAATGCAGAATTGTTATCCTATATGGGACTCATCGGGCACACCTCTTTTTATAGTCACTGTATGCACACTGTATTTTACATTAATATTTAAAAAAAATACATTATTTCATATAAGAAACAGTCTCCTTTTTTCAATACCTCCCAAGCCATGCGACCTAGTGACTCCAAACCAATGCAGAATAGTTATCCTATATGGGACTCATCGGGCACACCTCTTTTTATGATCACTGTATGCACACTGTATTTTATATGAATATTTTAAAGAAAATACATTATTTCATATAAAAAACAGTCTCCTTTTTTTCAATACCTCCCAGGTCATGCGACCTAGTGACTCCAAACCAATGCAGAATATTTATCCTATATGGGACTCATCAGACACACCTCTTTTTATAGTCACTGTATGTACACTGTATTTTATATGAATATTTTGTAAAAAAAATACATTATATCCTATATGAATGGTCCTCTTCTTTCAATACCTCCCAAGCCATGCAACCTAGTGACTCCAAACCAATGCAGAATAGTTATCCTATATGGGACTCATCGGGCACACCTCTTTTTATGATCACTGTATGCACACTGTATTTTATATGAATATTTTAAAGAAAATACATTATTTCATATAAAAAACAGTCTCCTTTTTTTCAATACCTCCCAGGTCATGCGACCTAGTGACTCCAAACCAATGCAGAATATTTATCCTATATGGGACTCATCAGACACACCTCTTTTTATAGTCACTGTACGTACACTGTATTTTATATGAATATTTTGTAAAAAAAATACATTATATCCTATATGAATGGTCCTCTTCTTTCAATACCTCCCAAGTCATGTGACCTAGTGACTCCAAACCAATGCAGAATTGTTGTCCTATATGGGACTCATCAGACACACCTCTTTTTATAGTCACTGTATGCACACTGTATTTTATATTAATATTTTAAAGATAATACATTATTTACCATAAGAAACGGTCTCCTTTTTTCAATACCTCCCAAGTCATGTGAGCTAGTGACTCCAAACCAATGCAGAATAGTTATCCTATATGGGACTCATCGAGCACACCTCTTTTTATGATCACTGTATGCACACTGTATTTTATATGAATATTTTAAAGAAAATACATTATTTCATATAAAAAACAGTCTCCTTTTTTTCAATACCTCCCAGGTCATGCGACCTAGTGACTCCAAACCAATGCAGAATATTTATCCTATATGGGACTCATCAGACACACCTCTTTTTATAGTCACTGTACGTACACTGTATTTTATATGAATATTTTGTAAAAAAAATACATTATATCCTATATGAATGGTCCTCTTCTTTCAATACCTCCCAAGTCATGTGACCTAGTGACTCCAAACCAATGCAGAATTGTTATCCTATATGGGACTCATCAGACACACCTCTTTTTATAGTCACTGTATGCACACTGTATTTTATATTAATATTTTAAAGATAATACATTATTTACCATAAGAAATTGTCTCCTTTTTTCAATACCTCCCAAGTCATGTGACCTAGTGACTCCAAACCAATGCAGAATAGTTATCCTATATGGGACTCATCGGGCACACCTCTTTTTATGGTCACTGTATGCACACTGTATTTTATATGAATATTTTAAAGATAATACATTATTTACCATAAGAAACGGTCTCCTTTTTTCAATACTTCCCAAGTCATGTGAGCTAGTGACTCCAAACCAATGCAGAATAGTTATCCTATATGGGACTCATCGGGCACACCTCTTTTTATGGTCACTGTATGCACACTGTATTTTATATGAATATTTTAAAGATAATACATTATTTACCATAAGAAACGGTCTCCTTTTTTTCAATACCTCCCAAGTCATGTGACCTAGTGACTCCAAACCAATGCAGAATTGTTATCCTATAAGGGACTCATCGGACACACCTCTTTTTATGATCACTGTATGCACACTGTATTTTATATGAATATTTTAAAGAAAATACATTATTTCCCATAAGGAATGGTCTCCTTTTTTTCAATACCTCCCAAGCCATGTGACCTAGTGACTCCAAACCAATGCAGAATAGTTACCCTATATGGGACTCATCGGGCACATCTCTTCCTATAACCATTGAAAGCACACTCTATTTTATATTAATATTTTAAAGAAAATACATTGTTTCTTATAAGGAATGGTCTCCTTTTTCAACCCCCCCCCCCCCCCCCCCAAGGGAAGTGACATAGGGACACCAAACCAATGCAGAATATCCTATATGGGACTAATCAGACACACCTCAAATTAATATAATTTTTGCACATACTATTTTATAGTACCCATTTGTTTCCTATGGAAACTGTGTTTTCTCAATACCTTCCATGTAATAGTAGATGCCAAATCATTTTTCATATTGAGGTGTGTCTGATAAGTACCCCATAGCAGAACAGTTCTGTATTGATCTGTGTTGTCTAGGACCCCTTATATGGCAGCTATTGAGCAAAAAGCTGTTTTTCCATAGGAAATAAATATGATTCTTTAAAAAAAATGTAATATAATAGTTCATGCAAAATATTATTTCACATTGACATGTGTCTGATTAGTATCACATAGCAGAACAGTTCTATGTTGATCTGTGATGTCTAGCGAGAAAAAAGCTTGCGAGGTATTGAAAAAAGGAGACCATTCATGATGGCAAATAATGTATTTTCTTAAAAATATTCATATAAAATACAGTGTGCATACAGTGACTATAAGAAGAGGTGTGTCTTATTAGTCCCACATAGGATAACTATTCTGCATTGGTTTGGAGTCCCTAGGTCACATGGCTTGGGAGGTATTGAAAAAAAGGAGTCTGTTTCTTATATGAAATAATGTATTTTCTTTAAAAAAAATCATATAAAATACAGTGTGCATACTGTAACCATAAAAATAGGTGTGCCCGATGAGTCCCATATAGGATAACTATTCTGCATTGGTTTGGAGTCATTAGGTCACATGACTTGGGAGGTATTGAAAAAAGAGGACCATTCATATAGGAAATAATGTATTTTTTTTACAAAATATTCATATAAAATACAGTGTGCATACAGTGACTATAAAAAGAGGTGTGCCCGATGAGTCCCATATAGGATAACTATTCTGCATTGGTTTGGAGTCACTAGGTCACATGACTTGGGAGGTATTGAAAAAAGAGGACCATTCATATAGGAAATAATGTATTTTTTTATACAAAATATTCATATAAAATACAGTGTGCATACAGTGACTATAAAAAGAGGTGTGTCTGATGAGTCCCATATAGGATAAATATTCTGCATTGGTTTGGAGTTCCTAGGTCACATGACTTGGGAGGTATTGAAAAAAAGGAGACCATTCCTTATGGGAAATAATGTATTTTCTTCAAAATATTCATATAAAATACAGTGTGCATACAGTAACCATAAAAAGAGGTGTGCCCGATGAGTCCCATATAGGATAACTATTCTGCATTGGTTTGGAGTCACTAGGTCACATGACTTGGGAGGTATTGAAAAAAGAGGACCATTCATATAGGAAATAATGTATTTTTTTTACAAAATATTCATATAAAATACAGTGTGCATACAGTGACTATAAAAAGAGGTGTGCCCGATGAGTCCCATATAGGATAACTATTCTGCATTGGTTTGGAGTCACTAGGTCACATGACTTGGGAGGTATTGAAAAAAGAGGACCATTCATATAGGAAATAATGTATTTTTTTATACAAAATATTCATATAAAATACAGTGTGCATACAGTGACTATAAAAAGAGGTGTGTCTGATGAGTCCCATATAGGATAAATATTCTGCATTGGTTTGGAGTCACTAGGTCACATGGCTTGGGAGGTATTGAAAAAAAGGAGACCATTTATTATGGGAAATAAGGTATTTTCTTTAAAATATTCATATAAAATACTGTGTGCATATAGTGACTATAAAAAGAGGTGTGTCTGATGAGTCCCATATAGGATAACTATTTTGAATTGGTTTGGAGTCACTAGGTCACATGATGTCAAAGCTATTGACAAAAAAGACTATGAAGGTAATTCAGAAGGTACTTTTTAGACGGTCCTTAAGGTCGGCTGGGAGCAAGTAGATAGGTCATCTGTTTGTACATTGTCTGCAAACACGGGGTGAAACCGGCCGCATAATTTTTTTTTGAATATCTGTCGAATATCCGAATATCAAATATCAAACTAACTTCACCTCGGTTACCTTTAGTTTGTTAAATGTAAAGCCTGGCTTAATGTTACCTTTCTTGCCCATCTGAAATAACTCCTAGCTTTGCTCCTTCCCTCTTTTCTGTTTTTGTTGTTTTCAAAAACCTGTTATATCCGCGAAACTTAGCCTAATGTCGTCATGCGACTTTAAAGTCGACACGTCGAGATTAAAGTAGATATTTCAACTTTATTCTCGAAATGTCGAGTTTAATCTCGCCATGGCAAAAATATTGTTTTTCTTCATGTGTGGCCCTTATACTTATGGGGCAGCCGTGGCCTGGTTAGCACTTCGGACCTGTGCTGACCAGTAGGCACGGCTGAAGTGCCCTTGAGCAAGGCACCTAACCCCTCTGTTCCCCGAGCGCCGCTGTTGATGCAGGCAGCTCACTGCTCCGGGATTAGTGTGTGTGCTTCACCTCACTGTGTGTACACTGTGTGCTGTGTGTGTTTCACTAATTCACGGATTGGGATAAATACAGAGACCAAATTTCCCTCACGGGATCAAAAGAGATATACTTATACTTATACTTACTTATACTCCGTCGTAGAAATTAATTGTTCATATGTAGGCTACAGCAGCATTTTGTCGCTGGGAGGCAGCATATTGCTACCTTTGAAATCGACACTATACAAGTGAAATACCTGCACCGTCTCTTTCATTCGTTCACTCATTTTAAAGGACCTGCATCTAGGCTACTTCAAAAGATGCCTGCATAGGCCTAATACATGAGACTAAAATGAACGATAGAGGTGTTTCCTGGTGTCGTTTAAGTGCCTACTCTACTGTAAAACGACTGTAAAAAGGGTTTACAGTATGATAGAGATGGGAATACCCTTCCGTCACAAAGCTGTCCACTGCTGCTACCCGGATGTGCGTTTTCCCTCCGGATGCCGCACCAAATTTGCAGCTTGAGTGGGCGGTTGCCATGTGAAAACCTTGCCATGTGAAGTCCTCCTGTTTCAACAACGACGATTAGTAGAGGTCTTGAAGCAAGACAACATGCTGTTCTCATAGGCCAGCCTGTCTGAATATGAAGATTAGATTTACATAGATAGACATTAAATCACTTAATATGAGGTTGTAGTAAAAGATTAAAAGCCCCCCCCCCCCCCCCCCCCAAATTACTTAACTGCAATTTAGTTATATTCCTACAAGATTGATCAAACCGGTAGGCTAAACTTGCAAAACCGGCTGGAAGGGTGCAGTTAGACATGAAACGCACTGCGTGACTGTTCGCCCACGTCTGACCCCAGAGTGCGAGGGCAACAGGCGAGACAATTGGTCTCTGTCTTCATTTAAAACATGAGCTGGCGGTGTAGCTACCAGCCGGTAGTTGTTCAAACCTAAATTAGACCCCAAAGCCTTCCACGGAATTCACTCTTATTTCAAAGTATAGTAATAGGATGCAACTAAAGAAGATAGGCCATTGCCATAGCAATTTTATTACAGGAGTTTGCATAGTCCTGATACACTGACGAGTCAACTCGTCGAAGCTGCACGCTGCCGCACATCACCTGGGAATCCCCTCAGTTCCATGTGCGTCACAGATATGTCCAAAACACTCGGAATACGCCTCCTTTAGCGGCTTTCCACCCGCCCCTCAGCGAATACTAACGCTTTGTCTGGTTTATTTTGTATTGTCTTGAATGATTAAAGATAGCCAAGAGAGATTATTTGGTAGGCTATTTGTCTCCTTTCTGTCGAGTGCGCACCAAACGTAAGTTAAGTCGGTCCACATGAATTTGTGGGCCTGCTCCTGTACACATAGGCTACATTACCACGACGGAAACAGACCACACAAATGGTTCATTAGCAAACACTGACCCTGTGAAAGCCCCTCTACGCCCACTCAAAAGTCACCTTTCTGTCGGGAGAGGACAGCGTATTTTTCGGTCAGATGGCGTGCCGCAATCCGCCCACAGCTTTCTTGCACCCACACAGCCAGCGAAAAAGGCTGTCATTAACAATACGCTATACTGGGGGGAGGACAACTGCCAGCGCGCGCAGGCTGAGGCTAGGCTGGAAGGTTAACATTTGGCTCTGAGAAAAATCGTTCGGTTAGTCGTTTGAAATTTGATCACAAAAGATATTTCTAACGAGGTCAAAAATGAGCGCAAAGGAATGAGCTAACTTTTACTCAGATGGATAACTGAAAGCAACATTTTTACCCTTCGCGTCTTCAGAATGAGAGGGAGCGAAATAGATTACTGACTGCACGGAATTCAAGAAAAACACTGGTGCCAATTCAGGAGCATGAACAGTGACAAGAAAAGTCATTTGGTTTTCATGTTTGTTGCAGAATAGTTGTTTGTTGCAGAAAAGTAACCGTTCTCTGTAACCGGCAAAACAATTCAAGGCTGAACGAAGACAGCTTGAGACTGAACCATATTGAACCATATTGTGCGCGGTTCTCAAGATTCTCAGCTACTGGACCTGGACGTGGTAAGGAGACAATCACTTCTTCATAGTCGTTTGAGTTTTAGCCTATGGTCAATTGAATAGCTTTTCTTTTAACTATTTAAAACACATGTTCATACACAAACACCGTTGTTTGGGCGCTTGGTAAATTATCTAAGAACAATCTTTGCTCCATAATGTGGCGAAATATGTTAAGTCTGACAGTGCAGCTCAACTTTTAAATAACTTTTTGTAAAATATTATGGCACGGCATGGAGCAACCATTGAGCGACTAACGTTGTTTACAGTAGCCTATTCTTTATTGCAGCATAGGTTCCATGAAACTTATCACTTAACATCCTTTGTCTTCAGTCAAACATGTTATATAGCCTGTGTATTATGCCTATAAAACAAGTGTTAAAAATAATGTAAAATCAGCAGAGCCGTCTCAGCACAGCTTTTGTTATTTTACATACATTATTGTAGTCTACAGGTAAAAACTCGTTCTGAATTCCTTACAGTGTAACCTAGTATTTCATTATTATGAAGGTTTTGTTACGAATTCTCCATTATGTGTTCAAGTAGAGATGTATATAGGCCTACACGTTTAGCATGGTCATTTTGTAAAATTGAATTCACATTTTTTAATGGTCTGTATTTATGTTTTCTTTGTGGAGAAAATGTCTTTGTCTTGTACCCCTATGTAGGCTATACTTAACCTGTCTGTGCAAACAATTCCTTGTATTGTTTGTGGAAGCCTACTTGGCAATCAGCCTGATTCTGATTGTGGTCTATCTCCCACAGACGTCTGAGTGGCACCATGTCAGTGCCGCGGACTCTGGGGGAGCTGCAGCTGTACCGCGTGCTGCAGCGCGCCAACCTGCTTGCATACTACGATACCTTCATCCAGCAGGGCGGCGATGACGTACAGCAGCTGTGTGAGGCCGGTGAGGAGGAGTTCCTGGAGATCATGGCGCTGGTGGGCATGGCAACCAAGCCCCTGCATGTGCGCCGGCTGCAGAAGGCCCTGCGCGACTGGGCGGCCAATCCGGCACACTTTAACCAGCCGTTGGCGTCCAGCCTGGCTCATGGTGGAGGGGGGATCCCACTCTTCAAGATTGACAGCGCAGGTGCTGGGGGCACGGGCAGCACTGGAGGCAGGAAGTCCATCAGCAACGGGCAGCCCGGGTCGCCGTGTGAGCGGGAGGAGAGGGGCACATGCCTCACACCTCTCAGAGACACAGGAAGTCCCAGAAGCCCCTGCTCCCAGGCCTCGCCCCTGCCCTCGGACACCCTCTACAGGGACAAACTCTCTCCCATGGATCCCCACTGGCTCAACCCCGAGGCGGACGAAGAGCAGCTCAGCCCTCCGCTGCCTACTCTGACCCTTCACCCCAGACCCGCCGGGGGTCCTCCGACCCCGCCTGCCCCTTCCTCATCCTCCTCTTCCTCCACCTCATCCACCTCATCCCCGTGGCCGGGCGGGGTGCTGGATGCAGAGATGGCACGGGCGGTGGGCGAGAGCGTTGACAGGCTGCTCAGGACGCTGCCCCGTGCTGACCCTGGGGAGGTGAAGACCTTGCTGAGGCTCAACAAGAAGATGGCGAAGACCGTGGGCCACATCTTCAACCCCGACCTGTCAGAGCAGAGCAAAGAGGAGGAGATACGCAAGTACAGCCTCATCTATGGCCGGTTTGACTCCAAGAGGAGAGAGGGCAAACAGCTCACACACCACGAGGTGAGGTCTCTCTTTGTGTGTGTGTGTGTGTTTTTGTGACAGTAACAAAACAGTTTTGGGCTTTTCCAAAAGAATGGCTTCTGTTTTTTTTACTACAAAGCACAAGGTGAGGATTGTGTGTGCTTGTGTTTGTGTCTGTTTACACCAGTTTTGGATACATTTTCATCATCTAAGATATTTGTCTGGGAACATTCTCAGGCAGAAATGCCACAGGATGTCTTGAGGAGTCAAAACTCTGGTCTTGTATTATCTTCATGCTGCAGCACTCATTCTGAGAAGCTTTGTCAGTTCAATTGATGATTCAAACATCATGATGTCAGAAAACTGTCAGGTCACATGACAGTGAAGGACAAGGCGGTGGTTTGACGTGACCAGAGGCGTTAGTGTGACATAGAGGAGATGTGTCTCAGGAAAACAATGACGAGTAAAACAAGGCCAGGGGAGGGCCAGGCACCCTCTGGCTTTCAAATGAACCTAGCGATGGTCCAGCTGTGGTCTAGCAGTGATTCAGGAGATCCAGTGTCAGGGGTTTAGGTTCGAGAGGGATAAAGCCCATCTATTAAGCCCAGCATTAACAACTGTCCACACTGCAAGCGATAAATAACTATTAAGACAATTGTAATAATATGAGCATCCACATGGGCCAACGATAAGGAAAGTCAATCAGAATATTCTTCTGATTCAGATATATCCTTTCCTTCTGATTCAGATATATCCTTCTGGTGGTTTACTTCATGACATTCCAGAGGTCTAAACACAGAGACAGCCTGAGTAATATTACAACAGTGTTGAAACATTGCTTTGTAATCATACTTTTGGAATTGTGTCGTTATTTTAGGTCTAAAAGTGATTTTCATGCCAGCAAAACGACACCTCACCTTTAAACAGCAGGAGAACGTGGTGTCCATCTTTCAGTGCAGTGGTTCAGTTGAAAGGAATGCAGTCAAAGTTACTAACCCATGACGTGGTGTAATCCTTCCACACAGCCACATTTCCTGATGTTTCCCTCCACTCTTGTCCAGATGATTATCAATGAGGCTGCTGCCCAGTTCTGTATCCGCGACAACGCGTTGTTGCTACGACGCGTGGAGCTCTTCTCATTGGCCAGACAGGTGGCGAGGGAATGTGCCTACACTACTTCACTCAAACACTCCAGGTGAGACACTCTCTCTTCTCTCTCCCTCTTCTTGAATGTCCACATTGTCTTCATTTTGTTGTAATGCTGAAAAAGCACATTTTGTGTTCTCTGATGTTTGGGTTAGCTGTTGAAAGTGCATGTAAATGATGAGAATGGGTGAAGGAATGCGTGAATAATTAACTTTTATCCCTAAGAAGACCCCACTGCAATATTGCTGGTTTATTTCGGAAACCCCACATCAAGAGGAAACTATGTCAATAATTAAAGAAAGATACATTTAGAGGAGTATTTTTCATCTTGGTAAAAACAATTATGTCTCCAAACACAACCTTTTTTTTGACAGTTTGTTGTTGGGCAGTTTTGTTTAAAATGCTAACTGAACTGAATGATCTTTCCGTTTTATATCAGTATTAGTCTTTTAGTTGAACTGTGATAGTGGTATGTCAAGGATATGAAATATTGCAGCTTCTGATGCTGTTTAAATGCAATTATTGATACCAAGATTTACAGTGTTAATCTCATGATGCCCAAAAAACACAACAGGTTAAGGGTTGATAAAATATAAAATAAATCAGTTATCGTCACCAAGCTTCTTCCAGTAACCAGTTGCTTTCTGACTGTGTATGGACAGTCCTATATTGTGACTCTTTAATGTGTAGGTTTACTGTCTTACCTGTGCTGATCTGTCAAAGCTGTAGTTACTGTGGGGTAGAAATATCTCAGGTGTTAACCTCACACACCGCAGTCTCTCTCTCACAACTTTGGTTTTTTAAAATAGTCACATAGGTTTTGTAAGAAATGGGTGGATATGCTACAGTCACCTTTCATACAAAGTAAAAACCACAATTCAGATCTGCAATTACCTGCGTCTGAGTTTATATTGGTTGCAGGCTTACAAGAGTCTTTATTAAGGAAAATATAATTATAGAATTATATTTAAGAAACAAGAGAGTTAGGGGGTTGAGCTTTTTACTACTTGTGTATATTGACAGTCATGACAGATAATAATAATGTTATAATGATCTTGATCGGAGTTAGGTTATGGTAAGCTTTTGAGGGTAGGGGGCTTTGGATGTTGGAAATCAATCTCTTCTCTTACATTTTTCACAGTTCCACTTCCTCTTAATCTTCTTCTTATATCTATCGTAGATTGTTCCTAAATCCCAATTATTTTCTATTTGTTTGTTTTATGGTTGGTACTAAGTCTATTAAAGTCTCTAAAACATAGATGTTATCAGTGCACGTCTGCATTGCATATTAAAACCCCCCGACTCATCCATCCACTATATATCTACATCCAACATCCGTGCTTCATTGTCCATCCAAAGTAATAGGCAGTGCCTTTCTCAGAGTAATACACCAAATCCTTTCTTTATTGGACCCAAATATGGTGTTTGTCCTGGAGCGAGGGCCAACATCCGAGGTGCTCTGAAGCTGCTCTTGGCCTCTGTCTGTCTGACTGAGTCATGCCATGCTGTTCCTCCTGCAGGACTAACTCGGACGACGGAGCCGTTCCGCTGCTCAAGAGAAACCGACAGGAGGTGTGTAAACTACACTGCAGAACCACACTCTGATACACAGATGGAAAGCTGGATCTTCTCTGTGTAACAAACTATCAGATAACTAACTACTTAAAAAGCCAAAGTGTGTCAGAATTCACTTTCATTTATTCACTCTTGCTAATGCTTGTGTGGAGGTGGAATTTACAATGACTTGTGATTTACAAGTGGTACTTGTAAGATATCCAAGCCAGATGCTAAAATGTAAACGCTGAAAATCTGTTAATATTGATCTCATTTGTATTTGTAATTCATTTTTGTCTTCATTTACGTTAACTATTTGAAAATAGTTAATAACACTGACAGGGTGAGTCATGAGGTGGCTGCAGTCACAGTTTATTACAACTGGTGTGGTGGAGTGGCCTCTTGAAGACCATTGAATCGAGTGAGTCAAATCTGATTTTAAACCTTGTCTACGCTCAGATGGAGTCAGACGTTTCCCTCAGGGGCATGGAGGGGCCAGAGGTCACATCCCATGGTGCCCTGCGGTCAGCAACGGACGAGGACAGCCTATCCAGTGAGAGTTTGGACAGTCTGACACAAGGTGCGTGGCACTGGAGTTTCTAGCCGTTTCATCCTGCGCTTTTACGGATGCACCTCTGTCTGGTATACTAGAGTTTGTGCAGAGGGTCAGTGTCAATGTAACCACATATCATCATCAAACATTCTGTGGCTTTTAACTGTAAAGATCACATATCACTTTCATCACTGACTGTCCTAAATGCACCACTCTGGTGAATTCTGATGCTCTGTTCAAAGCAAGATGTCTTAGCCATAATGTTGCTGGTACCATGATATGACAGACACCAAAATATTTCATGGTTTTTGTAAAAGTTTGGTTAGAAAACTGGACCTTTGTGTTACTTTTTAGACATTTGTGTAGAAAGAACAAAAGTGGGAACTAACACAAGTTATTATTCTAGAAAGTAACACAAGTGGAAAGTAACAGACGTTATTAGTCTAGCTCGGTAAATAGCAGGTAGCAAGCGTGCTTGTTAAAGCCTCAGTCAGAAGTAACCATTTCTCAGTGTTGATCTTATACACGTTTTGTAATGTCAAGGGTTATTATAGAAAGCCTAGCTCTTCCAAATGCCTGATTCATCTGATTTGTGTGAGGGTTATTGGAAAAATAAAAGTACCAATTTACCTAGTAGAAAGAACAGCAAGGTATTATTTTATTATATTATTAAGCTAATGTTAAATATATATACCTACTTACTATGCTGATCATGGACTACATGTTTAGCATTTTATGTTATCTAATTTTTGATGGGCTGATCCAAGTGACGAAATAATTAGTCAGTCCTCCACCTGTCAAGGAAACTCAGTTGGATTCACAGTTTTCAGTTTTCTATGTCCTATACCAGTATTGCCTTGTGAAATCATTCGCCTCTCTTTGGAGCCAGCACCTAGGCAGCTCATTTACAAATACAGTCCTATTGCAAGAGACTAATTGCTGTCAATAGCAGAGGCTTTCAGAGAATGTCATAGGTTTTGCCATTTCAAGGCTACTTTAGACATGTTCAGCTAAATAATAAATGAAAGCATCATCAGTAAACCTCCATGATATCTTGTCACATGTCCTTGTATGATGAATAATAAAGACTCTAGTCTCTGTTAGTATTCATGAGATAGGAACATGTGATGTAAAATGTTCAGTAACAAAAACAATATTGTAATGTCTTCCACTTAAATAGAGCCATCTGGGAGTTAGAAAGCAATGGACTCATAATTCATTAGAGCAGATTTAATAAATCTGTTATTTCCATTAGAGGATACTTGTCATCGGATCAGTAATGAGATGCTTACAACCATTTTAATTTCAGCCCATGTAATAACAATTAAGAATATTCAAAAGCGGATCCTAAGCACAATATGAATTTGTGTGTTGATAGATGAGATATTGCCTCTTTGCCTCTTATATGTTTTGTATGTCTGACTGAGCTCTTCACAGCAAGATATTATGGTTAGTGCTTTGACTCTTTGTTCAGTGAAGAGTTTCTAATGAAAGCAGAGGGGTTAGCTAAATGATATCTGCTGACGTGTGAGGACTATAATTCTTTAAGCAAAAGGATGGCAGTTTGGAAGAGAAACATGGGCGGACGTCACGTGTAGGGCTTAAAAAGCCAACTCAATATGATTTGCGTCAGATTGTTTGTTTAAACTTTGCTTAAGTTTCTATTGTTAAAACACAACCATTTATAGGCTGTTCGGATACAGTCTTACACCCCTTACATGCAGAGCTGTCAATCTGTGTCTCTGATTGGCTTGGAAACATGCCTGTCTAACCCTGTTTGTCCTGTCAGATGTCGGCCGTCAGTCCCACCCCTCCTCATCCCCCCGCCCACCCATCGACACCCCTTCACCCGCCACCTGGAGTCGCCAGCTCATTCAGCAAACGCTCATGGATGAGGGCCTGCGATTGGCTAGGATGATGTCACATGACCACGTGGGCAAGGGCAGCCTAGGGTCAGAGAGGAAGCAGACCGCAGGTGAATGCATGGACATGATGACCATACCAGAGAACCACACCACTGATTGATGTTGATGTACAGTAGCTGGGATTAGGCTTCTGAGCATCCATACAGAGTACAGTGACAAACCCCCAAACAAAGAGATATCAGCCTACTTCAGATGACTTCACTTGAATTACATCCGAAGCAGGCATAATTGCATGTTGCAAAAAAGTGAACGACACAAAGAGTGAACGATAGGGAATTATGAAAGAATGTAATAAAATGCAGACTGACTGCCTGCTTTGGCAATTAATCTAAGATGATAGCTGTCTTAGACTCTGATGTAACTCATGATAACTCAGGTAACTCTGATGTGACTCAGGAGGAGGTCAGTGTTTGGCAGTGTTTGCACCAGGCATTCTGTAGTGCTGCGCTCTCATCACAGACTTGATCCTGCTCAAGTGAAATTGCTGCCCTGTACCAGTCCTTCAGCCGGTAATGAAGAGTTATGGAGTTAGAAATGGTTTGGTTTGTCACCACAGGGTACAAGAGGAGGAGGAGAGAGAGAGAGAGAGAGATAGAGATAGAGAGAGAGGTATGTGGGGGTGGAAGGGGCCACAGGAAGTGGTGTGGGGGTGTTAAGTTGGAAGCCCCCCCCTCCCTCTGTCTGACGTCAGAGACCATAAAGACGTGGGTGGGGGGCGGAAGGGAGGGACGGGTGGATGGATGGATAGATGGATGGAGAGAGAGTGGGGGCGAACGAGTGGGAGGGAGCGAGAAGGGCGTTGCATTGACTCATAGAACGACAGAGTAAAAATAAAGCCGGTGGGCAGAGAAATGGAACAGTGCTCCCTTCCTCTTCTCTTTTCTCTCTCACTCTCTCCTACTTCAGACATGAAAGAGAGAAAAAAATGATCTCTGGAAAAAAATGCCCCCCCATCCCACTTCCGTCTGTGCCTCTCTCACACTTTCTTCCTCTCCCTCACACACGCTTCCCTGTATCACAGAGAACACTGCTAGTTTTTTTGTTTTAAGTGTGACATCCACTGTTAGTGTGCTTCCCATGTGTGGTTTCTCTGTCTCTCCATTACACTTACACACACACACACACACACACACACACACTCACACACACCTGACTGCTGGCGGGACTGACAAATGTTCCTAACTTTATTCTTCTTTATAACTTTGTTATATTTTCTTGTGAGAGCTTTTTTGTCTGTATTTCTTTCTTCTGATTCAGACCATTTAGTTTTAGTACAATTAATATGATTTGTATTCTAAGAATTGCAATTCCATACCCTAGATGTTGAATAACTGTTCTACTGTTCTTAGTTCAGGTCTCCAGAAACAGCTTCCCATTTAATTCCAATGGTTTAGTCCGCATAGTCCAGACAGGCTCTTCCATTTACTTTATGATTACATGTAAAGCTGGATGCAGGGCATCTATCATATGCACTTTACTCCAAAGAGGGCTTGTCATGAGAAGTTGCTAACCATCAGCCTTTCTCAGCAGAACTGGAGAGCAAGGCAGCAGAGAGGAAAGGCACTGCTGCCCCCTGCAGGAGTGGCAGCCCTGGCAGCAACCGAGAGGAATTGGACCGCAATGGCAAGTGAAGAGGAGTGAAGTGGGAGAGCGTCATTCAGAGCGCCATACAACTGTTCACAATCACTTCAGCTCCATGGTCACCTCACAGACTATCTGCCATCATTCCGCTCATCTCCCCCATGGAAACGAGCTAAAGACATACTGCCACTCCACTCAGGGTCCAAGGCTGCTGTTGCTGGTCAGGAGGGCATCCCCACCCACCCAGTCCAGGCTTCTGTTTTCACCAAGGCCAACCGTTCCACCCGTTCTGCAGTGGTCATGAATTCTCTGTGAATAGCATGTGATTCAGTCCCTCAAAACATCTCAAAATATTATAACACTAACCAGAAGGGTGCCATCATCATTTGTGCGACAGGGACGACAACGGCTGTAGTCCACCTTAAGTTTTTGACTTGCAATCTAAATAAGTGACCTGTTGAGAACATGATCTCTACTGGACAAAATGAATCAAATACGGCACCATCAAGTTGTCTTTTAACTGTTTAACTACTCAAATGCAAGCTGGTACTTTTCTATCCGTGCCTATACTGTTCTACGTACACCTAACTGGCCCCTCTTCTGTACTTCAGTGTTAAGTTGGACTGCACACACATGCTTCTGTTTCAGTCTTTCATCACCTTCCTCTATTGAAAGCTTCAAACAGGTCTGTTCGTAAAGCTTTTGTTGCCTGGAGTTCTATCATTTCTGTTGTTGGACATTCCTTACCTGCTAACTCTCTTCACACCGGGTTACCCCTGAAGACTTTTGAACAATGTTTCACATTACATCTGTATTTTCAGTGAAATATGAAGACCGTTGGTGCTATAATTCCTCTCTTTTCTGGTCCTTAGTAAGTGATGATACTGATGGGATTTAGTCTGGTCATGTTTGAGTGTGTGGCATTAATCTGTTTCCTTAATAAACCGTAACCAACTGGATTTGGGAAGGCAGCTGTATTGAAATTATGTGTGATAAATATATAATTCCAAATGCTGAGAAAAGAACTGGGTCTTTCAAACACTAATTTTTAGCAATCATAGCTCATGAATTGAGGTACTTGGGCACATTTCAAACCAAGCCTAAACCTTTAACAGCATGTCCTGCCTGTGTGTGGATGAAAAGAAACTTAAGTGTAAGTGCATAGATTATCACTTGACTAGATTTGTGTGTAGTTAAGGAATTGGTATGCCAGAATGATGTATGCTCCTCTACTCTGCCTTGCCAGCATCTGTGCTTATTTTGTGTTCAGTAAAACAGCAGATTATTTATTTTGTTAATCATCAATAAATATTTTATTGTTTAACTATCTTGTCACAGCCTTCATCACCTTGAAAAGAAAAACTCAAAATAGAACCAGGAATTCTAATGACCATTTCAACGAAGGAATATAGCGCATACACACACACACACACAAATTAAGGCTCCACAGTCTCAAGGAGTGACTTCCGTTTGAGTTAGAAACAGCCAATCTGGCCAGAGGATACCAGTGAGTCAGCTGATTGTCTCTGATGTCATCAGTGCTCTCCCAGCTAGTCTGCGTGCATGTCATTGGCCAAACCAAGAAAAGAAGGAGCTAAATATAGCCTCTGCTTCAAGCCCAGTGGTCCCATATAGATGTACACTTAAAATCCATTTTTTGTCAACATCACTGATTAATAAGCAATGATTACTGACAATAGGTTGTAGGTAGGATTTATGTGACACTTAAAATGTTTACAAAGTGATGTATGATAAAAAAAAAAAATTCATTCATGGGAATAAAACTTAAAATGGCAATAAAAAATGTGTCAGTAAGAGAAAACAACATTAGTAATTTAAAATAATTTTCGAAATAAAATGGTACATTTAATGATTATTCAAAAGATTTACCTGAGAGGCAGGCATTATCAAAGCAATCCTACATAGTCATCTTAATAAGGGGGTTTTTGCATAATTTTCCACATGTGTCTACGCCTGCCATCTAGTGGTGACAGTTCACAGAGCAGCAGGGTCCTGTACACATATTACACAGATGAATGGACTCACATTGTTCTTACTTGCATCCTTGAACTCTTGCACGCACCTTGAAGTGCGCTCTTTTATGACAAAGTAGAAGAGTGTACTACAGTCTAAAGCTTTGGTGCTTCCAACCACTTAAATCCTTACAAACACCTTTGTCACAATGTCAACTACTCTACAAAGTTATGTGTGTACAGTTCAAGTTGCACTTAAAGGACTTTTAGATCACAAGCTGAAGTACTGTTACAAACATTGACAACGTGGTGAAAAAAAAAAAACCTGTCCATCAGGTGATGTGAGAGGTGAGGTGACGCAGGAATTCCCCGCGTGTGGTGGTGTGTCCGGGAAACACAGCTTGGCAGAACTCGCACACCTGCGACTCCACTGTCACCCTCGACATGACACGCCCCCCCGTCAGGCTCATCCACTCACTGTTCAGAAATGAGCTGGACGACCACGGCCTCTGAAGAGTGGAGAGAGAGAGAGGGCAGGAGGGAGGGAGGGAGGGAGAGAAGGCAGGAGAGGGAGAGAGAGTCTATTAGACTGATGACTAAACAGACAAATAAAATGAATACGGTATTAGGGACAAAGACAACAACCAAAACTCTCCTGCTGCTGCTGCTCCTGAGAGTGTTTTCACTTCACTTTTGAGGGTTTTTTTTTTAGCAAACATGTGCGTCTAAAGTGACTGACATGATTAATGTCCAGTAAGAGTGAGCGCAAATGAGTGCTGTGTGATTATTGGTACCCGTGCTCTGGCAGGGTTGTTCTCAGCCCACTGCTGCTCAGCCCGTTTTAAGTCACCAATGATGCTAGGGGGCGCTCTCGAAGGAATGACCCCAGGAGAGGTCGAGGGCCCCTCGAGGCCAGCCACGGCACCCGCCCCCAGAGAAGCTTGATGTTGGGGACAAGCCAGGTGGAGCTGGTCCATTCCTGACGTCAGCAAGTCTGCGGTCATGCCGCCCCCTGTGACAATAACACATAAGCATCAGCATGAGTAAATGGTTTTAATATGACAAAAACGAAAAAAAAGTGTACCTCGGTTCTTGAGTTGATCAATTAAGAAAACTATGAGGTATCAGAAAATTACACTACTTTATTACTATGTTCCAGAATAAGAACACGTTAATATTGGAACCACCTTTAGTAGATCAGGCTAAAGAAACTAAAGTCAAAGTTTTGTGCTCCAGCTCGGCCTCCTGGTGTAAGCCTGATTTACTTTCAGTCCAAGTTATTTCAACAAAAACGTCAATCGTTTTTATAGCATCGAACACAATTTTAAACCGGGATACATTCAGTGACCGTATTCACACCTCCACGGGTTGTGTTAGTTTCAGCAGACTGATCCAGAGGTCTACGAAGCAACAATTCATGGGCATCTGAGCAGAAGTTGATCAGATCACCTTGTGAACACTGGGCTGGCATGGACACCAGGTTGTCTGAGTCCCCATTGCCACCTGGGAATAGAAGCAAAATTCCCACAATTGAAATGTTTCCAGATGTTGAATGAGGACCCACAACTGTTCAGTGGAGTTTTATACAACGACAAAAATGTCCTTCAAATGGTAACCAGTTCCCCACTGTCATACACCAAAAGTAGTACCAGTATTGTTTATTTTTGCATAATTCCCCACATTTAAGCATGTTCAAATATGGGGGACCTTAATTGGCTTCATAATTCTGTAGTGTCATAAGGGTACAATATGGCTCTTTAGCAATAATGTTGAATTAGGCCTCATGCCTCTGACTAGGAACACAAGTGCACCTTGCTGATTATTGAGGACTTCTGTGAGGTGCTGGAGCATGGCGGCCTGTTTGAAACAGATGGATCGCAGCCGCAGGAACTCCTGGTAGAGAGCCGTGTAGGCATCCTCCATCTTACCCCCCTACAGGACAAAGACAGAGAACATACGGTATCTCAGTCTGCATCCACCCATCAACCGCCAAGGAAGGTGTACCCTTTTCATACGAGGACTTTGACTAGGGTTCAACCCTGTTGAGGAGTGAATTATTTTCCTGGGGGCGTATTACAGAAACTTCCTAACTCAAAAATCCTATCTTATCTGTTTGGTAACTACGGTAACAAGGGTTAGGATCGGATTTAGGAAAAAAGTAATTACAGAACGGCCGATCCTAAAGTCAGTTTCTTATCTTAACTCCAGATATAGTCCAGTGGACAGAAAGGTGAACCCGGAAATGTTGAGTACACCAAAGTTTTATGATGGAAATATATAGTATGGGTTCCCAGCATGCAAAAACTGCCGGATGCGAATTTGCATATGTTGGGCAATTTGTGTAATTGAGCTAATTAGCATAAATTAGCATAATCACCTATATTGATCATATTATAAGAGCTGCTTGGCCAAAATGGACCATGTTAGTATGTTTTTAGGGGTTACTGGAGATGCTGAGTCCATATCTGAAATCACTATTTAAACTTGGTTTGGTCACGTTTTTACTCTCATTAAGCTGATTTTGCTGAGTTTTTGGGGGCGATTTTTGGAGGATAAAAATGTTCAGTGTTTAGGAATAATTTGGATCCTCAAGTTATTTCTGAATTCCACAATCATTTTGGAAATAGCTATTCACTGGCCCTCTGCTGTGACTCACAACTGAGTAACAAAGGGAAGAACTAGCCTCTACTACTCCTCACTGTCCTCATCCGTTGTCCTGTCGCCATCTTCTCCAGACTCTTCATCCCTGTCCTTCTGCTGTTTTTGCTGTGTAAATATATTGCCACATGTAACATCACTGCCTTTGCAGAAACAATAATTAGTACAGGCCATGCCTGCAGCTGCACAGCTGCACTTTCCAGATACATGTATACACAGGAGCAACAGGACTTGAATCGAGGGTGGGCAAGTTCCTCTCCTTTCTTCATACCTGTCTTCTAACTCCCTCCAAACGTGGTTATATCCACAGCCGGTGGATCAGGACGGTCTGCTGCTTTCCAAAGCAGCACCTGTAGATGGGCACGTTTTCCATGGAGGAGCAAGTTGCGTTCTGTAGGAGGCGGTGTCTTCAGTGCTGGAGGAGCCGGGAGTGGGAGACCTTACCGCCAGGGATGAATTACTGCACGGGCCTACCGGGCCTGGCCCAGGGGCCCAAGGGGTCAGGGAGACCTGAAGTCCAAGCCTTTGCATGAAATCATTACCTCAATATCAACACATCAAGATGTAGGCTATGAATCTGATTGAATTTAGTATTGGCCATCCCCAAAATGCACCAATACAGGAAATCACATCAAACAAATTAAAACATTTCTGAGGAAGGACCTCCAAACGCCCCTTCCACATATGCGACAATTAATGGGGGGCCCTTAATACATCTGGGCCCAGGGGCCCGAAAGTTCATAATCCATCCATGCTCACCGCTAGGTGGAGGCCCAAGCAAAAGGATCCGAAGAGAACCCTTGTAAGGGGTACTAAAAAGCTTACAGAGGCCTTCAGTAGAAGCCGCAGGAGGAGACCAGCCGTCGCCTGAGCCTAGCTACAGGAGAAATGCTTGCCTGAAGAGCGTTTTGATGCAGTGGCCACGGCAGGAGAAGGACTTCACGGGACTGGGAGAGCGGTCTGAGGAAGCGGCCTTGGAAAATAAGGTAGTGGCGCTGGCCTGGGCGCTGACTTCACCGAGAGAAGACCTTGAGCCCCTGCCCCCGCCGGACAGCTTTAGGCTGGAGTTGGCGGTGGCCCTGGCTGTGGAGCAGAGCAGAGGTGGAGCGGCAATGAGGTGGTGCCTTGAGGATGGACGGTTGGCGGAGCCTGTTCGAATCGGCCTGTTCGCTGGTGCTCTTTAGAAAAATAAGGGGGGGAAAAGTTGTTGAAATCCGATTGCACGAGCAAGAGAGGTCTAGGCCTTGGCGCGATCGTGGTGGTGTGGAGTGGCCGGAACAGCAGAGGACAGCTCTGCGACAAGGCAGCAGAGGAGGGACGCCAACGTCGGTAGCTGTGCGCAGCATGGTCCGGCTGCGATGGAACTGGAGTCTGCTGCCCCGACTGGCGAGACGACGGAGTGGAGCATCGGAGGTGCAGTGCCAGTTACGGTGCTCAGCGCCGGGGAGTCTGTGGCAGTGGAGGCTAGCCCCCGCCAGGTGTTGGAGGAACGTTGCGGTGGTGCACACTGCGAAAGTGCGACCTGAGGGCGTTCTCTGAAAGGAGCTGGGGACAAGAGGCGACAGACCAGGTGACTGCTAGCACGCCCCGCATTGGGCCGCTGGTGGTTGTGGTTCCCCAGGGTGAGTAGGGCTCTTGCGGTGTGTGCACCCCACCTGCTGTGTGGCAGTGCCAGAGACTAAATGCTTGACTGAATGTGGGAACGCCCGCGCCGAGGATGGCAATGGCTTGTTGGGGGAGCTGTGCAACGTCAGCGTGCTGGACTGTGCTTGAGATTCCCACGATGTTTCGCGCTGGGGATTCTGGGAGAACTGAATGATCATCTCAATACCTATGTTTCCCAAAAGGCTTGTCCCAAGGAGAACAGTATTACCTTAAACACACATGAGGAAACTGAACAGTCCAATCAGTAGACTAGGATAAGCTAGCCAACTATGCTACTTTGTTTACAATATTTCCAGGCTTCAACCAGACAGCTGAATGTGGTAGAGTTGTAATAGAAATAGTAGGCCTAAGCTATAGGCTAATCTGCATAAAGTGTGCTGTCATAAATATCAGACATTCAGTATTCTCTCTTTTTATATCAGGATATAAAATAATACAGATATATTACATTGTAATCCTCTGGTACTCTAAGGTAGGCTATTGAAATGTCTAGCCCCCCCTCCAAAAATAGAAAAATCGAGGTTCGTATCAAACCGTGGGTCAAAAATCGTGATACGAATCGAATTGTTAGGTTGGTGTATCGTTACAGCCCTACTGTATATCGCTACAGCACTATCCTCCAAAAATCTGTCTAAATTGTACCAAAAAACTCAGCAAAATCAGCTTAATGATAGTAAAATGTGACCAAACCAAGTTTAAATAGTGATTTTGAATCTTGAAAATGTCAGATATGGACTCAGCATTTCCAGTAACCCCTAAAAACATACATTGTCCATTTTGGCCAAGCAGCTCTTATAATATGATCAATATATTATGCTAATTTATGCTAATTAGCTCAATTACACAAATTGCCCAACATATGCAAATTAGCATCCGGCAGTTTCTGCATGCTGGGAACTCATACTATATATTTCCATCATAAAACTTTGGTGTACTCAACATTTCCGGGTCCACAATGGGGCTCTATGGGCTGTCCACCGGACTAATAGGAAATGTGTATTACAGAAATATCCTAAGTTACCAAAATCCTAAATAAACTGTCCTAACTTTAGGATGACCCATCAGCTCTCCTAACTGTCAAATTACTGTTAGCTGCTAGCTACAAATAAGCGAGATGGCAGCTCTTTTGTTACATGTAGCGCAGGTACTGTCTGTATAAATCGTCTTGTAAATAAACTACCAGTGCTTTTTCAAAGTTCACAATGTCTCGTTTTAAATGTCAAGGCCCTCGGAAGTCTAACAATGAAGTATGGAGCTACTTTGAGACTCGTAAATGGTGTAAAACAGTGATTTATTTGCATGGCTAGGCGGATAACTAGCGCCCGATTTCTGAGTGCAGGGGACAAGCCGAGATGAGCTAGACATACTTTCACACTCGGTATCATGTTTCAACACACTTTAGGTCAATATCACACCGGAATTCTCCTTTAACAGAGGTGGCAAAAGCCATTGGTGGATTAGCGCGACGTTACATCAAGTTTCCAACGAGTAATGAACTCCACATTGAATTATTATTATGATAGCTGCTAGCTGTCAGTTGTGAAGTGAGGTGATCCAACAACAAGTTTCATCTGTTGCTAAGTAACAGACATAAAAGCTGAACGTCGATGCTAGATCGCCTACTTAGGATATCTTAACCTAAATTAAGATAGGATTTTTCTCAATTTGGTATTACAGAAACATATCCTATCTTAATTTAGGAATCCTATCTTATCTCAAGTTAAGATATCCTAAGTAGGCGATCTAGCATCGACGTTCAGCTTTTATGTCTGTTACTTAGCAACTGTTGGATCACCTCACTTCACAACTAGCAGCTATCATAATAATAATTCAATGTGGAGTTCATTACCCGTTGGAAACTTGATGTAACCTAGCGCTAATCCACCAATGGCTTTTGCCACCTCTGTTAAAGGAGAATTCCGGTGTGGTATTGACCTAAAGTGTGTTGAAACATGATACCGAGTGTGAACGTATGTCTAGCTCATCTCGGCTTGTCCCCTGCACTCATAAATCGGGCGCTAGTTATCCGCCTAGCCATGCAAATAAATCACTGTTTAACACCATTTACGAGTCTCAAAGTAGCTCCATACTTCATTGTTAGACTTCCGAGGGCCTTGACATTTAAAACGAGACATTGTGAACTTTGAAAAAGCACTGGTAGTTTATTTACAAGACGATTTATACAGACAGTACCTGCGCTACATGTAAAAAAAGAGCTGCCATCTCGCTTATTTGTAACAGTAATTTGACAGTTAGGAGAGCTGATGGGTCATCCTAAAGTTAGGACAGTTTATTTAGGATTTTGGTAACTTAGGATATTTCTGTAATACACATTTCCTATCTGGAGTTAAGATAAGAAACTGACTTTATGATCGGCCGTTCTGTAATGACTTTTTTCCTAAATCCGATCCTAACCCTTGTTACCGTAGTTACCAAACAGATAAGATAGGATTTTCGAGTTAGGAAGTTTCTGTAATACGCCCCCAGGTTCCTTATAGAATGCTACGCAAACGACCTATAGTTTCAGTGTTCTATAGTCAGTCGATGGGAAAATCCAGAGCCCCAGAGTTTTATCTACAAGGCTCTGGGAAAATCCATACGGGAAAATCTCTGAGGGTAATTGTTGCATCATAGTGTGGAACTCTCGGTTCGAGAACATTCTAATCACATATTTGTGACGTAGGCCTACTCCTCAACCCAGGTTAAGGGTGTAAGTTAGTACACAAAATTCACCGAATTCTTAAATCACGGTTCGGTTAACTTTTGGTACAGTAAGTAGGTACTGCTAACCTAAAATTCACTGACAATATTGCCAATGTGCAAAAGGAATAGTATTTTGAAAAGGTGTCAAATGTTTTTGACATTAATTAACTAAACTGACATGGTCCACCTCTTAATTTATTTGTGTGGGAACTCGAATTCAAAACATGGTCCACAAGCAAAAAAGCCTTCTGTTGATTACTGTTAAAGATTGCATTAGGTACATTCAGTATACTTCTGTATTGAACCTAACGCCCTGTACCTAAACGGTTTGGTATGAATATGTGTACCTTTACACCCCTACTGGTTGTTTTCCTGTCTGAAAGGGTTAACCAGAGTTGTTTAGCCCTGTTTCGCAGGACATGGATCTGACCAGGGTCAATTTCAGTGTGAATGGCATGCCCCGGATTGCTAGAAAATGGGACATGAATGGCAAAATAGGGTGTCAAAGATTCATGATGGAGAATTTACACTTCTATTGAATGTTATTGGTGCAACAGAACTTCTGACTAGTATTTTTGGAACTTCTATAATTGCTTAAAACAGATGGACTATATTGAAATTTTAGTGGCTGACCAGTCTTTTTCGCTCAGGGCATCTATTTGAGCAAAACTACCAGAATGTAATGAGAGACAATAATGGATGAACAGCTGTACTTGACAGCAGCAACCACATGTCACATGGTTCTGACACGAACATGTCATCGCAATAATCATATTATTTAAGCACCATGTCCTTGACCAAAATAGTTGCCAGAGTGAAGTACAAAAAATTGTAGTTCTTTCGTTATCAAAAAGTGTTTAGCAAATACTTTGCCTTGATAATTCTAATAAATGTACGTACAGAAAGACATCAGATTTACACAAAATGCCAAATTACCAAGTGTCACATTTGTACTTTTCAGGGACAGTCTACAACCCTGTTACCAAATTGGGAGTGGGATGCGTTATGTAATAATCTGCAAATTTCGTAAACCCATACACAGAAAGTACAGACAACATATGTGAAAAATTACCAGTTTTATTATTTCATGGAAAATATAGGCTACGCTAATTTTGCCAGCAACACATCTCAAAAAAGGTGGGATGGGAGCACCAACAGGCTGGAAAAGTATGTGTATGTATGAAAACACAAGGAGGAACGTTTCACAAATAATTAGGCTAACTGCCACCATGTTTGGGTATAAAAAGAACATTTCAGAGGGCATCTCAGAAGTAAAGATGGCAAAGTATTCATCACTCTGTGAAAACTTGTGGGCAAATAATGAAACACAATTAATAATAATGCTCCTCAACAAGAAATTGCAAAGAATTTTGGGATTTCATCACCCATTGCATAATTTAAATATTCTGAGAATCCAGAGAAATCTTTGTCAAGAACGGACAGGGCTAAAAAAACTATATTGGATGGTCATGATCATTGGGGCGTCAGGTGGCACTGCATTAAAATAGTCCTGTTTCTGTAAAGAAAATCATTGCATGGGCTCACAAAAATGTCAGATAACCATTAGGCTACCTATGAACACAGTTTGACGAAGAAACCGTATTTAGGCATGATCCAGAAATGCCTCCACCTGGGCCTAAGAGGTGCTTTAGTGCCAATAGAGTGGACATCTTGGAAAGGCACAAAATATGCTGCCATCCAGGCAAGAAAGACCTTGAATATTCCAGGAAACAAAACTGCTGTACAACAATATGGCTCCAGAGCAGAAGAGTCCAGGTGCTAAAATGACCTGTCTGCAGTCCAGACCCTTTCACACTGGGTACATCATGGAATGAAAAACATAATTAAGAAGACCCCAGACTGTTGATTGGCTGAAATATTGTATTAGGCAACATATTTCATTCTCAAAATTCCTGTAACTGGTCCCTCAGTTCCCAAACATAGAACTGTTGTTAAAAGAACAGATGAAGCAACACAGTGGTAAACATGCCCCTGTCCCAACTTTTTTGAGAGGTGTTGCATTTTCCCCATAGAACAATAGAATAGGGTTTACATGATTTGCAAATTATTGCATTTTGTTTTCATTTACATTTTACACAGTGTCCACACTTTTTCCAAAACAGGTTTGTAGTGAAAGGCAGTAGGAGCAAACCCTACTTTTGCTGGTGGTGTGTCACCCACCTACAGTCCCGCGTGACTTGCCTACTCTCCCACGCCACTATCCTGTGCTACTCACATACTTGTGACACTGTCCCGTGCCACTTGCTTACTATCCTGTGGCACTTGCCAACTATACCAACCCTAACTCTAATCCTAACCCATGGGACAGTTGGCACGGCATAGTAGATAAGTGGTACAAGACAATTGGAGAGTGGCGCGGGACAGTAGGCAAGTGGCCTACAGTTTTTGCTCCTACTGCTACTGTTTGTAGTTAATGTTAACCAATTCATTTGTAGGGGAGTTCTGAGCACTGGTCTATTTGGAACTCATTTTTTGTATATATATATATATACATATATATATATATATATATATATATATAGAGAGAGAGAGAGAGAGAGAGAGAGATAGATAGATATATATATAGAGAGAGAATATGCATATTTCAAACGAAATCCAAAACTTCATGTGGTTTGCCTGCCTAACTGCAGCTGTGTAACTACCCATGGGTGGCACTGATTCCTTAAGCAGCTGAACTTTCATAACAGCTGCAATGTTTCAAAACGGATACAAGCCATAAAAAGAGGCCTAAAAAGAGAACCAAGAGCAGTAGCCTACTTCTATACTATATGAGGGAAGTCTGTGGCAGCAGATGTGATGTTTTGGGAAGTTGAATCAGTCTATGGATACCACCTATCAACTCTTTTCTAGTTCCTATAATCTACTGTGTTGATTACAATGTATTTGCAGTTTATAGTATTTACACTGTTACTTCAATGGGTTCAAATCTACGACATATATTTGATGACTGATGATTTGCCTTCCAAGTTTACCTAGTTTACAAAATACAACGCTAAACATGCCAACAACTAAACATAATTTCAAATGTAACAAAACAGTGCAGTGAACTGGGTAACGTTAGCCTACCTCACAATCAGAACTCCCTTCTACCGATGTTTAGTAGCCTTCATGTAAGCAAACTACTATTCATAACAAAGAATGTTCTTCCATTTCTCTACACGACATGCGTGCTCAAAAAGTCCAGCAGTGTCAAAAGTTTACTTTAGCATAGAATCACATCAAAGATTGTTAAGGCGGAGCAATCTTTGATCACATGACGAAGAGGAAGTGATGACGTAGCTAGTAACGCGGGGAAAAAATAGAAATAGGTTTTCAGAACATTTCAAATAAGCCAGTTGAAAGTCTATCTTTTAAAACCTATATACCTTAAATCCTAATTTTTTAGTCACTTTGGGCAAAAGTGTCTGCTAAATGTAGGCCTAAATGTTATCACTATATTATCCTGCCCCTTTACAGTCTATGATCCTGCCCAGCGTTTCAGTATCCACTCAGATATTTAGTAGGTAGATTGAGGTTAATGTTATCAGTATTTTCATGTTGTTTAAACTTTAGTGTAAAGATCTTTAACATTACTTGGAAGGCTGTAATAAGTTAAGTGAGACCAGTTCTTATATTTCACCACACGGTGGCGATGCAAACAATAAAAGGGCAGAGCCGTACATATGCCGTATAGGGCTCTGCGTATCAGCACAAACTTGCACAGCTCTTTTTCTCTTAATGGCCTACCCACTATTCAGCTGTCTCCCATCAATACGATGCAATGCTTTCTACGGTGAAAATAAATATTGAACTGATATTGTGTGTTAGATGTAAAAATAAATTCGCTTGAGACAATTAGGTGGAATTCTAAAATAACTTAGACATCAGTTTCTATGTACTTATCTGATTTATTGCAAATATCAACATTCCGACATGTAGTGGTGGTATAGGACTGTTCCAGTACACATTGTATATTGTGGTCCCTGTATCGTGATGCAGATTTACAGAGTAAGTGCCAATACTTCCCTCTCACTGTCAGATCCCATGAGAAAAGAAATGGATACATTGACCAGATGAATAGCCTTAGTGCTTTGGCCCAACCAGTACCCAGCCTCACTATGCATTCGGTTTCAGTGCTAACCCTTTCTGAAAGTTTGAAGGGCATACTGCCAGCTCTCTTTTTCATTTACAAGCCAGTCTCATTTTTATTCGTTTTACAGAAGTATTAATTCCCCCACATCATTGGTAAACTTGCATAGCAAAACAATGACAACACAACAACAACTTGAAAAGAAACAGAAAAGAAACATCATATATGTATAAAATATAATTTAAATAATCATTAAATACAGACCCAAAACAATCCTGAGAACTTCAGACAATGAGGTAAACTGATGACTCTTGCCCACTCAAAAACATCAATGGTTAGCAACAAGGCTAACAAACTTCTTTTGAAGCAGATATTTAAAAAGAAGATGCCAACATCACACTCAACTATCTGCCGAATGAATGGCACAAGAATGAGCTTCAGGCTTCTGTGAAAGCTTCTAGAGTAAGCCTGTGTTGGCACAGTCCGTTGTAACTTACGCAATCCAAAATGTTCCTGTGACCACTAGGTATTCAATGAGATGATGCTGAGTATATCCCTTACATGATGCCACCTATTCTTCCCTAGTCAGGTAAGTCACTTTACCATGTGTTATTAATAGCAATAGCACATTACCAGTATTCATGTGTGTATATTTAGGAGAGTTTGATATACAGGCGCATCAATTTAAGGTTTATGGTTTCAGGTGGGGGAAACAAAGACAAAAATAGAAATAAAAAAACGAATTGTTTTCCTCTCTCAGACAGTAGAAGTGTTACCACCTGCCAATTCACTTAGGTGTGTGTGTGTGTGTGTGTGTACGGTGTGTGTGTGTGTGTGTTTGTGTCTATGTGTATGTGTGTGATCTGTGATGACTGGATTGTATTCAGGACTGGAATACTTAAACTCATGAGAGCAGACCGAGAGGCATACAAATACTCCCTCTGTGGGTGTAAACAGGGTCTTGTCCTTCGCAGGAACGTGCTTCTCTTGGTCTAAATGCAGCATGACATTTCGCAGTCATGAGTGTAGTCTTGCCTGTTGAGCTTGAGGCATGATGGCACAAGGAACCAAAGCCACTTCTCCTATTCTTCTCCTTCTCAATGTGCAGGGTAATTCACAGACAGCAGCACCATACTATGTAACAGCAAAGATGTCTCAGATTCTGTGCAATATGGAAGAACAACAGCCAGATAAGAGAAACTGTTAAAACGAATGTGACAGCTGAAAATCATAGACTGTGGTATGCCATAGTAAGGGCTGATCTCTGACAGATCAGACCATTGTGTCTGGTCCCCTGGCCAATAACAGTAAGAATTTAACATCTCATCCAGTCTATAACTAAAATCAGAGTGTCAGGTGAACTGACTGAGCAGAGTAAAAAAAAAACACTCATGTGCAATCACAGGGAGACCCTGACCTTTGACCTGGGAAGACAGCTGGAGCCACTGCTTAAGCCATTCTCGCCACTGGCCGGTGCTGAGGCTACTGGTATCAAGGCCCCGCAGGTAGCAAGCCTAAACAGTGGGGGAAAAAACTGGTCTTTCAATGCAATTCCTTTACATAGAGCCATTACTTATAGCCATTGTCTCTGAAATGCTTTACATAGGCCATGGCCTGATTCTCCACGAGTGACAGTGGCACTTCAGAAAGCAGACCCAAAACAGAGAGTCTGACAAAGTCAAGTAGTGCTTCCTCAATCAAACACACACTAAACAACTAGGCACTCCAAAGCCTAAGTTTAAATAGAGGAAGCAACTCCAGAACCAGCATGTCTGTTTAACAGTGAATGTGGTATGAACAGGTAGGTAAATAAATAAATAAATAAACAAACAAACAATAAACATTATTACCAGCATTCGACTTTAAAATAAAAAGACTAAGACTAAACACAATAACAGGGACTTGCAACACAGACAGTGTAAGTTAATTGCTTAAACACTCAAACATGTCGTATACGTCAACATGTCTGACCTCCTCGACTTCGGCGTCACAAAGCTGGTCCACGCCGAGGCTACTCAGAGCTCGGTCCAGATGCAGCAGTTCCAGGCCTTTGGCACTCAGCCGCCGGCGAGCCATGAAGGCAGGCAGCCACGGCGTCAACAACAGCTGAGAGGCGAGTAACCTCTGGGAGAAGGAGCAGGGGATAGGGAGAAAGAGCAGAGAGAGAACATATAGGGATAGACAGAAGAGAGAAAAAGAGAGAGAAGAGCACATGTTTACTTTCAAGTGATCTCCTGTGAAAGTATAAACAGAAGCTGCTGTCTTGGGAGGAATTACTTTTATTTTATCACTTGGGGAAATTTTCCTTTTACTTCATCACTTCCACACCCTATGTACTTGTTTTAAAAAGGTGTGACATGAAGTGACAACAAAAGCTGACAAACAGAAAAAATCCAGTATCTTATGCTCAGTGCTGAAAATGATGTCCCCAAAGAACTTCTTGAATTTCCCCTTGGGGATCAATAAAGTATCTATCGATCTATCTATCTATCTAACTGTAACATAAAATGAATACATGACACAAAAAACACAACCCATCAGAATCCACCTGGCAAACGGTCATTGACCCATCACACTGACTGACCATGTGGCTGTTCCTGATATTGTTGAATCCCAATGGGTGGTCACTGAAGACGCCCTGCACCAACCAGAGGTCTGACACTTCAGGGTGAGTCCCACTTTGGACCTGAGGAGAAGGACAGACACGTCACATGGGGTCAGTACATCAAAAAAGCGCTACTTTACAGAAACTGGTACAGTACCATGGCCATGAGGGGTTGTTTGTAGCACACTAGGAATAATTAGCTATGTTAGAGTTAGGCGGGGATCACATTGGCCAGCGGCAAGCAGCAGGTGTCCTATTGTTCTCTATCTATGGTTCAGCAGCAGAACGGTGGCAGCACTGGCGTTGAACAAGCTGAGCGCTGAACTTGGTTCATCTTCCAAAGTGCAACACGAATGTATTCCATTATCAGTTAAGGCAAACCATTTGTGTTACCATAGGAACGAGATAGAACTTATTATGGTCTGAGCGTTGCGTTACACTTGCCGCTGCCGCTGGCCAATGTGATCCTCCGCTTAAGGGTTGGGTGACTGAGATAATGGGAAGCTACACTAGTGGGACAGATTCTAGGGCGTGGAGAGCTTAACTCCACTAGACGAGATTCTAGAGCAACTCCCACCCAGTATTCAGTCATCCGCAAGGTACAGGTCAGCTCTTGTCAAGAGGGCGTGTCTAGAATATGTCTTGCAGAACCAATTGAATTTTAAATTGGAGAACTGGGTTAATATACCTTTGCTTATTCAAATCAACATATCTACTATGTTTTCTGTGAGTGTTCTGTATTCTTAACGTATTGTTGGGTATTCTGACCATGTGGTGATTATTTATCTGCCATCTCTAATTTCAGAGATACATCAGTGTTTCCCATACATCGACTTATTTGTGGCGGCCCACCACAATGTCAACATTGACCACCACACAATGATTTTTCCAGGTTGTACTAAATTGTGCTTAAATCTGGTTAGCTTCATAACCATGCTGCGCTAATATGTTAAACACTGTACATGCAGGTAAAAAATCAATAATTTGAAATTCAAAATAAATTCATGATGTTTAGTCTCTAGCCAGTCTGTAACTCAAAACAACAGAGCACACATCAGATCCATTCTAGATTAGATATACACCATTTAGAAATGCACTTTTTCAGTGTATTTAGTGTCTACGTGTCCATTCTGAATGCCTCCAAATATCTACACATGCAAGTTAGCATGTCAATTAATCAGTGAGGTCCTGCATGGTTAGTTCTCTGTCTGAATAGCAACCATTCGATTTATGTGTTCAAGAAGAACAAGGGAGAGGGAGGACTTCTCCCCCCTTAAATCACTACAGTGCTATCAGATAGAGAAGCATATTGAGCAACCAGGCACCTTGGTGCATAGGGATTGCAAGTGACTGCGGAGCATCCACTCCTCTACACATGGAATGGAGCTCTCCATGCCTGTCAGGATGGCATAGTGATGCCTGGCCCTCTGCTCGTGGTAAAGCTTCTTAAAGTCCTTCTGCTGCTGTGGCGTCCAAAAGTGGTGGAACAATAGCTGACGAGGGAAAAGGTACCTGGGAACCGCAGAGAGGGAGGGATCAATAGATGACAGATGTGATTCGCTGTTGTGGTTCCAACTCATTGGACAAATGCAAAATACACAAACAAATAAACAAAGTGTTATTTGTTGGTAAAGATGTACTCACATAAGGGTGAACACCAAACAGATAGCAAAGGGAGGCAGTGAAATAATGACCATAGGAATGGCCTTGATTATATCCTTACGCACCTGCAAGGGAGGTGGGGAGGGAGGGGACACAATCAGTAACATCTTAACAACACTGTTTCACATGCAATTAGGATTAAAATCACTAAACATAAAAGGGTGATATTCTTGGGAGATAAACTGGATCTGAACAATTTATGAACTACTTTGCCATCTTTGTCTTGTGCAACCCTACCAAACGAAGAC
Source organism: Alosa pseudoharengus (assembly GCF_046254945.1). Classification (NCBI taxonomy): domain Eukaryota; kingdom Metazoa; phylum Chordata; class Actinopteri; order Clupeiformes; family Clupeidae; genus Alosa; species Alosa pseudoharengus. The sequence goes on along the minus strand of NW_027468837.1, from coordinate 13,012,775 downwards.
GCTCCATCTCTCGATAAGGAAGCTCTTTGAATGGAATTCCATTTGTATTCATTTTTACTTTAATCTTCCTTGCTTCTGTCATATCCTCAAGCAGGAGCTTGAAACCTATATACGTATAAGAAATGTATGAGGGGGGAAACTATCATCAAACAACAAAACAAAACCCATCTCATCATATGTAAAGCAAAAAGCTTTGATTTTAAAATGCCAACACATTTATTCAAACTTGTGTAGTAGGAAATCTAAGAATGTCAACAAATACTTAAGATGGAACAATATACGATTTTCGAAGAGTAGAGTAGATAATGATACTTACCCTTCATAAATGTGTGATAATATACATAAAAGGCTGGGAAACGATGATCCAAGAAGCTCTCAAACCTGTCATTTGCCCTCTGCAGAATACCTTGTCGGGCATGGGATGTTGAGAACATCCTACAAAATTGAACATCAATACAGACAACTGAATGTGAAGATAACAATGCTTAGCATGTAGAATTCTAGCTGATTAGCTAAACAAAACAACATTTTAACAACTAAACATGGTCCCACCCTATTTGCTTTCGGGTAACGTTAACGTTGAATTATATCCTGAAATTCGCCATGCACACTGTATAGTTTCCAATATTCCTGACATTTTAATTAGATTTATTTAATGGTCAACAAAAAATTGCTAGGCTGTTGGATTAATCAATAATTTTAACGTTAGCCAGGTTCGTGACTCCCTGCATGTCTCAAGTAAATGTAACGTTAACGTTTTAAAGAATGAGCTTCCCACTGGTCATCCCTTAAATTTGGCTCAACCTTTGACTGGACTTTTTAAAGTGGTTGACATTTAACTCTTGTGCTTCATAGTCGGTAACTGATATAACACAACTAGACATTCTCTGACACAACACTGAGTGCTATGGCTAACGTGAACGGTTAACGTTGCATTTCAATAACTAGCGATGGCTAACGTTAGCTTGCAACTGAACATTGTGTTCCATCAAACTAACAACGTAAACTATAACCACCACTACATTGTACGTCTAGAGCGGAGTTAAAACACATGTCTGTAATCGTAGAGAAGTAGAGCTAGTTCTAAGTGAAGAGTGTCCAAATTTCTACAATAACATACATATGCCCAACCCTGTCCTTCCCATGGCTAATTCACTTTAACTTTGACAGCTAAGCTAGCTAGCTAACGTTATTCTTATGCCGGTGGCTAAGATAATTTGTCGGTGTGTCACCGTAGATTCCATCAGGGTCTGATAGTAAAACTACCGGTACCTCATTGATGTGACAGTCAGGACAGCCCTCTGTGATGAGCCATTGTATGTTCCATATGTGCATTGACTAGCACACCTAACTGTCAAAGCAATACAACTTCGGACGTGTGTCCCACACATCGCCATTGTGGCAAAAGATTGAAACAGGCGAGGTGTACGCTTCTGCACAGTGCACACCCATTCACAGACGGTTGCCTTGCTTTTACAGCGCGATTCACCCGATAGCGGTGAAAGTAAAACACCGTAATACATCTAACAACCTAGACCTTCTTGCCGGGTATGAACATGGGCTAATGTTGGTCTCGATATCCGCCAAAAGTGCATTTCATGGTTTTCGAGACCTAACCAATTCAGGTCTTTGCTCACCAACACATGTTCTTGTAGTATAATGTTGTGATGGCTACCTGCATTTTTCCACTGCTTTGCTTTACCAGACATTCTTTACTTTACTAATAAAGTAAACTCGGTCTTCTCCAATCTTTCTTTCCACATTACCACAGACAGTATGGTATGGTCTAACAGTCGGGGGAAAAAACTTTGACAACAACTAACTTCAAGGCAAAATGCAATACAAAGGGGCTGAATAATAGAAAATCGTCATCTATTTTAATAAACGGCTAGTGCCGATGATGAAGCGCAGGGTACTCGTCTTTGCATTTCGTTTAGGGGTCTTTTTAAAAATTCAGGCATATTCACGGACACCACGCGGTGTGTCTCGCTGTCTACGTCACCAGATTCAGCAAATGCCTTGAAACAGCGTGGAATCGATGCATTGTAGTGGTGGCTGAGTTTCATATAAAACAGGTAAGATCATAAATTGAAAACCGAATGAATGGACCATCATATGGGATATGCTCAATAGTTTAAGGTTGAAGGTTTATGGATTAATTTCCCCATCACGACTTTTCAAGGTAATAATGACAGCCGAACACAACTTGTAGCTGGAAGGAAACTGAGTCGTTCATTCTAGAACATGACATGCTAGCAGCAAAATATTTGGAATTTCATGTTTCTTCACATAAGTAGGCTAACGGTAAAAGTTATAGGTACTTAAATGTTTTTTTAACTCCTATAGGCAACGATGCGGACTTCTCTGTGGGCACTCTCTCTCTTCGTAATCATTTCTCTCCTCCACATCCACTGCCAAGGGGCCAGGCAATCACAGGATCTCAAATGTGGAGGTACACTTTGTATAACAGACTACAAATAATACCATTTTCATGAAGTCCTAGATGTTGTTTTCCTTGTAAAGTCACACATGGATCTATGACAGTGGCCATTCTAGTGTTGTGCAGCAAATATGCTTCAGCTGAATGATTGCATTTGCTTAAAAGAAACCGTTACTGGCATGTCTTCCCGCCTCATCATTTCAGCATGCAGGGCTCTTGTGGATGAGATGGAGTGGGCGATCTCTCAAGTAGATCCCAAGAAAATGATCCAGACTGGATCCTTCAGGATCAACCCTGATGGCAGTCAGTCTATAAGAGAGGTCAGGATCTTCCCTGCAGGTTACCTTAACTGTTTAGATCACATTTGCACAAAAAAATTATGTTTGTTTTCTGCAGACAATGTGTAAAAGTTGAATCGAGCTTTCATACATATTTTTCTACACTTTCCCCTCCTATCAGGTTCCGCTTGCGCGCTCTGAGGGGCATCTCTTAGAGCTCATGGAGGGCGTCTGCGAGAAGATGAATGAGTACGGGGAGCGGGTAGACCCCACGTCCAACCGCAAGACCTACACGAGAATCACCTCACGAGACGGCAAAGCTATGGACCTCTCAGATGGAGCCCTGGATTCCAGAGTCTCGGCCCAATTAAAGTTTGCTGTGAGTGATCGTTCTCTGCTTCTTCTCCCTTCCCTCCTGAATAAAATATATTGTAAACTTTTTCTGGCAGATTTGAATAATTACAGGTCTACCATGGACCAAGAAAAGAATGCAGTCTGATGCTATATGAAATTACTGATTCACCCTTTTTTTTTTAGTGTGAAACGATTGCTGAACAATATGAAGATGAACTCATTGAATTCTTCGCTCATGAGAATGATAATGTGAAGGACAAACTGTGCAGTAAGAGAACAGGTACAGTGATTATTCAGTTCTGGCCATGGCCTGAACCTTGCGTTAGCTTGGCCAGAATCAAGCCACTGATTTGTAACAAGACAGCATTTTCATTATTTCACCATCACTGAGGTTTACATAGTCCCAATGCACATGTGCTTTAGTAACTCCAACAGCCAGCAAGATCAAGGAAGTCCATCCACTGGAAATTCAATATCTTGTTTTTAAATGAATGTTCCACTCTTGTTATTTTAAGGATTCCCTGATGAGCACCGCTCACTAATCTTTCTTTTTGTTTCCACCCATAGATCTTTGTGACCATGCTTTGAAAATGCCCCATGACGAGTTATAACATTAAGCCTCCACTGAGATCCTCCTGTTGATGCACAACATTAGGCTCATCAGTAAGCAGTGGGGGTTAATCAACATTAAGACAAACTGTTTTTTTTTTCTGTAGCATAATTAATAATTTATGTGAAACCAGTGCATCAAATCAACACTTGACTTGTATTCAGGATTTATGTACTCTCAACTATTTCATGGACCTGTACACAAGAAGGATTTCTAAGTCTGTTTTTCACAGCACAGCTGTTTTTTGTACACCACTGTTTTGATCCTTAATATATCTGATTAATAGATTCAGATTTAAGTTCAGATGATCTTTATGTTTAATCTGAAGACATTTTGCAAATCTACACAAAATAAGTGTTAGATCAGGATCAGTTTTATATGTTACTGTTGGATTCAAAATGTACATTAATGTCATCACAAGTCCTGCCTTTGTCCTTTACTGAATTTCTCAACATTTGACATGCTTTCTGATTTTTTGTTGTTGTTGTTTTTTTGTTTTGTTATTTTCTTAAAGCCCTGTCTACATGTTACATGTTTTGGGATCTTTTTACAAAATACTTAGTACTTTCCTGTATGTCTGTCTGAGAATATACATTTCGATACAATTGAGAGTGTGTTTTTAATACAAGATTAATGTTTTTCAGTGTATGCTACTACGATAGCTTTACAAATATGCTATCTTGTATATTGGACAGAACCATAACCATAACCATATTAGCTACACAAAACACAGATCATGTATTGGTTCAGGTGAATAATCTCTCATCCATTCACAGCCAGTCCCATAGACCAGTCCAGTGTGCCTATTAACACAAAACACAATTGTCACCGTCACAAGTTCATAATCTATTCAGAAAAGGACTGTACGGTTCCCAAATGTTTTACTACAGTCTTGAAATGATATGCTATTGCATTTTTTTCTACAACCAGTTGGGTAGTTGTAGGTCTAATACAACGGTGCGCAACAATATTGCAGCTGTGACGCACTTCAATTCTATGCAGCAGTTGTTCATGACGTCACTGAAATGACATTACGCGTCGACCAATCGCACCTTTGGGCCCTTGGTACCTTCTCTCAACCTTCATCGCGGCTACCAACTCAGGAGGGGCACCTTCAGAAAGCACTGGGTGCAGTAGTTAAGTGGCTTAATATTTACCTACATCGGCATACCCCTCACATTCACAATGTCCCTACTGTCTGTAAGCAGGCTTGCGCCGAAGATCCTGAATTCAAAGGTAAGATTGTTGAGAATGAGTCCTTGCGTTAGCTTGTTGGCTAGCAACATTGTTCTCGTGTAGTGGCTAAAGCAGCTAGCTCGCTAGCTGTCTAACTCCTGAATAACCATGTCCTGTAGTAATACAAAAAAAGCATGTCAGTGCTGTCTAACGTTACAGTCGGGCAACTGCCCTTTTTGAGAATTAACGGAGTGTTGTGAATTCGTTACATCAATGCAGCACAAAATCGTGAAATGTGATATGAGTATGAAACGTTAACCGGTTATGTTTTAGCCAACTTAATTGCAAAAAGGCTAGCAGGGCAGCTACCTTCCTAGCCAGTCAGTCTGTATCGAAGTTGTTGGGTTTGTTAAGCCTCTAAGCGTAAATGTACTCAGTTGACTTCTGCACGACATCGGCGAGTTTCTCATAGGCTGTACACCTAGTTGTCTGTTTGAGGTAGTTATGGTTTAAATGCGGTAGTATAACGTTATGTCGTGTAAGCCCTGAACTCCTCCACTTGCAGCATTAACGTTACACCTGATAACCTTGTAATGTACCTTGATGTGATTGCTGACTGTCTTGATTGTTAGCCAGCAGTATGTTGAGTTTGCCACTCAAAGTGTCTGCTTCGATCAGATCGTGCAATTGCTCTGATTGGCAAGTAATGGTTAATCCTACTGGATCCGCAATTGCAGTAACATTATCTACTACGAATTATATTAGTAATAGTTAAGGCAAATCTTAATAATATTTCGCAAGCCTGCAACCCCCTAGCATTTAACCGAGGATAAGTTCATGGAAAAGTACTCAAGTCGCATGGTGGGTCTACAGTCTGCCATGACAGTGCTAACCTTTTACCCATTTAATTTTTTGTGTTATTAGGGCTATTGATTTTTTTTTTTTTTTTTTAAAGACATGTCTTGGCAAAAATGAAAATGCAGCGCTAATGTAGAGATATGACATTGCTTATTTTGAGAAATAACTTAACATGCACGGACGTAATGTGGATGAATGAATGAATTATGCAATTGCGTACGCCCCGTTGATTGTCCGCACGTCAGCTGACATGTATGGTGTACACACCCAATGGTTAATTTTCTAAAGGCAGAATCAACATGAACCTCATCTTGGTAACCCATAGGCCGCGCCAGGTTCCAGTGCCTCACTGTCTTGTGTCTTGAGTCAAAGTTTAAAGTTTGCGTTGCCATTTCTGTCTCAAGGTCAGGGTACACAGCTCTTTGTAAAGTCCAGGAAGCATAGCTTAGCTGAAGGAGGGAATTGCACGCATGTATGACTGTGGAGTGGACAGTATTGTTCATCTCATGGCTATGAGGAGGTCTGTGTGTGAATAACTGTGCCTTTGAGGACCTAGCCTATGTGAAAATAAGCAGTGTGCTGTTATTGTTTTGGATGTTGTAAAATATTTCAATAAGTTCCCCAAAATCAACTTCTTTTTATGTAATATTACAAAATGTGTTTAATGGAAAGTGAAAGTCAAATGGTTCAGTTTGCCTTCTTGTGGATGGGCAGATAGATTTAGTTACTGTATGATCCTAACTTGTTTTCATACCTAAGGACAGCACTGTCCATTATTGTTCGATGCAGCAGTGCACCTGTGTTATCTATTAGAAAGATTTAAATGATGTTCAACTTGGTTCTTCTCAGTTGCCTGTACTGATTCAGTAGATGTTGTCTCTTAAAATGTAGTGTATAACGACACTAGAACAAAACTGACACTGTTGGGCTATTTTATCACAAGTCCCAGTCTGCTGCCATACAAATGTCTCAGTTATCTTTCACACTACAGATAATCAGACTTAGATGTGTCCATTGAGGTTGTTTAGAGTCATCCCCACATATTTGTAATGTCATGCCAATAAAATTGTCCTGTTTCTATAAACTACTAACCTTGCCCTATTCAGTTAGTAAAAGATGGATGGTGGATTGTCCAAAGTGAAGGGTACGTCAGTGTTGCCATGTGTGTGCATGTGTGAAACCACACCTCTAACCGCCTTACTTTATTTATTTTCTTAGAGTGCAGCTTGTGTCTTTGTGGCAGCAAGGAATGCCTCTTCATCATCGGTAAGAGTTCTGAATGTGTGTGCTTATGTATGTTGGTATTGTGTCTTTATGTTTGTAAAGAGTGTAGACTAAATCCTCACATGGCTTAAACATTATTTTTATAGTAATCATACTATACACTGGTGCTACTTGCAGTTCATGATCGCAAGGTTTACATGTAGAAGCTAATCAGATTTCTAAGACATGAAGTCTGTCCATTCTCTCTTCACCTCAGAACTGTTGTAATTACTGTAGTAATGTAATTTATATCTTGAGGCCTAACTAAGCGGTGCTCATTTTACATTTTGATTGAATTGCTGTGCAGAACCTGAAAGATGTTCTGGCAGACCTCATTCCTAAAGAACAGACACGCGTCAAGAACTTCAAACAACAGCATGGCAAAACCAACATCGGGCAGATTACAGTGGACATGGTACGTTCATCATATTGCCTTCTGAATGTTACATGTACGTTAGCTTCTCCCTTATGTCTTTGAGTATGTGTTGAGAATAATAATTGTGTGTGTGTTCGTGTTTGCACCCTCAGGTGTATGGTGGCATGAGGGGAATGAAGGGTCTGGTGTATGAGACCTCAGTGCTGGACCCAGACGAGGTGAGTGGCTGTGAGTGTTGGCCTTGTCATAGGAGGACCATATATTATTGTATAGTTTAAGTACATACGTACATTTTAATATTGAGGTTAGTTCTGCAGTGTTATTGCAATAAATATGTGTGTATTGCACTAACATAGTAAGCTGTGTGTTGGGCATTTCACAGTGTTGTGACCTAAATAAGAGTGCATCTGGTGGAGTTTGGTATTCCCACAATAATATTCCCTGACTCAGTAGAAGTGTTATTTATGAAGACGTTTGTGGCCTTAAAAAAAAATGTGTCTGGTCAAGCAGTTTGACCTTATATGATCTAAAATGGTCCGGTTTGTCACTTTAGAGAAGCTTTCATGCCAAGACTGACAATGATGTTTGCAGAACATCCCTTCTGTTTCAGGCCCCACGTTGTGTCTTTGACTTTTTCTTGACATGAAACAGCACAAACACACACCCATGATATAGACGAGATGTTCAAATAATTCCAATAAAAAAAAAAAACATGATCTGTTGTTTTAGTCATCAGACAATAGAAAATTATTTAAAAACAAAGACTTCAGAGGGTCCTATAGAAAATGTATTGAGAGCATAGGAAATGAATGTAAATAGCTGAAGAACAGATGAAGGACAGTTATAATGTTATGAGTTATGTGAGGAGTAATTCAGCTGATGGTAACATTAGGTAGTACAGTGACCTTAAATGTATATATGTTATCATTATGATGTCCAATCGGACATTGTGAAAAAGGTGAGAAAAGGATTTTTATATTTGTCACTACACCTTCAAAAAACCTTCAAAATGGAAACACCGCTGTGCTGATTGGTCTGTTTCTGGTTTCTGTCAGGGTATCCGTTTCCGTGGCTACAGCATTCCAGAATGCCAGCAGCTGCTACCCAAAGCAGCAGGCGGGGCAGAGCCACTGCCTGAGGGCCTCTTCTGGCTTCTGGTGACTGGACAGGTGCCCTCCGAAGAACAGGTTAGTGACCATCTGTGTGTGTGAGAAAGGGGGGGAACTGTTTAAAATGTGGTATCATATCTGAATGCAAAAGTGTGTGTGTGTGTGTGTGTGCCTGCCTGTGCTTCATAGTGTATATATAGTAAAAATAGTGATTGCCTCAAAACAGGCAGCGGCACCTTGCAATGATTAACACACAAGACGCGTTTGCGCCCATGTTGATACAGGCCAACTGGTTGTCCAAGGAGTGGGCCAAGCGGGCCGCCCTGCCCTCCCACGTGGTCACCATGCTGGACAACTTCCCCACCAACCTGCACCCCATGTCCCAGTTCAGCGCCGCCATCACGGCCCTCAACAGCGAGAGCAGCTTTGCACGCGCCTACTCCGAGGGAGTAAACAAGGCCAAGTACTGGGAGGTGAGAAACACCAGCCTGAAATTGTGTCTGAAATTAGTTATCAGTTGCTCAGAGAAAAGTTCAGAGGTTTTGTCTGTAATGGTTTTTATTGGGTTATTCAAACTCTCATACACAAGTAATTACCCTCACCTTTAAAGAGGTGGTTCAGGATTTTGGACATAGGACCTCATTTCCAAGTTAGCAAGTGTGATATTTATCTGTGGAGACCGTTTTCAACACCTTTCATCCAGTCCTTGTAGTCGCAGAGTCCGTAGGTGCTAGGCTAGCGCTAGTCATCAGTATGTGTTCGCATTTACATCGATAGTCTGGCGTTATAATTTATTTGCCTCGGGTGTACTGTGGAGTGGGTAAGACTGTTTTTAGTGGCAGGCTAACACATACTGTTGACTTGCGCTAGCCTAGCACCTGTGAACTCTGCAACTAGAAGGACTGGATGAAACATGTGGAAAACGGTCTCCACTGATAAATATCACACCACCCCTTTAATTACCCTCACCTGTTGCACAATGACAACTAGAGCATCTTTTAGAAGTGTAGAAATGACACGTGACACTGTGTGTGTGTGTGTGTGTGTGTGTGTGTGTTCCCTTCCCTGTGTCTAGTTTGTGTACGAGGACTCCATGGACTTGATTGCCAAGCTGCCATGTGTGGCTGCTAAGATCTACCGCAACTTGTACCGCGAGGGCAGCAGCATCGGCGCCATTGACTCGGGCCTGGACTGGTCCCACAACTTTACCAACATGTTGGGCTACACCGACGCCCAGTTCACCGAGCTCATGCGCCTGTACCTTACCATCCACAGGTCAGCCCCCCGCACACACAGAGGCTCCACTGTGTTTAGGTTAAAGCACGTCCGCTATCCGGAACTCCACTACATGCAGTTTAAGGCACTGCTTAACCCCATGGGAGCTTCACATTATGCCGCCTGTCCAGGAATGTCATTTTAAGGTCATAGAGCAGGCATTGTTTGAGAGTAACATTTGCATTTTAGTCTTCCTTAAATTAAAATGTATCTGAAGCTTAGGGCCCTAATATGAATGACAGGCAAAGTGAAAACTTGCTCAGCGATGTGTCTTGTGCATGAAGTAAAGCTATCGTGTGGAAGGAGACATTGTGCTGATCCACTGATGTTTTTGCTCAGGATCTTGGTCATGGTATTAAACAAAAACAAAAGTAGATTTTGCTTTTTGGTTATTATCCATTAGTTATCCTGTTTGTTTGGTATCAGTCTGTTGGTCTTTTCAAACATGCCTATCTTTCATCATTAAGTAATTTGTCCTAATGTTGTATCAAAAAATGTCTACCGTACACCAGACAAAAAGCATACTCGCATGCTGTGGTTATTTTGCCTGTTTTTTTTGTTTTCCCCCACTATGTGGAATGGCAGGTGATTTAATGGTTGGCATTGTTTGTATGTGTGTGTTCTGGCTGCAGTGACCATGAAGGAGGGAATGTCAGTGCCCACACCAGCCATCTGGTGGGCAGTGCCCTCTCCGACCCCTATCTTTCGTTCAGCGCGGCCATGAATGGTCTGGCAGGACCTTTACACGGCCTCGCCAACCAGGTGTGTGTGTCTGTGTGTCTGTTTATGAATTCAGCCAGTGTTCTGGGCTCCACTCAAAGAGGTCATTAGTCTTGTTCACTGAAAAATATTGTAGGTATTTCATCATTGAAGGGCTTCAGATTATTGCATTTCTAACACACTAACCCCATTTACCAGTGGCATATCATGTCTATATTCTGTGTTGCATTGTTATCGCTGTCAGCTTGCAGTAATGTCTGGTTGGTTGTCTGTTGTGACTGACTGTAGTAGTGCATGTCCACATGTGTGTTGATCTGCTGAAAGATTCACATAATCTGTTTTCTGTTGTATTGTGACAGACGTGGTCTCACGCCATCTGCAGCTATTTTTTAGGTGTTCAGGCATGCTCTTGTGTTCAGTGTCCATGTCTATGTTATTTTGCTGGAATCTTCCCGTGTTGTGTTGTGTTGTGTTGTGTTGTGTTGTGTTGTGTTGTGTTGTGTTGTGTTGTGTTGTGTTGTGTTGTGTTTGTAACTGCGATGTTGTGACTGCGTCTGACTGTTCACAGGAGGTGCTGGTGTGGCTGACGGCGCTGCAGAAGGAGATGGGTGGCGAGGTGTCGGACGAGAAGATGAGGGACTACATCTGGAACACGCTCAAGTCAGGAAGGGTGAGTTAAACATCACACACTGGAGTCAGGCAGCGTGAGTTTAAGGTAGTTAGTTCGTTTGTTTGGAAAATTCAGTTTCACACCCACTGAACATAAAACTTCACAAGTTACATCTTATAGTTCACAGTACAGCTAGCTGGTAACATAAGGACATAAACATAACATGGCACGTAAGTTAAAATATATGCCATGACATAACACATGCAGACATCACACACTCAAGTCAGGCAGAGTGAGTTTAACAGTCATACTGTAGCACAAGTTCAGAGCTGACCCTGGGATTATTTTCCCCAGTGGCCCACACAGAGAGGAAGTTTTAAACATGGCTGCTTTGAGACCTAGTCTGCATGTTCTGCGGATGTGAAGCGGTTGGACCATATATCTGAACAACATAACCGGCCATTTGGAACTCCGAACTTAGCCGGCTCTTACGCTACTCGCCTCCTAGTATTTCCGACGGACATTATGTAAATGATAAAACGAAGCGAAGAACATGTGGAGATTCTGTTCATGTGTGTGTTCAACCACGTTCAACCTGTTCAACCATGCAGAGATTCTGTTCATGTGCGTTGGTGTCGTTCACACATATGACCGCATAATGTCAGCATGTTAGCATCATATCTGAATCACCCAAAGGGTATGACCTCTGTTTGACAAAGCTATACATTTACAGCGGAAGACGTGTCTGAAAGCAACTCTTGATTGACTCACAACATACACAACACGCTTTTGGGCAAATACTCCCCCGGGATCAGAATGTACTCGTCATAACGAAACCAGTGTCTGGATTGAGGAGGAGTGAGTTTTTTTCATTAAAGATCACACAGAATGGGAAAACGTTTTTACCTTGGCATTGTTGAATAAGGGAGTGTTCGGTGCATTAGCCACAAAGCTGCATACCTTATACCATATGTTAACATCAGAGAAGAAGGTAAACTACTCTGTTCATCCATTCTATGTTCTCCTTAAGGGTCTTCGAGGTTTTAAGATACAGATATTAGTTGTAAATGACCCAATTCTATAATTAGGAGAGTTGAGGCCTTTTGTGAAGGTCCATTAAACTGAGTTCATTTTCAGTGTCTGCAGTGTACCACCCCCTGATTGTCAGCCCAACTCACTAGCTGGTGATTCATGGGGCAACGTTGTGAGCAATGTTTCTAAGTGTTGTGGTTCTGGCACATTCCCATTGATATTGGGCAACAATTTATTTTCTCGAGAACTTTAATCATCAGTAGGCAAATCGTCATGATCATCCAATCAGAATAAATGGAACTGGTTATGTGGTTGCACAGCAACATTGCTCAAGAATTTGCCCCTTGTATCATCACCTCTCTGTCTCTGTCTCTGTCCCTGTCCCTGTCCCAGGTGGTGCCAGGCTATGGGCATGCGGTGCTTAGGAAGACAGATCCGCGGTACACGTGCCAGCGTGAGTTTGCCCTGAAGCACCTACCTAACGACCCCATGTTCAAGCTGGTGGCGCAGCTCTACAAGATTGTGCCCAATGTCCTGCTGGAGCAGGGCAAGGCCAAGAACCCCTGGCCCAATGTGGACGCCCACAGTGGAGTCCTGTTGCAGGTAAGCCTGCCTTTTCTTGGTCAAATAAGAAATTGGATGGCAATTTTGTATGAGTATGAATAATTATTGGCTTAACTGTAGCTAGCATCAGGTACTTGTTGCTTGAGGTTACTCATTAAAGATGCCGTTTTAAGCTATCTTTGCTGTAGATGAAGATGCCAGCTCTGCTCCAAGACCTGTAAGAGTACTTGCCACAGGTTTGGCCACAGGCCTCTACCCATAACTGAGATGGGATGCCTGCCACAGGCATGGTGATGCAGGCTGAGTTTTTAAAAAGATTGTTGCAGCATTTACTAAAAGCCCAGTGCTTATTATCAGCACCAGTATGCTACAGCATTCACTACAAACAAATCCCCTTACTCAGTTCCATTGGCAGTCCCCCATGTTTTAGTCATGGAGAAGAATTGGTATATTAATCTGCAGTGAAGACCAAGTCATGAAGGATGCAGCTGTTACATTGTGTTATATCAAAGGCTAATGCAGCTGGCTTGCAATGTGCATGAGCACCTAATTAATTTAAAAGTCCCAGGAGATACACCTTGTAAGAATTAACCTGTCCCCCTTGGATAATCCCTCATGTAAAAAAAAGGCTACTTTAAAACCTTCAGCTGTGGAGATTGTGAAGTGTGCCGCCGACTAGGACTGTGCTCTTAATCAAGATTGAATTTCAATCACGACATCCAATGATTATATGAACAACATAATCAAGACTGAATAATTAATTTGTCAACGATACTCCCATTTTGTGTGCACCCCTTTGCTGTACAGTGGCAACTGTTGTAGAACAGTTATATATACTTTTTTTTTTTTCAGTAGATGAAATAAAATAATAATTTTAGAAAGTGCATGGTGTTTCCAAAATGGTTGAGTACTCGTAACAATGATTTTTGCCGTTCTCAAGCAGCCTTATTGTGACACTGGTGTGTTTTATCTTCCTCAGTACTATGGCATGACGGAGATGAACTACTACACAGTGCTGTTCGGCGTGTCCCGCGCCCTGGGGGTCCTTGCTCAGCTGATCTGGAGCCGAGCCCTGGGCTTCCCACTGGAGCGCCCCAAATCCATGAGCTCTGATGGACTAATGAAATTGGTCGGAGCCAAGTCCGGCTAGAGGAGCCGGAGGAGGAGATGGAGGAAGATTGGGAAAATGGAAGAGCTGAAATTTGGGATTGGGGAGAAAAGGGAGACTGGGGCTTGTTTTTCAAAAGGAAACCACATCACTTTAAAGAACTCAAAAGAAGGGCCAACAGATAGCTAACTTATTGTTAACAGGGCAGTAGCTGATGATTACACAGACAGTCAGAGTAGATCTGTTTGTTTTTGTGGTGTTTGGGTCTGGGGGGAGGGAATAAGGGTAATTATTGAGGAAATATAGACTTTAACTTGGCATAACAAAGCTATTCAAATGTACAGTTGACATGTTGCTGTTTAAGTTGGGGCCCGGCAGGCGAAGACTAGTGTGGATAACCAGTAAGGTAATTTTAAGATCTTTAAGGTGTATGTTAATGAACTGAGAAGTATCCCGTTGGCCTTTTCATCCCAGCTCCAGCTAATAATCAAAAATGGCTGATATTTTTGTTTTGTTTTGTCCATCTGTTTGTTTTGTTTGGTCTCTTGTCCCACCTAGGTTTGGCATTTTAGGATGTACATTTGTTTGATCTTTGTCCTTCCAGAGTGTAATAGAAGCATCTCTTTTTTTTTGTTTTATTTCTGGGTGGGTATGGGAGGGTGATAGTATTTTCCAGCTCCAAGTGGTTCTGTCTTGACTTAACCCTGGGAATTCTCGAAAATAATAATTTTGTTTTTAAAAAAAAAAAAAACCTGGGCTCTGAAACATTACCGCTTGCTCTTTTAAGCCCTAATTAGAAACTGGGAGTCCCTAGCTATCTGTAGCATCCTCTATACTGCCTCCATAAGCAATAGGAGGAGCATTAGGTATATCATCAGGGGCTCGCCACAACAGTATTAGAGCGATGTGCTGGCCACAAATTTCCTTTAAAATGAATGTATAGCAGAATAAGAACACCTTCTGTTATAGGGAAACTGGAAAAACCACTTTTAATTTGTACCGCAAAGAAAAGAAAGCATAATACACTCCAACAAAGCAAAGGTCTTTTTTTTTTTGTCATATAACCACTCATATTCAACCAAACAGCCCCAAAACATATTGAAAACCCCAGCTCCTGAACAAAATGTGTGCGTGCGTGTGTGTGTATGTGTGCACTGCTTCCCATCCAGGTGCTATATCCAACCAGATATTTAGGAAATCCCATTCAACATTCGTAGTGGGTCGTGTCCATTGGACAGCTTGGGATTCAGGTTTCACCTTAACAGAAGATGTCGATATCCCGACGTCTTACATTTCATTGAATACTACTAATAAAAAGATGACACATTCAACAAGAAATCAAAGGCCTGAAAATGCCTCCTAGATATGAGTATATGAAGATCTGTATTCTAAGTTGAACACCAATGTGGAATTGATTTTGCCAGAAGAACATACGTCCATGCATACATACTCATTTAATGTCTGTGCTGTATTGTGACGCAACTAAATAACTACCAAATATGGACGATGTTCAGAGGGGAGTTTTTACACGACCTGGTAGGCATTGTGTGGAGTTCGTACTTGTGGGGGGTGGGGGCTTATTCAAGTGTTGGCAGATTACTGCATCTGTAAATCTCACCTTGCACCACTGTCAATAAAGCCTGACTCCACTTGAGTTTAACCACAGACAACCTCTACGCCAGTGAATCTTCACATCACTGCGTTTCTTTTCCACCAGGACTGAAGTAAATGTGTGTGTGGGGTGGGGCACACAATATTGTGGGTTATGAGTGTCTTTGAAGTCGACTCAAACCGATAAATACCACATGTTGGATATACGGCCATCACACCAAAAATGAGGTGGAAAATGGCATAGCAGAAATACCGGTACATCACACTTACCCTGCAGGGGTTGCAGAAGTGTAGATTTGAGCTATGGTTTAACAGATTGAAGCATACTATAAGCCCATATGTCATGAAAATCCTGAAACAAGAGTGGAACGCAAGTGCCACCAGTCTCCCCAAGGGGATGTGGCCAGGAGGATATGAGTGAAGCCATAAATACCAGACTAACGATCTGGGCCAACAGCTGTGAGAAGAGATGTTGGAACAGAGATATACATTGATAAATTAATGCCTCCACCATTTAACAATAGGTTAATCCCATTTGCCAGCCATTGTCAATATTCAGTGAGGAAGCAAGCCATCTTTTTCCCCTTACTAAGCAGTACCCTTTTGGCTTCTGCCCAGTTGTCCCCCAGAATAACTGGAAGAATAAAGGCCTACATGTAGGCCTTCTGTGTGATGAGAGGGGGCTTTGTGTCCAGACCATAGACCGGCCCTTGTGATAGAGCATAGTCATTCAAGCTCCGGTCACTTCAGTCTCAAGCATTCCCTCTCTAGACCTCCAAGGGGCGCTGTATTATTCTGTCACCCAGTCATATATATATCTCTGTATACAGCTCTGCTGTCACCCTGAGAACAAGGCTGCCTGGAGTTGAGACCTTTGATCTGTACTACTACAGCACTGTCGGATCGTCAAGGCTAGACTTAAAGGGCTACTACGTGTTGCTTTTCTCTACATAGATCCTCTACCAATGGGTTCCTAAGGGATCAGGCAAACTATAGTACTGCTTCCTTCTCTGCTTACAGCTGTTCTGCACACTTAAGTTTTCAGGGTCAGAGAAACACAATTGAGAGGAATGACACTGAAACAGGAAACATCACGCTCTGTGAGTAACCGTGACTAATTTTTGAGGCCTTTTTGTTTGTAAATGTGAAAATGACAAATCATCTCTTTTTTTAAAATCTCAATAACAAGCTACACCAGATCTGGTTACTGTGACTAAATATTTCCTGTAGAAAACTTGTCAGGGTTGCAGTAGGCGCTGCTAGTAACTGCAAATTAATAGTATAGTCAGGGTGCGATTTGTAGGGGGGGATGGTGAGGATTTCCCCCCCTCTGGTTTTCCTATCCCTACCTCTGCTAAATTATTTTTATTGTCGGGGGGGACCACATTTATCCCCCTCTGCCCCTCATATTGATTAATGCTACTTCATATAAGTAAAGCGCTGCAACGTGAAAACAGTCTAGTAGGCTAGCCTGGTGACCTTTGCCCTGCTCACTGTAGTTTTTTAAACTCGCCTAGGGTCTCTGGTCGTGGTGGTGGTCTAATTACAGTGTTTAAGAACAGTTTTAAATGTAGAATTGTACCAACTGATCTGTTTTCTACTTTTGAACTACAGCTGTTTAAGATCAATGCATCTGTACTTTGTGCCTTAGTCTACCAGCCACCAAAAATTAATTGTAATTTCATTCAAGAATTTGCTGAACTTCTATCTTTTATGGCCTCTCGTGCTGATAAGTTATTAATCTTGGGGGACTTTAAAATCCACATATGCTGCCCATCTAAACCTTTGGTCAATGAGTTTTTAGGCCTACTGGACTCTTTTAACCTTGTGCAGTCAGTTATGGCCCCAACACATCAGAAGGGTCACACACTAGACCTAGTGTTGTCCTCTGGTTTCTCAGTTTCCAATGTTAAAATAGTTGATACTGGTGTGTCTGACCATTTTATGATTTTATTTGAATCTTCACTGTTTTGTCCCCCCCCTCTACCCCCCTCATCCTACTCCCTTGTCAGAGCTATTAATTCCACCACAGCCTCACAGTTCACTAATACTTTTATGCTCTCTCTTTCACCTGCTGTCTTAGATTCTCTTTCCTCCTGCACCGACACTGAGGGTCTACTTACTCTTTTTAATACATCTTGCCTTGCCACTCTTGATTCTGTAGCTCCTTTAAAACAAAAGCGGTGTAAATCCAATAGGTCAACTACTCCTTGGCTAAATTCCACTACCTGTTCGCTCAGAAAGGCTTGTAGGAAAGCAGAGCGAAAATGGAAAAAAGATAAACTACAGGTCTCCTATGATATATTTAGAGATTCTCTTAAGGCTGATCAAATCACTGTCAAAGCAGCAAAGGCAGCTTTCTATGCTGAGCTTATTCACAAAAATGCTCACAGACCAAAAGTGTTGTTTAACACAATTAATTCTATCATAAATCCTCCTACTACAATGTCCTCTCTTCCTGCTACAACAGAAACCTGTGAGATGTTTCTCAATTTCTTTATTGACAAAATTGACAACATAAAGTCTCATATCACAACCTCAATTTCTGATCCTGCTTTGTATCAGTCTGTAGTTTGCCGCCTCCAACAATTCCAACCAGTCTCTTCCTCACAGTTGTCAGACGTGGTCTCTCATATGAAGCCCTCTTCTTGCCACTCTGATATTCTTCCATCTCACCTTTTCAAAGAAGCTTTTGCGGCTATTTGCCCTTTTATCTTGAGCATCATTAATAGCTCCCTGGCTAATGGAGTAGTACCCTCTGGCTTTAAACACGCTATTGTGCAACCTCTCCTGAAAAAAACCTTCCCTTGATCCCATTGATTTGAAAAATGATAGGCCCATTTCTAAACTGCCCTTTCTCTCTAAGATCTTAGAAAAAGTTGTTCTGTCACAAGTCTCTTCCTATTTAAACACCTCTAATATCCTTGACAAGTTTCAATCTGGTTTTAGACCACAGTACAGAGTCTGCCTTACTTAAGGTCCATAATGATCTATTGCTCTCTGTTGACTCTGGCTCTTGTGCCCTACTGTTAGATCTTAGTGCTGCTTTTGACACCATTGACCACAAGATCCTTTTAAAACGCCTGGACGTTGACGTTTTTTTTCTTCTTTTATATATGTTTATATGTATGTATATGTATTATTGTTATTATTATTATTATTATTTTATGTAAAGCACTTTGGTGCAATGCTATTGCTTTGAAATGTGCTATATAAATAAATTTGACTTGACTTGACTAGCCTACATAATAATCTGACATCAGAAACGCACCGTCACCGTCAGCACTGATGCTGCTGACACAGTGGCTGCGTGATAACTTAATTTGGCCTTGATCGTGCAGGACATTTCAGAATGTCGAGTGTGTAATCCATCATAAATGGCTAGGTTCAATGGAAAAGTTAGCTGGACAAATGAAAGAAAACGAGAAGGATTCAGTGAAGCATAATAATGTTTTAGAACCTTCAAAATTAGAAAACTGATGCAACTGAGATGGAGGACAACTGCACGTAGAGTAGAACGTAGGCCTATTGTCCGAAGGAACTTACATTAAATGAGGAGATATTTGCTGAATGTCACAAAAAGTGTTACAGAAATTGCTTGGCATCGCTTATTCAATGGCTCTACCGAAACACCTGTAGTTTGCGGAGGACGAACGAGAAAGCACTCGTTTGATAAATCAGCCAGTAGTAGACAAATATCTTTTAGAAATAATCTGTACTGCAAAAACGAATGTTGGATATTTAAATTATCTAGCGGGTGTTTTAACAGCTGCAAGAAATAGAAGCTTCATGGTCTTTATGTTCTGGTTCGTAAATTATTTTCATAAAACTTCCAAGTTGCCCTATAACTTTACTCTCCAAACTCTTCACTGCACTGTAGGCAATTAACTGACAGTATGATAGGCTATTTATTTTCTGTAGGCTACAATAAACACATTTATTTTTTCAACTTTTGCAATTACTTACTTGGCTACTGAACGCAAATCAACAGGAGAGAGAATGCAGGTAGCCTACGCAGCGTGTAGCGCAATGTGTAGGCTATTTGGTTACCAACTAACACTGTTAGCCAATTCACTAACTTAAGACTTCAGTGCCATCATATATAACGTTTTCTTACACAACAAATACAGAAAGGATGGAGGCAGCAAAAGTAGAGAAGTCATTTCAGATGGGGCAAGAACAAGGTGAATTTGTATGCTTGTCAAAACGTAGTCCTACCCTGCATTAGAGGAGCTGATCATCATACCAAGCACACTCGCTGTTTAGTCATACACCACGGTAAACTAAAACTAAAATGTTACAAAGGTGGCAAAAATAATATAGGGTATTATTAGCCATGACATTACTAAGCTATGAATCGTTCGTTCATTTTTTTTTTTTTTTTGGGTGGTGGGGGAGGTTACAAACTTATTCAAAATCCTCCCCCCCTCTGGTTTTTACACAAATCGCACCCTGAGTATAGTTTACACTGAAGACCAGTTATATATTTTCAGTTTGCAATGTTAAGATTCATCCGGCCCATCTCAATGCTATGTTGAAGGTAGTGAAATTCTGGAGTGATTGCAGTTAAAATATTCTGAGCCAATAACATCACCATTTACCCGGTGCACATTGGTTAGTTATGTATTATATAAAATACGTTTTTCAGAGAAGCTGATATATTGTATGTTGTTTATGGTGACAACACACAACATTATAAAAAAATAACAATAAAAATCAAAACACTAGATCTCCGTTTCATGTGTCTTTTAATAAGTGCATAAAGTCACAATATGAAAATGACACAGGAGGGTTACGTGCATCTGTTGGCATTTCCGTGGCAGCCAACAGCGACTCTCTTCTCAGCCAAGACCATAGAAGAAATGATAAGACAGAAACCGTTTGACTGGGGAACTGTTACATTATGAATCTGAAATTAAGACATGGAGACATTGCCAATAGGACTTGAGGTTTCTGGAATTGTGGTGTCAGTCAAAGCACTGGATGCAGCTAGCCATAGAAGCCATGCGAACACCCCTCTGCAGCTGTGCATGATTCTCAACTCCTTAATTTAAGTCATAAACAAAACAAGAATGCCATTTTGCTTGCGAATGACGCCTCTGGAAGCTATCTTACACATGTGTTTGTTTCTGTAAAAGGTTAATGTTACAAAAGTTTTTGGACACGATTAATTGGGGGGGGGGGGGGGCATTTTCTGTGGTACCAGCAGAAGCACAGCAGGTTGCCAGAGGAGGGCTCTAACGAGTAACAAGCACATCACACACAGTCGCACTTTCTCTCACACACACACACACACACACACACACACACACACACACACACACACACACACACACACACACACACACACACACACACACACACACACACACACACACACACACACACACACACACACACACACACACACACACACACACAGCTTCCCTCGCTCTTTCGCTCCCTCTCCCTGTGGGATGTCTAGCCAGCCTCCAGACGCTCTGGTGCTCAGTAGCGGTAGTGGTCTGGCTTGAAGGGGCCCTCTTTGGGCAGACCCAGGTAGCTGGCCTGCTTCTCCGATAGCTTGGTCAGTTTCACTCCCAGCTTATCCAGGTGGGCAGCAGCAACCTGTTCGTCGAGCTGTAAGACAGACAAACAAACAAACAAAAAAGTTTACATACCCCAACTACAAACAAAACCATTACTCAAAAGATCTGGATTCAATGAGTTGCGTGTAACTCTGGATGCAATGAACTGCGTGCAGCCAGAAATCTTACATAACTGCCTTTCCTTCTTTAAATCAGTATACAGACAGGCTAGATAGATAGATAGATAGATAGCTAGATAGCTAGGCTAGATAGATAGATCCCAAAGGGGAAATTCAAGTTTCCCCTAGTCCAGTTAGCACCAAGATACAAATGTCTGATCACAATGATGGGAGATGGTTGATATGTGACAGGGCGGCTCACCCTCTTTGGCAGGAAGTAGACTCCCAGGGGGTATTTGCTGGTGTTGGTCCAGAGCTCAATCTGCGCCAGCACCTGATTGGTGAAGGAGTTGCTCATGACGAAACTGGGGTGGCCCATGGCACAGCCCAGGTTGACCAATCGCCCCTCGGCAAGAATGATGATGTGTCTGCCGTTCTTCAGGCGGTAGCGGTCCACCTGACAAAAGGGACATGCAAAATAAAAAACACTAACGGAATGCCAGATCACATGAAGAATGAAGGCCATCTTCAAGGGTCATATTAATCGTTTTGTTTGCGTCCAATTCAAGTGAAAGTTGAGAAATCGAATGTAGTGACTTACTCAAGCCCATTTCATTTGTAAATAAAGAGAAATACACTTACACAACTTATTTGACCAATTTCACTAATTTAATTGATAATTTTATTCTACAACTACAACATCTGTATCCTTCATTTTAGTTACCAATTGCAAATGGGGCAGAGAATGTACAAGCAGCAATGTAAAGGTATTAATTCATCTGGTTGAGCCAAACACAAAAAGCAAAGCTTAACATGATTGGTTTAAGTCACTGCTCTGAATCTGCAGATTACCTGAGGTTTAATGTTGACTTTGACAGCATTTTCGTTGAGCCATGCCACATCAATTTCACAGTCAAAGTGGCCGATGTTGCAAACGATAGAGTCATCCTTCATCTGCTCAAAATGCCTGCCAAAGACACCCAACAAACATACATCTTGTGATAGACTCATGGTTTATTTGTAGAGACAGATTTTGTCTGGTTTTGAATGCATAATACTGGACCATGATTTTATCAATATTAATCAAGTAGTTCATTGTCATGTATGAAGGAATTATAAGCAATGAAATTAATAAATTATTGTGCTCAAGACCCAGCTCAACTTTTAAAGAATAAATTAAAAGTAGTAATTAAAAAGGTATATTGTGTGTATGGGAGGGTATGGTGTGAGTGTGTGTGTGTGTGTGTGTGTGGGGGGGTTATTAATCAGATAATAAATCTAGGATCATTTTTTCCCCCAATACAATACAGACTAAAGCAAAATGAATCACTACTATAATATTTTTAGAGAGCCTGATACAGCAGTGACATTTAAAGCAAGTAGATCTGCACTACACCTAGAGCACAAAAGAACAGATATCCCACATGGAAATGATACACAGTGACATCTCTGGTTTAATCCAACTGACCACGCAACCTTCCGTTGCTAAGAAACACACCTGCCCATGATGATGTCCTCGCAGCCAGTAGTTGTCACAAAGATGTTTCCTTCCTTGCATGCTTCTTCCATGGTGGTCACCTCGTAGCCTTCACAAAAAAAAAAAAAAAAACACTTTTTATTTTAGTAATTTTCTTTGTTTTCAATCGTACATATTACAGAATACATAGAATAGGTAGAACATAAATTGTACAAATCTATATCCAATTACACATCTATACATATGCAAATATATAGGAAATGCATTAGGCATATTACACCAAATACTTACAGTACATTGCAGTCATAAGTTAAAGAAGGCTTTTGTAGAGCACACCTACCTTCCATGGAGGCTTGCAGAGCATTGATGGGGTCGATCTCTGTGACGATGACCCTGGCACCAAACCCACGCAGTGCCTGAACGCAGCCCTTGCCAACGTCTCCATAGCCAGCGACCACGGCCACCTTACCGGCGATCATGACGTCAGTGGCACGCTTGATGCCATCAATCAGAGACTCTCTGCAACCGTACAGGTTATCAAACTTGCTCTGCAGAGAGAGAGAGAGAGAGAGAGAGAGAGAGAGAGAGAGAGAGAGAGAGAGAGAGAGAGAGAGAGAGAGAGAGAGAGAGAGAGAGAGAAAGAAAGAGAGAGAAAGAAAGAAAGAAAGAAAGAAAGAAAGAGAGAGAAAGAAAGAGAGAGAAAGAAAGAAAGAAAGAAAGAAAGAAAGAAAGAAAGAGAGAGAGAGAGAGAAAGAGAGATTAGTGGTCAAGGTTTCCTCTTCCTTAGATCACAGGACCAGATGTTACATGGTCACTGGTCAGAACACACAGTGGCCAAACAGACAATATGCTAATACTAAACAAGTCAGCTGCCCTGGATTCTACACTGCAAAATCTGCTTATCTAATAAAATCTAACCAAGTGTTATTAATCTCATCCCTAATCAGGAATCAAACTTTACCAATGCACACTACGTAATATGAAGTGCATATTCTGATTAAAATAAAGTGTTCCAGCTCAAACACATTCTACTAGCCAAATCACACACTTTATCATTCTTGTTAACCAATTTCTGCTTCACCTGTTAGCCATTGATGGTCTATAGGAAACAGCAGTGAATTCATACTGGTTTGGCTGTTATCCACAGAAAAAGAGTGTAAAGCTGCTCAGTGAATGAGCAGAATCCTTTGGTCTGCATGTGATCATGCTGTTGGTATGACTCATCATATGGGAGCGTGAGTGTGGGAGGCATCTTGTTGCTGACGGTTGTCAGACGACTAACCCTGTGACCGTGGGGCGTCTGTTACCTTGGTGACTGAGTCGTTGACGTTGATGGCAGGTATTTTGAGTTCTCCCTTCTTCATCATCTTGTACAGGTTGTGGACGCCAGTGGTGGTCTCCTCAGACACACCCTTGATCCCTACGGGACATGGAAGCCAGAGGTTACTTAGGTCAAGGTGACCGAGGTAATTTAAATAAAGGTGACTACAAGGCTTCAAGAACTGTTTTGAAACAAATCTCTATGGAGAGAATCATTCTTGTCAACATCGTTGCTGTCCCACTAAATGCAACTCACAAGAGACAGATGCATAATTCCAAATCTAATATAAGCATTTCTCACTTCCTGTGATTGCAAAACCATTTGCAAAATATCTATAAGCTTTGGTTAAGAGGTACAGTCAGCAATGCTTTATCAGGGGGTGATTCATCATTTCCTGCCACTCTTCTAACTGACACTCTGGGAGTCAAGTCCAATCATGACTTTACTATTGTAGACTCCTGCTTGTGTTCATATGCTTGAGTTCATATTACCATGGGTAGGACAACTGCACTTTCAGCATGACTCATGACAAAAGCCATATACTTGTGCACACACAAAGACATCTTACATTGGAAAATTATAAGACATCCAGCAAAGAACACTCAAAAGTACATAACGCAAATAACCAACAAGAATACCAGCGGGGAATATAACCCGCCATCCCCCAAAAGTGGTGAAGGCTCTAAAAATATTTGTTTAAGGCACGCCCTCCTTGAGCAAATCTGAATGAGAAATGAAAAGGTAATACCTCGATCTGCGTGAAGAAACTAGTTTGATTATGTGTGACCATTTCAGTCAGAGTGACTTGCTGTTTGTTGCTCAAATATGAAATACTGAACAGAAGGCCTATGTTTTTAATTATCATTTTGCTTTTGGTGCCCCCCCACCCACGTGAGAGCAGTTTGGGGTATTAAATACTGAACAGTAGGCCTATGTTTTTAATTATCATTTTGCTTTTGGTGCCCCCCCCCCCCCCTCCCTCCCTCACCCACCTGAGAGCAGTTTGGGGTATTTTGTGTGCACCAGGTTGGTCAAGTCTCCACCGTCGTCCAAGATCATGTTGAGGGGCTGTCCGTCCTTGAAATAGATGGTCTGCTCAATGCACCACACATACTCCTCATCGGTCATGCCCTTCCATGCGTATACTGCCAACAGTACAAACCACCAGGTGCACACATTAGACATGTTGAAACACATGGACAACACTAAACCCACTTCTGATTATATTTTTACTGCTCATCTGTCTCATAGCATGTGTAACGTGCAACTCACAGTGTTGAAGCTCATATAAGGGGATAGACATACTTAAGTCATTTGTTAACATGGTCATCTCGTTTAAATGGTAGGAACATTAAATTCAACAAAGTACCAGTTGAGCAAAGTAACAAACATGACTAAAACACTGTTCAAGTTAATTAAATGTGCATAAGCAATCCTGTCTGTATTGGAACTACATGGGCCTGGCAGTACAAATATCAGTAAGAAAAATGGGTTGTTAAATATCAGCATACAGTATCAAAAAGCAAAGTGCTGTGACATGCTTCTTCAGATATCAGACAGTGATATTAATTGGCTGTTTATAGAGAAAAATGTCATTCTATCAACATGTAACTTAAGCAGCAATGGTGCAACTGAAAAAGAATGCAGTGCTATTTTAAAACTAGTACTACTAGTTTCAAAGTTTAAGACACACCTTACACCTAAACTTACGATCAAACTTACACTCAACTGATGCAACCGACTGCTGCACTCATTCAGTGAGTTAATAATTTACTGCACATGCTCACAGTTAACCACAATAGCACTGCAGTGGGGATGCGGACTTTATGAAAGCCTGGGAAGAGTTCAGATTAGCCCAAATGTTGTGCTGATTGTGTGTCCTTCACAGACACACAGATATACACAACTGGCCACTGTAGGGAATCCACCAAGCACTTTCAACAGTGTTGAAAGATTTCATAAAGAAACAGAAGTCAAATACTTGCTTTGTATTTTTGGCTTGCGTTCAGAAACTCAGTGCAAACTTTTCCCAACAGCATAAGGAAAGAATCTTTACGCATCTGCCCTCAGGGGCTTTCGGTTCTCAGATGGCGAGGAGAATATGAAAGGCTGGAGCGGATATGAAAGTGCGCCTGCAGGCGTGTTCAGCCACACACACAGGCTCTCCGTGGATTTCCCCTCTCTATCTCCCTCACTCATATTCACTACTCTCCCACTTTTCATTTTGGAGATTGCATCAGATTGCATCATTGCATGTGATGACCAGAGAAGCCAAAAGTTCAAAAGTACACAGCCCACGACAGCACCTTCCTAATCACTTTAACCTCTGTGCTTTTCTCCCTCCCACCCCACTCACGCCTGAGGTGACAGAGACCAACAGCAGGCCAGGGAGTCAAATGATCAGCTAGTGAAACACCATCATTCACAGACACAATACATGATCTGCCATTTTCACGTGTCTAAAACCTTAAGAGAGCAGGATGTACCTGGAACGCCAGTCTTGGCAATGGCAGATGCAGCGTGATCCTGTGTGGAGAAGATGTTACAGCTGGACCACTGAACCTGAGAGGGTAGAGGGAGAAAGACAAAGAAAAACTCAGATTGTCAAGTCACAGGCAGTCATCCATTTCAAAAGAGCACTCCCATCAGGCCCTCGGCCATCTCCACACAAGTCTGCAGGGACACTTGCCTCAATATGACCCATCACATCATGAAAGGTTTGTATGCACTCAGAGGAGACTGGGGCCTGCCCTGGACTGCAACCTGGAAATCAGGACAATGTCCCAACTATGCAATGCTCACCACTATCAAGGCACAGCATTTGTTTCTGGTCATCAAGTGTAGCCGCTGTGTTTATTATTGCACTTTATCACCCGGAGAGAAGAAATACTCTTTTCTGATCGGCTGGTGGGGTGGCTATTAATTCTGAATAACGGGACACCTATGAAGTAGATCTGGTAAAAAAGTTTAATCACCGTTCCATATCAATGCTTACTATAACAACCATAGTAGGACGATGGCTGAGCCTGGAAGCAGGCTTCGCAACAATGGAATCAAATGTAAACAAGCTCAAGGTCCATGCTATAGCTGTTATAGTGCCAAAGAAAGTTGTACAACGAGTCGGCTTCTTTTTAAACGGAACCGCGTGTTTCCTTTGCGTGCTATAAAGGCATGACTATTGCCTATAGTGGCAACCGGGTGAGAAGCGGGATAACAGCCTTCGAGGCATCCTGTTATACGGAATTAATGGACTTGGGCGGCGGCAACTCTTTGTCTCTCACCCTCGTCCATTAATTCCATATAACAGGACACCTCGCCGGCCGTTATCCCTTACATGTTAGCAGTACTGTGCTGTAGATCACTGCATGGGCACAGCAGCCTCTCAACTCACTTTGCTCCAGCCCCTTGTGACTATCTTTTCCATTCCTTCACTGACTAAACATCTATTTTATAAACATTTCTCCTTGTTATCAGGGACGGTGTGGGGTGCTACTGGGGTTCAACTGAAGCCGCCTCATGAGGTGCATAAGTAAAAAGGCAGAATAAAAATAAATGAAAAGGATTTATTCTCCTCATTCATCCATACTGTGCCATAAAACAATTACAAATCAAATAAATCTTATTAAGATCCCACAAAGTAATTTTGATTAAAAAAAATGATGCTTTGAACGTGTTAAGGCACAGGTAGCCATGGTTACTGATCGGTCCGTGGCTATAAAGAGTCTCAGTAAGCAAATCTCCAAGGGATTGAGACAGAGCTTACACACACCTGCTGCCAGAGGGCTGGTCTGGTCAACATTAAACACTCCTGTCCTCAGGGGGAAAGCCACAAAGCTAACCTAAGCTCTTAAAATGAACGGTAAAGGGGTTGTGAAACAGCAGCCAAAAAGTTTGGCAGAGCTGATTGAAGATTGACCACATGTTGGAGTAATGATTTGCACTGAGCTGAAATTCCCGATAGGGATCACACAATTCTGATATCTTATCCACAGTTTCATCTTGTGACTTTTCACATGGATACTAAGTGAACTTTAGGACATTCAGAAAACTAAAGAAACACAGACAAATCTTTCAAAGGTCAGTCTAAATACTAACCCAACAAAGCCTTCAGTGTCTGTGTGTGTGTGGGTTATTGATTGATCAACTACTCACAGTATGAGAACTAATCTTAAAGAGTTAAAACCCACCAAGAAGGTCCCACTGTTCAGTAATTGATTGAACTTGGTGGCAATAATGCAGCATCTTTACAGTACTCAGATTACAGTTAGAGTTCAGTCCAAACTCATGATAGAAACATCAACGTCAACAAGGGTTGGTGGTCTTTTACTTTCTAAAACTTAACTACATCAATTACCCACAACTCCAAGTCAATATGCAAACACAGACACATACAGAAATTCTTTCACAGCCCATGCACGGTCTGTGCGTTTGAAGAGTGCTGCAAGTTGGCTCTTTGAGTGCACGCTCATGAAAGCAGCCCCATCCCATTGATATTACTGAGACATAACCTTTGAAAGTGACAGTGTAGTGCCTCCGGCTTCATGCCTGTGTCTGGCCCTGCACTCACCTCAGCCCCCAGTGCAGTGAGTGTCTCAATGAGGACCGCAGTCTGCAGGGTCATGTGCAAGCAGCCGGCGATGCGGGCGCCCTTCAGGGGCTTTGACTGGCCGTACATCTCCCTCATCTTCATCAGGCCAGGCATCTCGTTCTCTGCGATTTCGATAGCCTTACGGCCCCACTCGGCAAGGCTGATGTCAGCTGCGGAGAAAAAGAGAGTTTACTGTTTATAAACAATGAAAAGGGGCTTTAGTCTGACAGTGCCCAAAAGTTACATTAACTATGTGACAGACAGGTGAGAGAGTTGATGAACTGAACTACTTTGCGCTCTCTATTAACAGGTAGCGATGTGAAAACGAGTTATGTGGGTGCAAGTTGAAACTGCACACATAGTAATGGAGGGCGTGTACAGAGAATGCCGATACATCCTTCATGTGGGGGTCTACAGAGGCAGCTGTCAAACTCAAGGGTGTCAGTATCTTACTTGCCATTTCTACTACTCTGGAATTCTGTGAATCCTGCAGCAGTAATTCAAAACCGCAGGCCTGGCATGTCTAGTAAGCAAGCCCAACCCTTCAAATTGGTCAGATGTGGCTTGTTTGCAAATACTGCCGCATTTAACCGCAACTGACCGGTTGAACACTGGTAGCTCGATTATAGCCCCCCTTTTTGTATTTAGTGAGGGAGGGTGGGTTGTACTGGGTGGGTTTTCTGGCATTTCCTTCTCTTTAACCTGCAAACCAAATTTACCTTGATGACCCACTTATGATCTGATCAGACTAGGGCCTTGATTACTAGTTTCTGGACTAAAGGGCCTTTATTACTCGTTTCTGGACTCTGGACTAGATAATAGGATCAAAGTCTCACTTTGAGCCCGCGTTCACAACTGTTTTGTTTCATTCATTTCAAGGCAGTGTCAAAGAACCAATAAACAGAACCGTAACTAACTATAAGCGGTCAACTAAGGTGTTACTACAGTAGGCTACCAAGGTCTACACAAAAGGAAACTCAAATAACTGGAATGCACAGAGATAGTTTAACAATAAAAACACCACGTGCCAGTCTTGAGAACACGCATGGCTGTGTCTGTCAGTCAGTCAATGGCGGGGCAATTGCACATCGGGCAATGTAGTTTTCATTAAGATTTCCCCCATTCTTGCCATAATATACCCGTACCCAAGAAAACTACAACTACCATTACCCTAACCGATTTACGGAATAAAATCATTCACAAAACAAATTGCAATCGCAAACTGATTTCTTGGCTACAGCCAATTAGTGAATGATTATGATAACTCTACATTTAGTATAGACATCGCTGCATAAACAGCTTAATGTATACAATAAGCTGATATAACAGAAATGTGTACATGGTCATAACACATTCACAAACTGTAGTGGCTAGCTATGTCCCAAGTTAGCTGTGTTGCACCGGTTACACCACCGGTTTAGCAGCCATGTGGTAACATTAGCTATAATTAATAAGTCAAAGACAGTTTGCTGTCCGGAGAAATTTATTTTGCACCGTGTACTTTGCGCAATATTATGTCGGAGACGGATTGCAGTTTGAATTCCACCTAACCACTTGCTAACATTACCACCCATCTGGCCAACTTGCCGTTTATCCTGGTAACGTTACTTAACGTTACCTTGAAGCACTGTAATAACGTTAACGTTCGTCCAGTCAGCAATCTGTGCAAGAAAATATAAATTCACAAGACAGAAAGATGACAATGCATTACACTCACCGACTTTGAAGGGCAGTTTCTCAGACATGGCTGTTTAGGTCTGGATGTGGCCGGTGGAAATGTTAGATAGGTCCTGGCTGGGGACGTGAGAGGAGAAGAAAGAGACGAGGGTTTGAACTTGAATTTAAGTCTGCAGTTAAGGCTTTGTGTAAATATTAATGAGATGGGGTGCCAATTCAACACCTCTCACTTCTGATTGGCCGAAAGAATACCCCGCCTTACGCTAAAGAGGGTAAAACAGACACGAAATGCTACGACCAATCAGAGTAGAGGCTTGAAGGTGGGAGTGTTGTGCGTGTGTGCAGAGGAGTCTGCGCTTTGCTAGGAGTAGTTTGGACA
Organism: Alosa pseudoharengus; assembly: GCF_046254945.1. Lineage (NCBI taxonomy): Eukaryota > Metazoa > Chordata > Actinopteri > Clupeiformes > Clupeidae > Alosa > Alosa pseudoharengus. The sequence goes on along the minus strand of NW_027468837.1, from coordinate 12,982,263 downwards.
AGTTATATCTAGACCCTGTTGGGTTTTTCAGTGTGTCATTAAAACAAACAAGGGACTTTTGGGGCTGCATGAGATATTTTAATCATGAGAATTTAAATCACAAAGAGCCACAGTCAGGCAGGTTGACAGGAGGCGTCCACATGGACAGTAAAGGCCAAACAAAAGCATTGAAGCATAAAGCAGTAGGCCTACACACACACACACACACACTCACACACACACAATCGCACTGAAACAAAAACTGAAAAAAGTAGGCCTGAATGCAAAGTCTGGAACTTCAATAAGTGAGTTCTGAATTATTTCAGCTGTGAACCTTCCATCTTTTCACCACTATTCTTAGACTTCTTTGACTGTTTGACCTGATCTTTTGGCCTGTCAGATAGGGAAGGCCAAAAAAAAGCTGAAACTGTCATTGGCTTATGGAGAGTCTTCATTACCATTGGCTGATGAGACCTAATTCTTAAAACTCTCAGAGAAAAACAACATATCTCAGAAAATGCTAACTTTGTCTCCTAAAAAGTGTATGAAGTCTTTAATGTAAAAATGGTAAAATCTCTAATTACATTACATTACCATTAACATTCAGTTGCTGCTGAAGCCTACTGTAGGACAGTGATTGTGAGGACTGAATTACATAATGTCATGGAATTTCTTACAGACCAATACTGAATTCACTGCTCTGCATAAAGCCAATCTGCTTAAGCCCATCAAGTCATACATACAGAGTTCATGGTGGTCATCCCCCTTGGTCCACCAGAAATCTTTCCGTTTCTCTGCTACCACAGAAGTGCCACTGCCTGTGTATATAGCAGCATAAGGACTGTGGTACAGCAATCAAAACAAGCTTTTCTGGGCTTGTGTAACGAAGTGCCTGAATGAACTCAACTGACCTTGTCAGTTATGACATGCCAAGATGTAGCCTACCTTCTTCTACAGTCTGTGTGTGTTGCTTTACGTTCAGAGTCAATTCTCTCTCTCTCTGTCTCTCACTGGAGGTTTTTGCAGCCGCCCCTCTGTTCCGCTGGCCCAACTTTTGTTACAGCATTGTGTGGCTGAAAAATTTTATCACACAGGGGAGAGTTCATTAGACTGAACCCGTAGAGCCACCTGCAGGTTGTCTGTGGAACTACCCAAACTTCCCATTGCACCCCAACGGGTGTGTTATGAATGGGCACAATCTTTTTATATGCACCGTCACCGGACACATGCTGTAAGGAAATTCAACTCCCCTTGTTGAGAGAGGTACCAAAAACTGTGGCGGCATATATCTGGCTGAATGATTGATTACAGTGATTTTTGACAAAAGGTAAACTAGTGGGCTAGGCCTACAAGAACAATATAGGCTCAGGGTCGGTTCTAGCAGAAATATTGGGTGGGCAACATAGCAAACTACGGTCAAATTGGATCAAAATTGACATTAACACAAACAGCATGTTGAGATAGGGATGTGTTTCATTCATTCAAGATCTTGACAACAGTTATGACAGAACATTAACTGTTTTTGCTAAATTACCATTTATGGTCTAAAAAAATAGTCTGCATCTGGCCTCTTTCCTCAATTCCAACACTCTGAATTTACTGAAGGTTTTAAAGTACCAGAGTGTGCTTGCGGAGCTTGGAGTGGCAGTTTGGCCTGGGCCCGGGTTCTCAAACCTTTTGGCTCCAGGGAGAAAAATTTACAAGGACTCCCTCATAATCGTAGCAATTAATCCTGAAATTCTGGCCAGGGGGCCTATCCCGTGTTTTCTGGCAAATGTGTAACTTGGTCTTTTGTCAACTTTTGATTTGACAATGTGGACTGACTTAAACATTTCTCCACGTTCATCAGCTGGCTAGCTTATGTGGGCTGCCGTGGCCCACTGGTTAGCACTCTGGACTTGTAACCGGAGGGTTGCCGGTTTGAGCCCCGACCAGTGGGCAGCGGCTGAAGTGCCCTTGAGCAAGGCACCTAACCCCTCACTGCTCCCCGAGCGCCGCCGTTGTAGCAGGCAGCTCACTGCGCCGGGATTAGTGTGTGCTTCACCTGTGTGTGCTGTTTGTGTTTCACTAATTCACCGATTGGGTTAAATGCAGAGACCAAATTTCCCTCACGGGATCAAAAAAGTATATATACTTATACTTACTTATAGCTGGCAGTGGCAAATAAGCCAAGCTAAGCAGCAATGGTTCTTCCTGACCTGAAGTGATTCAAGTTGTGTTAATATGGGTGGGAGCTAATGGACACAATTTGCTTGTTTTATTGGGGGAAAGATTCATCATCTGTAGGTATATGAATTTATAAAATGATAAAGCACAACTTTATTTTGCAGACCTCTTGGCTATGAGTTGCGGACCCCACTTTGGGAACCACTGCCTATTGACTGACTTATCAGCCATATGAAGCTTGGCCCCCATCACTACAGTGACATTTTTGGACATAATCTGATAAGCCTTTTGTTTATGTGGACTTTTGTTGCAAGGCCTACGTGTTATTTTTCATCACATTGAGACATCACAGAAATAAATCTGATTTTGAAAAGTACATCAGGCAAATCTGTGTTTAAATCTGAATTGAACGATATAAATACCGCTCTGTTTAAATCTGAATTTAACGATATTTGCCACTCTTGCGCGTGTGCTGTCTGCAGCGCACTGTGAATATTATGTGGGTATTTTGCGCAGAGCCCCGCGGCAAGCACAACAAAAATCTTTGGGACATTTATGGAGTGGGATAGCTGTCAAAATATTCGTGTCCATAGATTTGATACACGTGCGTATTTGTCTGTAGTTGTGCATAAAATAAATATTTGTGAATTCTCGAATGAGTCCAGTCGTGCATAAAATATATTGTGTGTATTTTATCCATCAGAATACGGATGGAAAAAACATATGAATTCAAAATTACAAGTACGAAATCAAACTTTACAGTTAGGCTTTCTTTGGTACGAGTACGACTTCGCACAAGTGACTCAACTGTCAAAATACGTCATCACCTAATTCACAGGCATTACTTGTTGAGAAAAGAAACATAGATCGAGATCAAGACTGCGCATGCGCTGAGACGAATCCGGCGGGGACAGTGCAATTACTGCGGGTTAGGCACGTCGGCGCTAATGTTTGTGATAGCTGATAGCTACCTGTGGAGTTGAACAAATCGTCTTTTCCCCCCTTCGTTTATTGTCTTACGATGTCGGGAAGAACCTGTTGTGTGTTCGGCTGTTACAACAGCAGTGGGAAAATACAGATATGGAACAAAAATATATAAGTTCCCCCGCCGTTATTATACAGCCTGCCCCTGTGTAACACCATACATAAGCACTACACAGATTCCCAGGGCGAGCCGAAGACCAAGCTGTTCGTCAGAAGTGGATTGTGAACATCAACCGAAAGGATTTTGTTCCGAACAAACATATCACGGTAAGTTTTGTTTAACAGTATTAATCTTAAATCTTGCCAGTTGCCACAATGACTAGCATGCTGTTTAGTCTTGCATGGCGATACTTTAACGCTATCTATTGGTGTGTTAAGACCATAGGTTAAGACATGGCACCAAATATTTGACGTAGAAGCAAAACTGTAAAGTAAGTGTGTGCTAGGAACTTCGGTAACGTTAGTCGCCAGAATAATTATCTCCATAAACTAAATGGCACTATTGAAAAATTATTCGCTTTAACTACTAACGTTAGGGCAGCCATGGTAGCCATCAAATCAACATGATTTGGCATTACAAACAGAAAACGTATGGAGTTCGGGGGCAGGCGACACTATGCTAGTTGCAAGATTGCTTTCCTTCTTTGGTAACGTTAGGCTAACCATGAAAACATCAGTCATTTGGAAAGATCTTATTGCGTTTTCCTCCGATTCAGTATTGTAATAAACAGTTTTTGGGTAACACTCACATTTAAAACTCACTTGGATATTTGATGTAGATGTTGTGCAAAATGTTCATGATTGTTTTTGGGTTAAATGTGTTGCTGTGCTGAGTTATAGTCTACATGTAAGTCAATGTCCTTTTCTATTTGTATTTTATCAGGGGTCAGTGTCATCTCCCAAACCTCAATGGCACCTCCCAAAAGAAGATGGCATCCAGTGTCCAGATACTGCAGACCACAACTACAGTTTTAAGTCAACAAAAGACTGTGACACAAACTGATCGATCAGTGTAGGCCTATGATTTGGAAGACTCAGAATTTACACAGGCTTGGGCATGGACAGTTTTTGGCAATTTTTGTATGCCATTATGGCTTTTCACTCACAACTAAGGACCATCAAGTTAGCTGTCCCTGAACAACTGTTGCTTGTTCTAATGAGGCTCCGTCCATACTTCCACATAGGGATTTGTTGATAAATCTATACTTACCTTTTGAATTACTACTGTTTAGTGTGTCTTTTTACCCATATTTCCACACAGGGATTTATTCATTAATCTATTCTTACCTTTTGAATAACTACTGTTTAGTGTCTTTTTTGCACATACTTCCACACAGGGATTTATTGATTAATCTATGCCTACCTACACAGAGAATTATATTTATATTTGAATCATTACTTTAAATTTGAGCCATTACTGTTGATATCCTGTCTAAATATTTTCCACAGAGACTGACCTGGTCCAGTCTATTTGACCTCGGCCTAGTAGCATATTTGAACCTTTTTGTACATATGGCCGATACAAACTTTTCTCATCTGTCGTCCCTCGTTGGTGGAACGCACTACCTGTTCCTACTAGAGCAGGGACATCCCTCGACATCTTCAAAAATGTCTGAAAACCCAGGTCTTCAGAGATCATCTCCTCTCATAGCACTACTACAGACAATTGCACTCATTGATGCACTTATTGTGTTTTTTTTTATTGTTAGAATTGCTCTTAAAAGCTTTAAATGTTTTTACCATGTTGCAAGTCGCTTTGGCTAAAAAGCGTCAGCCTAATGTAATGTAATTGTAGTAATAATAATATAACAACAATTGGTATGTGTGATACATGTATTGTATAAATTAAATGAAGTGTCAAGTTCAAATAAACTGTAATTAATACATCAACAACTGTTCTTTATTCCATTGTGCACAAGTTCCAAGCACATGTGTCCTCTTGTGAGGGCTGAAGACATCTTTTGGGAGGTGCTCTTCCAGATGACATTGACCCCTGATAAAATACAAATATAGAGAAAAGGACATTGACTTACATGTAGACTATAACTCAACACAACAACAAATTTAACCCAAAAACAAACATCTACATCAAATATCCAAGTGAGTTTTAAATGTGAGTGTTACCCAAAAACTGTTTATTACAATACTGAATCGGAGAAAAACGCACTAAGATCTTTCCAAATGACTGATGTTTTCATGGTTAGCCTAACGTTACCAAAGAAGGAAAGCAATCTTACAACTAGCATAGTGTCGCCTGCCCCCGAACTCCATACGTTTTCTGTTTGTAATGCCAAATCATGTTGATTTGATGGCTACCATGGCTGCCCTAACGTTAGTAGTTAAAGCGAATAATTTTTCAATAGTGCCATTTAGTTGATGGAGATAATTATTCTGGCGACTACCGAAGTTCCTAGCACACACTTACTTTACAGTTTTGCTTCTACGTCAAATATTTGGTGCCATGTCTTAACCTATGGTCTTAACACACCAATAGATAGCGTTAAAGTATCGCCATGCAAGACTAAACAGCATGCTAGTCATTGTGGCAACTGGCAAGATTTAAGATTAATACTGTTAAACAAAACTTACCGTGTTATGTTTGTTCGGAACAAAATCCTTCCGGTTGATGTTCACAATCCACTTCTGACGAACAGCTTGGTCTTCGGCTCGCCCTGGGAATCTGTGTAGTGCTTATGTATGGTGTTACACAGGGGCAGGCTGTATAATAACGGCGGGGGAACTTATATATTTTTGTTCCATATCTGTATTTTCCCACTGCTGTTGTAACAGCCGAACACACAACAGGTTCTTCCCGACATCGTGAGACAATAAACGAAGGGGGGAAAAGACGATTTGTTCAACTCCACAGGTAGCTATCAGCTATCACAAACATTAGCGCCGACGTGCCTAACCCACAGTAATTGCACTGTCCCCGCCGGATTCGTCTCAGCGCACGCGCAGTCTTGATCTTCTTCTTCTTCTTCTTCTTCTTTTGAGTTTTATGGCGGTTGGCAAACCAACTTAACGGTGCATTACCGCCACCGACTGGGCTGGAGTGTGAATCAAGAGATATTGGAACTTAACTAAATGAATATATAGATTAAGAAGGAAATAAAAGAAATAAAAAGGAAAAATAATTAAATAAACAAATAAAAAGAAAAGAAACCAAATAGATTAAATCCTTTTGGCTAAGTCTGTGTCTCTCAGAAATTTCATAACAAAATGATATATATTGCTAGATGATTTCCCAAGTAAACCTTGCATTGTAAAATTATTCTGTTTGACCATTCTGAGAGACTGAGCAAGCTGATTTCTTTCTTGGCTGTACTTTGGGCAATGAAATAAAATATGTTCTACAGTTTCTAAATGACTGCAATGTTGACATTTCCCTGTTGGATGTTTCCCTATTATCTTCAGTGAAGAATTAAGTCCTGTGTGTCCTATTCTTAACCTTGTAATTATACTTTCCTCTCTTCTACTCCTACACTCTGTCCTTCCTATATCCACTTCTGGTTGGATATTATATAAATGTCTCCCTTTGTCCTGATCCATCCAATATTCCTGCCATGTTGATCTTGCATATGTTTTAATGAACATTTTAGCTTCAGATTTGCTAAATGGGACTTGTAATATTTTATTGAGTTTCAGTGTTTGTTTTGCAAGCTTATCAACCTCCTCATTCCCTTTCACTCCAACATGTGCAGGTACCCAAAGAAACCTGATTTTTAAATCCTTTGCATTTAACTTATACAAAACCATATAAATGTTATTAATTATATCATTTCTTATAGATTTCCCAGTTTTCATGCTTTCTAAAGCTGAATAACTATCAGATATAATCACTGAATTATTTAAATCATTCCCCTCTACCCATTCCAAGGCCAACAAAATTGCAACTAGCTCTGTTGTGTATACTGACAAATGATCTGTTAGCCTTTCCTGACATATTACCCCTTTCTTTGGAATATATACTGCTGACCCAGCATGTCCTGTCTTTGGATCCTTGGAACCATCTGTAAATATGAATATATACTCAGAAAAATGCACATTAAGATAATATTTAACAATATCCCTCACTGCTACTTCCTTTGATTTATTTTTAATTTCCTTGTGAATGCCTAAATCTACATCTGGTATAGGGAAAAACCATGGAGGAATAGGAGGGACTGAAACCGTTGGACAGTACTGTAACTTATGTAACCCTATATTCTCAGCTTTCACATCGCCAATCCACCCAAAACTTCTGTAGTTGGACTTACTATGTTCCCAGCAGTCTTTTAAGATAGCTTTAGCTGGATGGCTATCACCTTGTCCCTTCACATTAACCCAGTATGCTAACATCAGTTGTACCCTTCTGATCCTCAAAGGCATCTCTCCCATTTCCACTTGCATAGAAGACACTGGAGATGTTTTAAAAGAGCCACTACATATCCTAAGAGCTTGAGCTTGCATGACATCCAATACTTTGGTATTAGACTCTGCTGATGACATATATGCTATACTTCCATAATCAAAAACAGCTCTCATTAGTGCCCAATATATATTTTGCAAAGATGCCCTGCTTGCACCCCATGCTTGTCCTGATAGACATCGTAGGATATTAACAATCTTTTTACATTTATTAACCATTTTTTCCAGATGAGTCTTCCATGTCAATTTTTCATCAAACCACATCCCAAGAAACCTTATAGTTCTCATTTGCTCAAGAGGTTGACTGTACAGTTTTAAAGATACAGGAGTAATCTTATGCTTTTTTGAAAAACATATGACTTGTGTTTTAGACACAGATAATTTAAATCCCCATTTATTTGCCCATTTTTCCACTTCATTAATTGCATCTTGCATTTTTGATTTAACATAAGATTCATTACGGCCTCTAAACCATAATGCTCCGTCATCAGCATACAGGGATTTCCCAATTTTCTGGTCAATATTTGAGAATATGTCATTAATCATAATGTTGAATAACAATGGGCTACATACACTACCCTGTGGAGTTCCATTCTCAACGGTGTATACCTCAGAGAATTCTGCTCCTACTCTTACCTGTATTTTCCTTTTAAACAAAAAATCCAAAATCCAATTGTATACTTTACCACCAATACCCAATTGTTGTAATTTAACTAATAACCCTTCTTTCCAAAGCATATCATACGCTTTCTCAACGTCAAAAAATACTGCTATTACCATCTCCCTATTAGTCTGTGCTTTCCTTATATCTGATTCTAAACATAATAATGAATCCATTGTATTTCGCCCTTTACGAAACCCACTCTGATATGGAGAGAAAAGGTCATTGCTTTCTAAATAATGGGTCATTCTAACTGTAATTATTTTTTCCATTATTTTACACAGCTGCGATGTTAAAGCAATTGGTCTATAACTAGACGGGTCAGATGGGTTTTTCCCTGGCTTTAGAATAGGTATTATAATGGCATGTTTCCATACTGATGGAAGCTGACCAATTTCCCAAATTTTATTTAAAAATTTTAGTACTATTTCAAGTGTCTCATCTGTCATATTTGCTACCATTTTGTAACATACCATGTCTTTTCCTGGAGTAGTTTGTTTTGCATTAAGGACTGCTTTTTTCAACTCACACATATTTAAAGGTACGTCTAATGGATTTCCTGAATATCCTTTCTTTTCTAATACATCTGGGAAATTTTCTAACACTCTACTTCTGTTCACTTGTGCTTCCTTAGTGAGGTTCTCAGAACTATGTACTTTCCTAAATGTCTGAGCTAAAACCTCAGCCTTTTCTAAATTAGTAACTGCCACTTTATCACCACTTTTTAATACAGGTAATTCATAATTCCTTTTAACTCCTCCCATCCTCCTTATCATTCCCCATATATCAGATAACTTCACATCCCTTCCTATGCTATTACAAAATTCCCTCCAAAATTTGCGCTTTTGTGTCTTAATCGTCTTTCTAACTACTGCCTGCTTTCTTTTATACTCTATCAAAGCATCCTGAGAATGACATTTCTTAACATATTTAAAAGCTTTATTTCTTGCTTTAACTGCTTTACTGCACTCATCATTCCACCATGGTACATTCTTACATTTCCTATTTCCTTTACTTTTAGGTATTGTTTCCTCAGCTGACAATATAATTTCATTTACTAATGCATTATTAAACTCATTTATTTCTATTTCTTTAATCTTATTAAGTTTAAGACATTTTACTGCACATATAATCTGAAAATATTCCCAATTCGCATTCTCTATTTTCCACCTTGGAATATTTTTAATCCTGTCTTGACACATCCCTGATCCCACTTTAACTAGAATAGGGAAGTGATCACTACCTATTGTTGTTTCCTTATCTACACTCCATGTACTAATACCTGCTATTACACTAGACACAAAAGTTAAATCAAGTACTGATTCAGTATTATTTGTACTGTTAAACCGTGTTCCCTCACCATTGTTAAGACATACCAAACATTTGTCATCAATATATCCTTCTAGAACTAAACCATTTGCATCTGTATTGTTGCTTCCCCATAACGTATTGTGAGCATTAAAATCCCCACACCATATTACCTCACTAATTGGTGATCGATCCCACAATATTTTCCAAGATACTACCCTCTATTTTTCCACAAGGATTATAATAATTTATTACATCTATAGAACCTTTACTAGTCCATATCCTTATCGTAATTGATTCATTCTTATCATTTACAGTTATAATTTCATAGCTTAAACCATTTTGTATGAATGTTACTAATCCTCCCCCTCTACCATTCCCTCTATCTCTTCTAACTGCTGAGTATCCCTTAATAATAAAATCTAACTCTGGTTTCAACCATGTTTCTTGTATACATATTATATTAGGCTTCTCTTTTATCTCATCTAAATATTTCTTAAATTCTTGGCCATTTGCTATCAAACTTCTAGCATTCCATTGTAGTATGCCTACATTTACCACCATTTAATCTACACCAGCATTGTGCTGGGTAGACTGATTGTCTGTACTTAAGTTATCCCTAACTGCTTCCCAAACCATTCCTTTTATCCCCAAGTATTTTTCAGCTGCTTTCACAATAATTTTGATCCTTTCAGTACGACTTGTGGTCTGTGCGGAACAATTGATAATTTCAACCATAAAAATCACAAAGTCATGTTTGCTGACAACTAAATTGTCCTTCCCAGTCTTTCCATCCTCTTCATTTATTGTGTAATTTCCAATACCCTCATTTTGTTTTTGTATTACATCCACTCTGGGGACCAGCTTTACTGCTTCAGAGTAACTAATGCCTTCGGTTACCTTAATTCGTTGTACCTCTTTGGCTCTTTTACTAAATTCACAGCCCTGATATGCTGCACTGTGCTCCCCTCCACAGTTACAGCATTGATTGCGAACTTTGTCACATTTATCATAATCATGATCTCCTCCACACTTACTACACCTCTTCTTACCTTTGCACACAGCCGCTATATGCCCAAACCGTTGACACTTATAACATCGAAGTGGTGGAGGGATGTACAATTTAACCACATAGCTCATAAATCCAACAAAAACCTTTTCTGGCAATGTTTCCCCCTCAAACGTTAGCATGACTGATAGGCTGTCGCAAATATCTCCAAACCTCTTCGTTTTGAGTCTTTTAGCTTCACATACTTTAACGTGCTTAATGTTTGTTATTATAGCATCTGTCTGTACATTTACCGGAATACCAGTAATGACTCCTCTGACTAACTTTCTGTCATTAGCCTTTGAACATTGCACTAGTTTACCATGAATTGTATGCATTTTAACTGCTTTTTTGAGTTGTTCTTCGCTTTTACAAAACACCAGTAATTGTCCATTTCTTAATATTTTTGCGCTCCTTACCTCTCCAATTTCTTTACTTAGACCTTTTGTAAGTTGTATCGGATTCCATTCTCTGAACGTAGTACCTTCTTTTCCCAACTTAACAAATACCTTATATTGTTCCCCACCATCTTTTAAAGAAGCACTTTCACCACAATCAGATGTATTATTCTTTTTCTTTTTACTTTGATTAGTATTCCACTCTTCGTTAACCTCGCTGTCTTCCAACTCTCCAGTGCTCCCCAACTCTCCTGTCTCACTTCCTACTCCGTCACTTCCTTCCTCCATCTCCTGACCATTCACAGCCCAGCTGTTGCCATCCACCTGACACGGAGTCAGTTTCCGTTTGCGCTGACGTCCACCTGGCATTTCGCACTTCCTGCTCACCAAAACGCAGTCTTGATCTCGATCTATGTTTCTTTTCTCAACAAGTAATGCCTGTGAATGCGGTGATGACGTATTTTGACAGTTGAGTCACTTGTGCGAAGTCGTACTCGTACCAAAGAAAGCCTAACTGTAAAGTTTGATTTCGTACTTGTAATTTTGAATTCATATTTTTTTTCCATCCGTATTCTGATGGATAAAATACACACAATATATTTTATGCATGACTGGACTCATTCGAGAATTCACAAATATTTATTTTATGCACAACTACAGACAAATACGCACGTGTATCAAATCTATGGACACGAATATTTTGACAGCTATCCCACTCCATAGACATTATCTCAAGAGCAACCTAGTGGCGAGCGCAGCGCATGCCGTGTAAAATGTGAACCGGCCTTTAATGCCAGCGGCAGGGCAGTTCTTGCAGTTCTCAGTCGTGTACATTCATTCCGCGAAAATAAATCATATTAATCAATTTGTCTCCATCTTCTACTCCATCCCCCACTCTTGAAACTTTTGTGTATGCTTGTTGGCATGTGTGTTCAGGCGCGCGGGAACCTATTTTTGACCAGAGGTGCTGAATAACAAAAATAATGGATGTCCGATGATTTCTCCCCTCCTGGACATGTTTAGGATTTTGACTGCTAAATACGTCATTTTAGCGCGGTGTGCGGGTGATAGAGAGAAGTTTTAGAAAAGTCCTGGGCAGCCACAAATTCCAATGTTCCGCGACAGCAATCCGAAGCCACCTCGCCCACCCTAACCCCACAGAAGCGCACTTGACATCATTAGCCTATTTCAGTATAGCTAAGAAAAATTACTTTTCTGATCGTCAAAACCACACCAGAGATGTTTGGCTCTAAATATAGGCTAATAATCAGGCTGCAATGATCTGGCAAATAATTTCTGAATAGCCTAAAGTTCGTCGTCTCCACAGCAAGTGTCCTAATAATTTCTATCTTAGCGACTAGGATAGTGAAATGATTTCACTAGCTATACATTTATTAATTTCGCAAAACTGTAAAACACAATTAAAGTTTCTTTCAGTTTATCCATGCCAGAGCCCGTTTACGGAGAGCCGGGTCACTCCCTATTAACTCCATTGTACCTGCAATCTGCTGCAGTTCCGCTAGGGGCGATCACGAATAAGTGCAAAAACAATGGGGGTCTATGGAGCTAGACGGCTAAATATGTCTCTTTCACCTGGTTGTCGTTGACAAATCAAAGATTGGATTGTGGTTTCTGCAAGATCAATATGGATTATAGGTCAAAAGTTGAATGAACGAGTACTTACGTCCTTTCGATTTCTTACAGGTTGGGTCGTTGTTGCCCACAACTCACTAGCTTGCTGCTAATGAATGACGTCATTGACGCATTTGAAAGGCTTTTTAGAACAAATAAGTGACTCAAAAAATATAATACTCAGCGGTGTATATTTTCTCTGCCCCCTCTTTCGCATGCAACATTCCAATTTCTGGCCAAAAAATTATATCCCGAGAAAAGTGGATTTGAGGGGTACAGCTCCATAGACCTCCAGTCATTCTGCACTTATTCGTGAGCGCCCTCATGTGGAACCAGAACAGGAACTGCAACCAGTTCAGAAACCGGAAGTTTCCCGAGAGTGGCGGTTCTCCCCTTATTAGACATTCTCTGTCCATGCTTTGTTGAACGTGTAAATCGCATAGAATATGTAGACCTATAGGCTATCAACCGTAGATCGCTATCACATAGGCCTAGCTGAAACCACGCTATGGTTCTTAGTTCTTACAGTAACTGACTCACGTTCACGTTGATCTCTATAACTGTTCATTTTTAGTAGCCTATATTCGAACCTATCCATAACCCTTTTTTGTAATTTGACTCATCATTTCACATACAAAAATATAAATAATGTCAGACAGCGAATTAGTAATTATTTAAACATGTATAATATTTTTTACAAATCTATCTCCTGCCAGCATGGGGGGCTGCAGCACCCCCCTTCCCGCGCCCTTGTGTGTGTTTGGCTGCGGGCCGCACAGAAAGTAGCCTACTGGCGCTGCAGTTAACAGCGTCGCCACAAAAGTACATGTGAATAGAAAGACAATAACAAAAGTACATAAAACAAACATGGCATACCTGAAATATAAGACAAAACAAACACATCAGACAGGGAGCGAGCCAGTCGCATCACAGCTCCTGCCAATCAAACAGGTAAACCATGTTTAAATGCATTCAGTCAATTCACCAGTATGAAAGTCTGTAAGCTAACTAGTTAACGTCGCTACACCTGCAGCCACGTTAGCAGACTGTAGCATGTAGAACTGAGGTAATGTGCATTGTGTAACAAGCTAACATAAAACCAGTGATTAAACAAACATAACTCGTATATAAGGTGTGCAACACGAGAAAACAGTTCTATGTGAAAAATGCACCATACAAGTAACCATAAAAGCATAAATAAAAGATATGATGTATTGTATGCAAGACTCCACATACCTCTGCCTCAGGACAGTAGCAAAAGAGGCAGAGGAGGGGGCTACATGAACACTTAAGGGGTCTTCAGCGTGGGAACCGACCCCTGCCACACCTCCCTACAACCTACTGTACCTCAGAGGCTTGGGAAACTACAATAGAACTTGTAGAGACGATGGGGGAATTCAAGGAAGCATAATTAACCCTGCTACACTCACCCCCACTGACTTCACTGAATTTCACCCATGAAGAAAACAAACAAAACAAACAAAACAAACAAAAAAATTACATAGCATGCAGGACAGTGAACCCACAATAAGGACAGAAAGTCCACCAACACATGAATGCTGTCCAGTGACGGACTAGAGAAGTAAGAAGCCAGCTAGAGGGGTTAGCTTGGCTCTAATTTATCACAGGAAAAAGGTGCCATATACACCTTACCAACTGGGGTACACCCACCTACAACCATAGCCTAATGCAATAGGCAGAAAATTATGACATTCTTTCCCCACAAGGGGAGATACACAGTATGGAGAAAAAAAACAGTATTTCACAAAAGAAAACAAACAAAAAGAAATCTCCCTACAGAGCCCCTCTTAGAAGACTCCGCACCCACTGGAGAGCCATAGTCTGTATTAGCCTCTTCACCGGCCTAACCAGTCTACCCCGCCTAGTGCGTAACCCACCCCCATAATGACCAGGTGAAGCACGGGTGTGAGCAGCAGACCTAAAAGTTGAGGGGGGCTCAACGGACAGAGACTCTTCGGCACAATCACTTGGCACAGCACAGCCAGAGTTCCTGCTGTGCAAAGACGGAACAGTGCTCACTGAGTCCGAACTAACTGCGTCCGGAGCCACTTGAATCCCCTGCGGATCCCCTGTGTCGCTACTATGCGAAGTGGAAGAACCAGGAAGCCCAGCCACCCATGATACAGTTCTGTCAATAGAAGCACGATCCCCACTGAACTGTGAGCTGCCCACCTCACTAATGCTGCCACCAGAAAATGACAGATGCTCATCATTATCCACGTTGGTCAGTGGCAAGAAGTTAACCGGCAAGATGAGATTCCTATGCACAGTTTTCACAGTACCCGCTGGACTCCTAATTCGGAAAGTGTGAGTGGAGTAGTTCACAGAAACTACAGTGTAAATGGTCCCCTCCCACTTATCCGCCAGCTTCTTCTTGCCCCGCTCCCCCTTATTGGCCAGCAGGACCCTATCACCAACTACAACAGGTTGCCCCTTAGCTCTCCTATTGTACAGCTCAGCCTGCCTGCACTGCTGCTTCTCAGTGTTAGACTGAGCTAAAGCCATAGCCTCCCTCAGGTCCTTACCCAGTGATGCCACGTAAGTGTCAATGTCTACTGTGTCCCTATCCAACAGAACATAAACATCAAGTCAACAGGCAACCTAGGAGAGCGGCCATACATCAAAAAGAAAGGAGGGAAACCTGTGGTCTCATGAATAGTACAGTTGTACGCGAAGGTGAGGTTATTAAGAAGCTGGGGCCACTTGACCTTTGACCTAGGGGGTAGGGCCCTTATCATATTCCCTAAAGTGCGGTTCATCCTCTCTGCTTGACCATTCCACATGGGGTGATACGGGGTGGTGTGAGACTTGTCCACCCCAGTTAACAGAGGCAGCTCCACAATTAAAGCGCTTTCAAAATTAGCCCCCTGATCTGAGTGAATACAAGCAGGGAAACCATACACACAGAAGAACTTATTCCACAGCACCCGAGCTACAGACTTAGCAGACTGATTAGGGCAGGCATAGGCACACGCCAGCTTAGTGAAGTGATCAGTCACCACGAGGATATCAATGGACCCTATTATTAGAATCTTCTGCAGACCAAAAATCAATGCAGACTAATTCCAAAGGAGCTGAGGTAGCAATGGAAACGAGAGGGGCCCTAGCCTCAGGTTCCGGAGCCTTGCTAACCACATACCTCTTGCACCTATGAACATAGTCCCTGACATCCCTTTCAAGCGTGTCCCAGTAAAACCTTTGTCTTGCCAGCCACAGAGTACGTTGCTGGCCCTGGTGACCTGCCTCGTCATGAACCCCTTTTAGAACCAGGGACCTCAGTGCTTCGGGCACCACATACTGGAAGGCATTTTCTTTAGACACAGGATTCTTAGCCACCCTGTACAGCACACCTAATCATGTTGTCAGTTTACCCCACTGCCTTAAAGTCCTCAGTGTCTCCCGGGATTCATGCACCCGCTCACGCCTAGATGGGCGTCGCCCCCATCAACAAAGTACCTGACCCTGCTAATGGTGAGATCCTGACACTGTTTGTCATACAGTTCCTCATGACTGAAAACAGGCAAAGTATCCTGCCCAGTCATGGACATGGCCCTCAACTGCTGAGCATGAGAGATAGCCCTAAGCTTAGCACCATCCTCCCAATTACGAGAGGATTGCAGCACAGCAGAGACCTCCTCACGCGAGACCCCACCTCCCGCCATGTTCAGAATGACATGTGTGGCCTCAACACACACGCCAAGAGATGCAGAAGCCTCACTCTGACCCACATGTGTGGCCCCAACACACACATGGTCAGAGGCAGAAGTCTCAGGGGCATGTGTGGCCCCAACACACACGCCACTAGACCCCGCAGCCTCGCCCCGAACAGCATGGGTGGCCCCAACACACACACCGTCAGCCATGGAGGCAGCTCGCCGCTCTCTCATTTCAGCAAGCTCAGAGGATAGGCGAAACATGTCCTGAACTGAATCCACCTGCAAATTTTCTGCTTCTTTAAGCAACTCAACATAGGGAGTTCTGGTCAGGCGATGCATAATTCTGGATCTCACAAATGGCTCTCTGCTAAGGGCATCCGCCACCACATTCTTAGGGCCTGGGATATACAAGATGTCAAAGTCAAAGGCCGCCAGCCTAGCCACCCAGCGTTGCTCACAAGCATCCAGCTTCGGCTTCGTCAAAACATACTTAAGGGGGTTGTTGTCAGTCCATACAGTGAACCTGTGACCCCGCAACCAGTGACTAAATTTATCACAAATAGCCCACTTCATCGCAAAGAACTCCAGCCGATGAGCAGGGTATTTAGACTGGGCATGATTCAGTGACTTGCTCGCAAAAGCAATAGGCCGAGCTTTGTCCTCACCAGGCTGCACCTGAGACAGAACAGCCCCAAGACCACTAGTGGAGGCATCAACAGACAAGAGAAAAGGCTTTGAGAAGTCTGGATGCGCTAAAGGCACACTACTCACCAGTTAAGGCTCTGGAAAGCCTCTGCACACTCAGGGGACCAGTCCTGAGGACAGAGCTTCCTCCTCTGCACATGTCTACTCACACCTCTACCCCTGCGTGGTCGCTTAGACCCACCTGTAAGTGCAAAAAGTGGCCTCGCAATCACAGAACAGTTTTCAATGAAATGCTGGTAGTAAACCACCATGCCTAAAAAGGAGCGGATCTTGCTTGCAGATGGCGTGATGCCATCAGCCTCCATCAAATCTGACTGTGAAACATTCACAATAGCCTTAACCTTATCTGGATCACTAGCCACGCCATCCTGAGAAATTATATGCCCTAAAAACTTCACAGATCTCCTAAGAAAATTGCACTTAGCAGGCGACAGCTTCAAGTTGCAGTGTTTCCTCTATGTTGATTTGGTAGTGGCGGCCCGCCACAGTTTAATTTTCTTCCCCCACGGAATCAGAAATGGGGCAGACGCACAATAGTCGCAGTTGCCTTTTAAATGATCCTGCCGACATTATGCACCCCCGTTGGCGGCCGCTAACATTGCAATTTAACAACAAGCAGAACTATTCAGAGGTTTGGGGCTGTCCAGTTTAACTCCACATATTGTGTTGATGTGCTTATTGTCCAAACGTTTGCTTTCTTCTGAGTCACTATTAAACAACACCTCCACCAAAAACGTCACCGCGGTGGGTCCGTTTTAATAAGACAACGTTCAACTTGTCAGTTCTGACAGCTCACGTCCTGATATCAAACATCTGGAAACAATAAAACGATAAGTGAGTCACTAATATAATACAAATTGGAAATAGTCTATAGATGTAGTAATAGATGTAATGATGTTAAAGTAAATAGTTGTGTTGTATGACACGGAAAAGTCGATTTTTTAATGATTTGGGCTACACAGACGCACAAAGGCCGCACAACCTAAACGTTTGTTACCCTTGTTGCTAAATGTGAAAATAAATTAGCAAAAAGAAGTGCAACCATTTTTTTTAATTTTCTAATGAATTAGGCTACAGAATGCTTGCTTAGCCTAGGCCAGGGGTCGGCAAACTGCATTTTCATCCGGCCTGCCGAGCATTTAATTTGGTTATCAGGCTGCTCGCTATTTTTTTCCTGCGATAGAGACGACGTTGGTTAGCCTTACTGCAAACTGCTTTTCATTCTCCTTAGAGAACGTTTGCAATGTCAATGTCAAACCATCATGTTAAATAGAGATAACATCATGTTAAACTAAGTTAACTCTTAGTTATCTCCTTTGCAGCAGATCTAACATGAACATTATGCAATCCATTTAATTAGGAACGCGTCTGCACTCACGAGAGGGAGAGAGAGCCGCAGGTTCCAGCTGGCTTGCCATTGTTGATAATTGATATCTCCTTCTTATAAGAAACTTTTAAAAGGAAATCATGAAGGCAACAGTAGTTCCCACTACTGACCATTTTAAAAAAAACTGTGAGAGGGCCCAGCCTTAGGTACAGCACTAGCCATAGCGGTGCAGGCAGAAGATCATTGAGAAATAAACGTGAATTAAAGCGACTGTCTTAAAGCGACAGTGCCATACCATTTAAAGCGACAGTGACATACCATTTGTTAAACTGCATAAAATTAGCAGTATTTTAAGCAATTCATATTTTAAAAGAAATACTTTTCATACTAAATTATAGGCTATAAAAACAATAGTTTTTTATGTATGTGTCGTGGGGGGGGGGGGGTTGTTGTGCGGCAATTTTCAAAACCCAATGTGGCCCTTGAGCCAAAAAGTTTGCCCACCCCTGATCTAACAGCATGTATGCTACTCAGCATCAATGGACCACCTCTTTCTGAATTCCCCTATAACCGAGCCTTGGAGTTATTTTTCCAAAAGAAAAATTAAATGTGCACAGCAAGGCTTCTTTGAATTTTGGTTTCCCCACGAAGAATTTCTTGTAAAATTCATTTTGCAGACCTGTTGTAGATTCTCCAAAAATACAGTTCAATCACAACTGAAAATAATGCCTCATTGAATAGAGTGTGTGAATAGAGGTTAATAAATATAATTGTTTGTGTGTGTCAGTTGTCAGTTCCATGGTGCTGGGACGGGGGGGGGGGGAGTGTTCGGACGGGCCTGCCCCCACTGCTTAAAAAAATCCTAGAGGAAACACTGAGTTGTGCTCTTTCAGCCGTTCAAACACCATGCGTAAGCGCTGCAAACTTTCCCCTTCGGACCTGCCAAATACAAGGACATCGTCCAAATAGCACAGGAGACTTAAGAAATTTTGATCGCCAAAGACTGAGAGCATCATCCTCATAAATGTAGCTGCATGCAAGGGCGTAGGTTTGGTCTCAGCTTTGGTGGGGACACATCCACAACTCCTGTTGTCACGATACCAACATTATTGTTTCAATACCAATAAAGTGAAGAATCTCGATTTCGATACTATTGCGATTTTTTTACATTTTATTTGGTTTGTGTGATTTGTGAGATCATTCACATCAGTGGCAATCATAGAATTTGATTGACCCTCCACACACACACACACATAGAAAGTGATGGTTGTCATAGGTTTCTTTTTCATATTTTGGAATTCATATAAACTATAAATGTATATTGATAATTATAGTATTTTATGATCTGCATGGTTACTAATAGCTAAACATATTTAGTAATTTGATTACATCATATTGATAAATTATTAGGCTACACTTGTTTATATCATCACATTTGGTGTGTAAATCTAATTGAGTGCCTGTCACTTTAAGAGGAATGTGAATGCTGAAAAATAGTTTTGCAAGTGCAAGGATATGTGGATTAAATTAATCATGTTTGCTATGTCATTAGATTAAAAAAATGTTCAAAAAACTAACAAGTCAAAGAAAATCTTTCTGGGAGGAGATCATAGAACAGATAGTGTTTCAAAATGTTCATTTCTATGAGTATGGAAATGCACCAGTTTATCTTTTATTTCTTTGCATTGTGCAGGCTACATTCACAAATACATTAGCCTACATAAACAGAATATAGGAACAGGAAAATGTCTCGGATCCATTGTTTATTGCGACTGCAGGATTGGTAGCCCAATTAGCCTAACAGTCAGTGATGGTGACTTACAGCCTATGTGACTGTCCGTGGGGCGCACCCTTATTCAACATGACTCCTAACTTTGGTTGAAAGATTACTAAAGCTAGGTTAGCTGTGACAATATCCTGGGTAATATCCTAACAGCTAATGCTATTTTACTCATAGGATAGTAAAATCCGCATTTGAAAGCCTGGTCACCAGTTGCCAATTTGTATGGCTAATTATTTTGCCTAGACTGCAATGGAAAAGCTTCGTGTTTTTGGGTGGCAGCTGATCTACAAACCACAAAAAGGGGGAAACATGTACATGCTGAAGGGCAAAGGGAATATCACAATGTTTTACTCTGACCTTTTTGGGATAGGCTACGTCTGTATTGACAGACAGCCCTAACTTAACGTTGTCGTTGACACACCCGCTCGTTGACTGCCGGTGCAAACAAGTAGCCTACAGTAGCCTGTGCTTTGACACTCTCCGTGCTTGTAGGCCTGTAGCGTGCATGTCAGATAACCTTTCCTTCCCTCTCCCCCTCTGTTTTTCAGCAAATCATATGACGACGTTTCTTGTAGGCCTACTGTTGTGCTGGCTGTCGGAATGATCAGCAGCACAAATAAGTTCGCTAAAATATTGGTGGGGACAATTTTGTCATCTTAAATAATTGATTAGGACTAGTCCTTATAGCGTCCCAACCTAAATCTACGCCCATGTTGATATGATATCATAGCTCAATTTATTGTTACATATTTATTGGACCTGTAATAAAATATATATTTTTACTAATTGGCTTCCTTCCCCAGATAATTGTCCCACTAAAGGTCAATAAAGTATCGTAACACCCCCAATTATCACCACTTTTGTTCAGAAATTCTAAAACAACGATGTTTTTTAACACTTCAAAATAACATTTACTAAATGAACCTTACATTTTTCAGTAGCCATAGGTGTGTAGATTTGAACAAAATCTGGTTTGGTTCTTATCGGGAGCTATTTACACCGTTTCAACGGCACATGGACGGTTAGACCGAGAATTCTCGTCGTGAAATTATATTCCACTGGAGCTCCAAGCGGTTGTGTACACGCAGCCTTACAACACTGTTTACAGCTCTTCGAGTCACGGTAAAATGTCATGTTTGGTAGGCTACATAGCTAATTTAGATACACCTATGGTGTGGGTGGTTGCGTTTCATTAGGAGTCCGCTGTCTTGGTTTGTATAGAAATGGATATTAAGTGACACATACACGCAAGACGGTGGAAATAGGCCTACGGGACCGGTGGAAACGGGGAGTTCCGATACTGAACTTGAGAATCTGATCTCTGCTCTCTTCTGTTTTAGGCTACTTACGAACTTGTTAAACTAGTTTAGAACTGTCAGGTGAGGTTTCCTCCCCTCCCCTCTTTTTGTCCCTCTGGGTGGCGTAGGCTAGTCGGGTCATTGTAATTTCGGGGCTGGTGTTGTGGAAACCAACAGGTAAGGTATAAGTGACCACAAGGTATACGTGTGTGTGTGTGTGTGTGTGTGTGTAAAAAAAGTGTCCAATGTGGAGGGTGGACAGTGAGCAACAAAATGTAAAACTCATGAGGACAACATATAACTATCAAGCCTTACCTGACTACAGCACAGCATTCTCTGCGGGCATATCTCCAGACCAGAGATTGGCTACTGCTACATTACTAGATTTCATTGAGTGTGGATAGAAACAAGGAGAACATGGTTATTCACCAGTCGCCTACACCAGATCCCATTGCACCGAACTACCTTCTGAAGTTTGTCAGCTGCAACTGTGCAGGCGACTGACACTGCAGGTGCTGCTGTAAAAAAACAAGGAGTCAAGTGTATTTCTGCTTGTCAGAACATCAACCAGCCAGATGATAACAGGAGTGAGGGTAGGGGAGTTGAGGGATGAGGTTTGTTACATTTTAAACTGATTAAGGAAGTTTTGTTTTGTAATTGTTCAATAAAACCACTTGTTATGGATTTTTTATGGGCTTGGAGTCATTTTTACTCAAAGATAGATTCAGCACCCCTAAAAACCCCTAGACATCTCAAAAGCTAATATTGGTAGAACAAATGTTTTCATTATTTTCGCCCAGACCCACGGGCACCCCAAACTTGATAGGCTCTCTGCGTTTCGCAGATTGGCGAAAAAAAGCCTAATTTTCCCTAAGTGGCATTATTTCCATTGCCGCGCCGCTCTTGACCGCAGCGCGCAAATCAGGTCTTAGATAGATAGATAGATACTTTATTGATCCCCAGGGGATGTTATTTGAGCCCAACCACAAACAAACAAACGTTGAACAGATTAGTTGATAGGCGTTTCTCAAAATGTTGTTGAACCTGCGGTTTGGAATACTACTACAGAGAAACCTGTATTTTTTCATAATGAATTATTCATTAGGTTGGCATTGGGTTAGCACGGCCTTGGCGCTTTACTTGTGGTTACGTGCGCTGGAAAAGGCACAGACCAATCAAAACCTAGTAAATTTAAAGGCGGGCTCGCACATAAAATTGGCAGTTGCATCTTCCAATCAAGTGGCATATCCACAGCCGATGTTTCCCGTAAAAATGTTGTAGGCTAGGCATTTCCTGGTCAAAGATACACATAATCAGAAGAAGTTCAAATGAAGAGAAGTTCGTGCACACGATACAGGTGATTTTACTCTCTGAGCTACATCAGAAGACAGAGTTACTTTTCTGAAGAATTATAGACGTATGCACTTTAACGCTGGATTTGCTAGCTATATGTGTTCATAGTTAAATCATACAAGAAGCGGAGCACAGTCCAGTCTAGGGGAAAGACATTAACATCGGCTAGCATACTTGTTAGATATCTATAGCTAAATGGTTATATAGTAAGGTAACTTTGTTCAAGTTATGTCTACATTTTCATGACACTAATGCTATCCTGTGCATTTTTCTAATAGTTCGATGTTGGAGTCTTCCTCTGCTGTCATGGAAGACTCGTTAGCCTAACGACAGCTGTCATGCGAGGATCCTAGCTGGCTAGCCAACAAATGTTTTCGAGCTGGATTCGAAATGAAGTTTAACCGTAAGTGACGTTATTTTGCATAATTATTATCTAACGAAATATAAAGTGCTGTGAAATTATCATCATTGTGGTGTTATGCTACTTGTTTTTTTAGGTGAGCCACTTTTTAGAATTGACAGGTACGTGCTGATTTTCGTTTATTCATTAGCCTATAACTCATTTTAGCATACAAAGTCTAATTGCAATATCTAGGATTTACACGTGGTGCTTAAGTTCTTCAGTGGGGTCGGCAAGTTTGTCCGAATAAATGTCAATGGTTGATGGTTGCTCTGTCCCATTGTTAAGGTTGCTCTGTAACATATCCTTACTTGTTACCTTCTCTACAGAGCCCATAACGTAAACTGAAAAAATGAAGTTTATGAGCTCCAGGGGTGCTTTTACCGTGGGCTTCCTGGTCGGAACGTGCACGCTCTACGTGTTCCTTCAACAGGTGTGGTTTGAACGCAAGGCATCCATAAGACAGCCAGAGGAACGAAACTGGTTGAAGAATCAGTCGGCACTTTTCAATCTCAACCACCCACATCATACAGGTAAGAACGTTATAAACTCCAACTGTAATAGGAGTATTTGGTTACATTACACATTTAACTGGAGTGAAATCAAATACTCCATAATACTTTATAAAACTGAAGTTCAATCAGAGAAGGGTCATTCCAAGTGAAAACAGCCAAAATCGGGGTATCATGTACATGGTACCTCTCAGATTTTGCTGAAAAGCGGTGAAAATATGCCTTATGTTACCAAACAAAGGAATCTGAAGTTTCAGGTCAATATCTCAAACGGTTTTTCGTGCCGTCCATTTGAAATTCGGGTGCCATGGCCCTAATTGACAAATTGGAATTTCATTCCATTGCCATTTTTGGAAGCCCATAACGTCTGTTCTAATAGTGGTAGAAGGCTGGAAACTGGTGTGGTGGTTTATTGTAGCCTGTACTACATAATTCTGGAAGCCGTGGTTAGCGCTTCGGACTTGTAACCGGAGGGTTGCCGGTTCGAACCCCGACCAGTAGGCACGGCTGCAGTGCCCTTGAGCAAGGCACCTAACCCCTCACTGCTCCCCGAGCGCCGCTGTTGTTGCAGGTAGCTCACTACGCCGGGATTAGTGTGTGCTTCACTTCACTGTGTGCTGAGTGTGTTTCACTAATTCACAGATTGGGATAAATGCAGAGACCAAATTTCCCTCACGGGATCAAGAGTATATATATACTTATACCTAACCTTGTGTCAATAATGTAAGTACTTCATCCTGGTTTACAGGATACAGTGCAGTTACTTGGAAACTGAGTTCTGGGTCATTCCACGCCAACTCAGCCACCCATGTACATGACACCTCTCAGATTTGGCTGAAAAGCGGTGTAAATATGCCTTATGTTACCAAACTGAGGAATCTGAAGATCAAGAGTATATATATACTTATACCTAACCTTGTGTCAATAATGTAAGTACTTCATCCTGGTTTACAGGATACAGTGCAGTTACTTGGACTTGGGTTTTTGGACCCTCATAAAACCCCCACCAGTGGTACCATAACCCTCAAATTAATTTTGGCAAGAGCAAAGTTCCCAAATATAACAAATAATCCTGTTTAGAATAAATATGATCATTAATCGTGGTGCTACGGCCACCCAAAAAGGTGCTGTCATGCTGTCAACATTTTTTAGGACTTTGGTGACCCACCTCTAATCCAAACAGTAAGGAATGTTGATTCTGCCTCCAGAATTGTGTAGTACAGGCTACAATGACCTACCACACCAGTTTCCAGCCCTCTACCACTATTAGAACAGACATTATGGGCTTCCAAAAATGGCAAAGGATGAAATGTGAAATTCCAATGTGTCAATTAGGGCCGTGGCACCCGAATTTCAAATGGACGCCACGGGCAAACCGTTTGAGATATTGACCTGAAACTTCAGATTCCTCAGTTTGGTAACATAAGGCATATTTACACCGCTTTTCAGCCAAATCTGAGAGGTGTCATGTACATGGGTGGCTGAGTTGGCGTGGAATGACCCAGAACTCAGTTTCCAAGTAACTGCACTGTATCCTGTAAACCAGGATGAAGTACTTACATTATTGACACAAGGTTAGGTATAAGTATATATATACTCTTGATCCCGTGAGGGAAATTTGGTCTCTGCATTTATCCCAATCTGTGAATTAGTGAAACACACTCAGCACACAGTGAAGTGAAGCACACACTAATCCCGGCGTAGTGAGCTACCTGCAACAACAGCGGCGCTCGGGGAGCAGTGAGGGGTTAGGTGCCTTGCTCAAGGGCACTGCAGCCGTGCCTACTGGTCGGGGTTCGAACCGGCAACCCTCCGGTTACAAGTCCGAAGCGCTAACCACGGCTGCCCCTGTTGTCAGACCGTGACAACTCTTAAAACTCACCACCAATTGACCATGTTTATGGAAGTGCAATATAATATGTCACCTGAGTAAATTGTGACCCCCAGCCAAGTTTTATGGATTGAATGATAAATTACGGAATGATTGACGAGTTTGGGTTGATTTGACTGTCAGTTAACGTCGAAACAGGCTCTTACAATAGACAATTGGAATATTTGTTCAACATTCACAAAAACATTTAACATTAACTTTCACTATCTAGACAGGAGTAACTCAACATTAGGCACCTGTGATGTCTTTGACGCTCTAAAGACATTAAATAGTTATAGTTGCCATTTTGGTAGCCAAGGTGCCAGAAGTGAACACATATGGATAAAGAAAATAGGCACAGGACATAAAAGGCAGAGGTTAGTTTGATCTTGGTTACAATTATGCTGGTAACAGGCAAATGAACTCTGCAACAGTATTACAGAAAGAAGCCAACTCATATTTACTAAATAGGAATGTTACTTGATGGTCATACAAAATGGACAGACACAGTTAGTTGATGGTGGCGCGTTATGTTTTTGACTTCTGACTGATATGATATAGACAGTGTTATGTTGTTATGTACAGTAAACTGGTGGCTGGTGCTTTTGTATGCAAGACGCAGTAAAACAACTCATGATGTTCTTAGTTGAGCATTAACTAACCACACCTCTCCAATCACAACTGTCTCTTCTGTGTCTTCATTCTCTGGACTGTAGGAGAGGATGGGGCGGTAGCCGACTCCTTGTATAAGCGTGTGCGAGTTCTGTGCTGGGTGATGACTGGCCCTGCCAACCTGCAGAAGAAAGCACGTCATGTGAAGAACACTTGGAGCCGCCACTGTAACATCCTCCTCTTCATGAGCTCGGTGGACGACCCAGACTTTCCTGCCGTGGGACTGGACACCAAGGAAGGCCGCGACCAGCTCTATTGGAAGACCATCCGCGCCTTCCACTACGTGCTGGAAAAGCACGGCAACGATGCAGACTGGTTTTATAAGGCCGATGACGACACTTACGTAGTCGTGGACAACCTGCGCTGGTTGCTGGCCAATTACTCGCCCGACGAGCCCATTTACTTTGGCCGTCGGTTCAAGCCCTACGTGAAGCAGGGCTACATGAGCGGAGGTGCCGGCTACGTGCTAAGCAAGGAGGCCCTGCGGCGCTACGTGGAGGGCTTCCGCACCAAAGTGTGCACCCACACCTCATCCGTGGAGGACCTGGCCATGGGCCAGTGTATGGAGAAGATGGGGGTGCAGGCAGGGGACTCCAGGGACACCCTGCACCGAGAGACTTTTCACCCATTTGTGCCCGACCAGCACCTCACAGGGAAGTTTCCCAAGAGCTTCTGGTATTGGAATTACTGCTACTACCCAATCGTGGAGGTGAGTCAGTCATCTTTGGATTACAGGTGCAACCACATTATGAGGTTGGTCTTGTCTTTTTAAATGCTATTTAGAGGTTCTTCCAGTTTTACATGGTGATAGTGTGGTGGTGTGGGATGGTAGCTTAGTTCTTCAGTTGTCTGAAAATAATCTTGAGAAGACCTTACACTCCTGTGTGTTCTTTTCAACCCACACTTTTTGAGCCTGGTTGGCTGGTTATACAAGATTAGCAGCTCATAATTAGATTTTTCAAAGATATCTCAGGATGTACATTGTTTAGAGGTCAGACACACTTCCAATGTCACACAGTAATCTAAACAAGATAACTACAAACATGAAAGGGCATTTAAGAGACATAACTAAGAGATAACTAGAACTAAAATGTTCTAGAACAAGGCTGCAAGGGATCGACAACCTAATAACATTGTGAATTAACACAGAAAGAAAGACATTGAGGTTGTCCCAAAACTCATCTTCCACTTTTGTCACCTCAGTTGCTACTGGTATTGTATACAGTGTTATGTTTGTAAAACCTAATATTTTACATGAATCTGATTTTTAATTATTATTATTTTTTAGTATACAGTTTTTAGACACTGCCACTGTGTGCCAGTAGACTTACCACACATCAGCCGTTGCCAGGTTTGGAGTCATACCTGTTCCATGGCCCTCCCTATGGCTCACTTACTGTCCTGGTGTGGGGCTTTATTACAGAAATGAATGTAATTAATGTAAATTGGAAATCCTGTGCTGTCTCAGTTTGGGGTGGCATTAAGGATTTTTTTGGTATTACATTATCATGTTTTTATTTCTAATAATACATCAAAGTAGTCCTGTGTTCTACAATGTGCTTTCATTCGTTCAAATTTCTCCTGTCCACATAGAGCTACATAGATATTATGGCTTGTCCATCTCGAGCTGTCTCCCAGATACAGGCATAACAAGACGACTGCCAATTGCAAAATCAAATTTACAGTTAGGAAATGTGATAAAATAGGGTGATAAAATATATGAGATAAGACACAGCTATGAGTTTAGGAAATGCTTCTGTAAAAGGAAGATGGGTGTAATCCTATCTTTGAAACTTAAGATAGAATAATGAACAGTCAGAAGATGGGCCTTCAAGTGTAATTCCAGCCGTGGAGACAGTATTTTTCGTTAATGCCACACATTCGCCTACTCTGACAAGAAAAAAGTGACAGGCTAGGTGTGTCAGTGAGCTTGGGAACACCAATATAATAATCTTATCAAATGTTTATCTTTCTTTTCAGTTGACTTACGTCATTGATGACCATGTACAGAAGCTCAGCACAAGCTTAGTTAAAGAAGCCCTATGCAACAATTTTAGGAAAAATTACCTTAATTATGCAGGAACACTTTCTGGGTTGTTTGGTGGGTGCTTCATCTCCCCCTATCGCTTCTCCGCAGAAAAAACGAATATGCAACTTTTTGAACCCGGACCAGGTAAATCCGGATGTGACTCAGCGGAAGTATCCAATCGCGCCCCGAAAATGTAGTCAGATTGTAGTTTCGAAGAAGACTGCAAAAGGACGCCGACTTGGTTTTGTTGCTGTTGAAATTCTAAGTAGCCTACCCTTGGGTGAACTTTGTTTTTGTAATGTGGTTTGATAGTCTCTTGAACAATGTGTTTCCTCGACCGTTTTATTGTGAGCCCTGTATGTGCTTGGTTTCTTGATGGCTAGCTCGCTAGCTAGTGGTGGTTTATCATAGCAGTCACTTGCTACCGAAGCTGCAGGGGGAGCTGTGTCGAGAAAAATGCGAGCCCAAATCCAGCGAAAACCCAGAAACAGCGAAGGAATAACCAGACCTGCATAGTTCTTCTTTAAATACCTTGACAAAATCTCCCCCATAGCCTGTATATGATACATGTCGATGTCTGTATTGATATACAGTTGCGTGAATGCTGGAAGGTTGGGGACCTTAGGGTAAACAATCTTACAAGTTTCCTTAATTGATGATGCATATTGATATTTTACAAACATAGAAAGAAGCTGTAAACATGGTGCATGTTACCTACAACAGAATGTATATTCATGTCTTAATCCCCTCTCTTTTTCTTCCTCTCTCTTTCTGTGTAGGGAGCACAGTGTTGCTCAGATCTGGCTGTTTCCTTCCACTATGTGGATGGCACCATGATGTATCTTATGGAGTACTACACCTACCATCTGCGGGCGTATGGCTATCGCTACCGCTACCTGCCCCCAGTCCCCAAAGAGCTGTCCCTGGCCCCAGCAGAAGCAGACCAAAAAGCCCCCCACCCGAATGCTGCTGCTGAGGCTGGGGCTGGGAAATTATAGAGTTGCCTTAAGGAGGTTCACAATCAACACAAGCTGTTTTTGCTCTTTTGTAATTAAGTAAAAGACTGTCAGGCCAAACGGGAGCCAAATCTGACCACTCTTCCAGCACATTGTATCTTTTTGTTTACCAGAATGACTGGGTTATGACCGAGACTGTGAGAATGGATTGATGTTTGGTAATAATTATGAATGGGTTCTGATCTGTTTTTGTTTTTTATTGCTCTAGAGCGTGCTTAGTTGCGCATTAAAATGATCTACATACCGATTGATGATGAATGTGACTTGGGTTGGTGGAAAAATGTATAAGTTAAGAGTGTTGCACATATGTCAGTGTGAAGACATCATGTATGTTCCTTTACGAATCCTACCCATGTCAACATCACAACAGTGACAAAGTCTGATTGTGTCTTATTTTGTGTAGCATTGTATTGGTGCTGTTTGCAAGTCTTCTCCGGGAGTAAAAGGGATCTGAAAAACAGATTGACTGTTTTGCAAATTTTATGTACCCACTTTAAAGAAATAAAATCAGTCTCCAGCCCACTCCAGATTGTGTGTGCCCTCTCAGTTGTGTGTTGAGTATCCATCATGGTGTTGGTTGAGATAACAGACAAAGTGGAAGGTCATGTTATGTCTAGTATTTGTAAAGTATTTGTATAGAGCTATTGTCTCCCATCATTACTGCAAATGCCAGTTGACTTCCCTTCTTCCCCTGGAGCTGTTCAAGCAATTGAGATTTTAAAATCTAAAGCATGATGAGAAGTCTAACTGGCTTAGCCAGTTCAGTATTTCAAAGCCCAAGATGTTGCTAAGGAACTGGAGTCAAGACCTTAGTTCCAGCTAGTGTTGACTTGACAAATGTGTCAAATGCTGGTTGTAACAGATTGCACCGCGATTAGAAACATGCTGTCAACTTGATTCATACAAATATGCATGTCTAATTTTCAGCATGACTGAAAAATTGGAGGACTGAGGAATTAGATTTGATGTGAGAATAACATCCTCATATACCACCATGGCATGAGGCAATGATGTGCAGCTGACATATATTTGCAGTTCCCTGTTTCGCGGTATCTCGACTCCCTGCCTGACGTGCAGCTGGAGCACTGTGGGATGTTTGAATTGAGTTCTAAACACAGCCAGCTGTATCTGCATCTATGCATCTCTGCATGCCCTTAACAGTACCAGTGCTTTGTGATTTGTTTCAACTCCTCACCCGGGAAAGACTCTCACGCCCCCCCCCCTTCCTCTCCTCCTTTTTTAGGCTCACTCACTCACGCTTTGCCTCCTTTTCTCTCACTCTGTCTCACTCTCCCGTCATGGACTCCGGGCGATTTGGAAGCAGGGAGTATCTGGGTCAGTGCAGGGCGGCAGGGCAGAGCAGGGGGCAAGCAAACACTCAGGCGTAGGAGGACAGTGACCCATGCCACGTGAATCAATATCACCCCGCTGCACCCAACCAGCAGCTCTGCTGGGACAGGGGAGGTGGTGAGGACAAGAGAGAGAGTAAACACACACAAACAGAGCATAAAGAAGAAGAGAGGGAACAGAAAAAGAGTGAAAGAGAGATACCCAAGTGGAGTGGTGCGGCTGAGTGGAGAGGGGGGAAAAAAAGAGAAGGGTGAAAGAGCAAGTGGAAGAATAGATCTGCCAGCCAGCTACGCTGTTTGAAGAACATAAGGTAAGATTGCTTATGATTTTTACTTTTCAGTCGATTTTCACTGTTTCAAAGTAGAGGGATTTCATGTCTTCATTGTATTTTTTTTCTGTGATCTACAATTCAATGTAATTCTGATGTAAGCGACAAAAGGAATTAGCTATTTTACAGGCTTACTATCCAAAAGTAGTATTGCATGTGACATGTATTGGATTTTGTTCAATACAGCCCAGTGGTCACATTCACGTCACATTTCTCCCAGTGCCATCTGTTAACATTGTCTGTAAACATAGCCAAGTGATTTGTGGATGTCCTGGATAATTCTTCTCATGTATAGCTTGTAGAATAATTTAGCTTTGCAATGAATAAGAAACATAAGTATATGGCATATGTGGATGTCTGAATGCAGATTCATTACCATGTATTCAGACAGAGCATTTCTCAATATGGGGTTTTAAAAAAATGAAATAGACCCATGTAAACAATTGGTGGTTAAAGTGTAATGTTAGTTATGCATAGAACTAATTTTTCTTAATCATTTCCTAATTGTGTAGATTCATGTATTCACATATTTAATAATTTAATCTCTATCAATATCACAATATCTGGCGAATTCATCTTAATTCTGTTATTTAGTATCAGTAAAACAATTGTAAATTCACCACAGGTATAGTAAGTGAGGACATTTTTATGGGTGGTGCTTTCGGGACGCCTGTAGGTTACCATATAGACTAAGTAAGCATGGTCTCTAACATTGCTTAGACTTGGTGGTTTTCAAACAAACCAAAATTCAAAGCAAATCTGTAATTAACAAGCCTAAATAAGACAGAAATGCTGTTATCTTAGACATATCTTTATCTGACATGCTGTTAGGGCAGAAGTGTAATGATTTATATGCCCATGATTTTCTCTATATCCACCCAGCAAGCTGAAACCACTTAAATACGGCTTTAAATATTGGATGGATATAATAGGTAACAAGCACTGTATAAACATTCCAAACCTATTTTGAGTCATATATACTCAAACATATTTTGGGCACCTGCTTTGATTGTTACAGAGTTATTTTCACAGTCTTTGTGCCAATATAGCCAGGATTTGACTGTCACATACAGTACATATAAAAAGACTCTTACTTTCTTCTTGCCATGCTTGGTCTTGTATTTTACAGATGAGGCACCAGCATGTCTAATGGCATTCTCAGAGTGGTTATGATGATGAAGGTACTACATACACTTAGAATGTGGGGTCTGGCTAGCACACCATTATGGCCAAGCACATAAACAGAGCCACCTCTTAAGTGTGTAGATGAATGGCTTAAATGGACGGAGGCCAGACAGAGATCACAGAAGGTGTAGTCTGCTATGGCGAAAGGTTATCCATTTTTGAACTCAACCAGTCAAATTAAAGAATACACTCTCTTTTCCTAGCCTGGAAATCCAGACCCAAATCTAGAAAGATTTAGGGTCTGGCTATGAATAATGAAAATGGCCCAACTCGAGGGGCGGCACCAAGCATGCATTTGAAAATATCACTGCACGCAGTTGGATAACACTACAACCAATGTTTACTGACTGATTCCGGACATCGACATTGCAGCACTGTCTTCATCTCTTTGGCCCGCTTACATCAAACACACTGATGTGATTGGTGTAGCTCGGCTCCAAGGGCATGGGTAATGAGCATCATTACTGATTGCCAGAGTTACTTGCTGAGCAAATTCAAATTGTGCTCTCGCGAGAACTCTGGATTTCCAGAGTACTCCCTTCCAATGACGTAAAAGGGTGATTCGATTTTAAGGCGATGTGGAGCACTGTGCCTCTGACTGACACTGACTGATCCCGAGGTCTTTATGTGGTCGGATAGAGAGTCCAGAATGAATTTCATCAAGCCAGTACCTTTCCGGAAATGTTGCCATCTTTGCTGCCATCTTAAGGGGAAAGTCCGTAGGAGTCGATTGCTGAGTGTGTTGTAACACGCTCTGGAAATTCACAATTTCGTCGCCGTTTAAAAAAAAAAAAAAACATAGTCCAGTATTTCTTTCGAAATTGAAATGAAGTTGTATGGACTGGACTATGTTTTTTTTTTTTTAAACGGCGACAAAATTGTGAATTTCCAGAGCATGTTACAACACACTCAGCAATCGACTCCTACGGACTTTCCCCTGAAGATGGCAGCAAAGATGGCAACATTTCCGGAAAGGTACTGGCTTGATGAAATTCATTCTGGACTCTCTATCCGACCACATAAAGACCTCGGGATACTTCGGTTTGGCTTTAGGGACCCTCTACTCACTACCACGTAAGTGTTATGTTGTTTGGAACTGTAAGAGGTATAAAAATAGCGTTTTGTAGCAGCGAAATTGATATGCCCTGCTCACTTCCAGGCTACGAGTTTTGACTGAAAACTGTACAATCGAACTTTCTCAAAACACATCCAAATGACATGATTTTGATGTCAACTCAACGTATGTACCCCCAATCATCCGTAAATCGATCTAAAGTGCATTTTACTCCGGATAATTCCTTTAAAACAACCCTTAACGTTCGTTTTTAAAACTGTGTAACTCAACGTGTTACTGGCATCACTGTGTATATTACACACTACATGAGCAAGACAATTTGTTTAGGCTACCTTATATGACACATGTTTTGAAGTGAAAGCACTGCTGCAGGAATTGTGAATGAGTCATTATATTTAGTAGTTAGTAAAAAAGTAAAAAATTGTTATTTGTTGTATTATCTATTTTAAAATACCTGAATGCTTTGAAAAAATAATGGAATTTATTTTATTAAAACATATCATAAATTATATAATATATATATAGTTGTCATTTAAATTATATTTTTATACCTGCAGAAATGATGAAAATGCATTAACCATTTATTTTGCACAAACAATTCAGTTTTCAAATGTGCATATAAGAGTGCTCCTTAGTGCTCGTAGATTATGTTCTTCCGTAAGAAAAAGAAAACATTGGTGAATGCCAGAATGTTTGTAAAAAATGCGTAAGTGGGTTTTAAGAACAAATTTCTTCGTAAGAACGGTTAGTGAATGAGACCCAATGTTTGGTGAGAACCCTAAGGCCTTGTCTTTCACCACACTGCTAGAGGAACACAATGCTGAAGAGGAGCTTTTTAGTGTTGCTTTCACCCAAAGACTTAAACAAAGATTTAAGTAAAGCAGTCAAATACACTAAAAGCTTTTTTAAAAATTAAAGCCAAACTCCTCAGAGGCATTTCAACATCCTTCTTTTTAAAATATGGTTGGTACATTGTCATATCACAGACAACTGTCACATCCTCCCAGATCCATGGGCTGAGGACAAACTCTGGAGAGTTGTGTCATTTCCAAGGCTGTCCTGCTATAACCATGGCTGTGATCTGTACATGTTAACACAATACTCACTTCCGTACAACAACTTCAGTTCAACTTCAGTCAACAAACTTACCTACGAGGAGCTCGGTGTTTAAGGCATGGATTATCCCACACTGAGAGAAACTTACTTGACTATTAAGAATACAATATGTACACAGCACGTGTGTACATGCACATCTGTTAACCATCTGTTAATTTTGGACCCAGATCAACAAAGGTTAAAATGAAGAACTCAGTTCCTCATCCTATGTCCTTTGTCAAACATCCTCTGATATTTGTAAAGTAAACTCACAAAGACTGTATTGTTCCTCTACCTCTGTTTATTCAAGGAAACAGCTGTCAGGATACAACTAGACTACTTTTATTTATTCTCCTTCTACCTGCATACATACATATCATTGTCAGTAGAGCGCCATCTGATGACCATAACCGGCCATTACACAGACAGGAGAAATAAAGCATACACTATGGTTCACCTAGAAATATATTTATTCAAGGAAATTTAAAAACTACAAATGACACATTTAAACAAATGAAACAGCTCTCTGATCTGAGTAATTTCTATATAATACACACACAGACACACACATACACCAGTGCACACATCCTATTAACACCCAAATAAACTCTAGTAAAGTGTTTTTCTTTTTGTCATTGCAGTTTTCCATCTAGGTGGAGGTCGGCTTGCGGTAATGATGATGATGAGCTCCCACTTTCACTGGCTGCTGGTGATCCTGCTGCTGACTGATTCCGCCGTGGGCCACACCCTCTCTGGCCCTAACCCTCCCAGCCTGAGGCTCGCAGCGGCCCCGGCTCCAGGCCACTCGTCTCAGGATGCACGGTCACTCCTGTCCGCCCTCGCCATCTCAGTGGATGGCCACGTGCGTCTGCGTGGCAATGTAAGCTGCTCGTCTCTGCGGCGTTTGCCACGTGGGGACAGTCCACTCACACAGGAGCTGCTAGGCCTGGCTGAGCTGCCGCTGCTGCTGTCTGCAGGCTGCCAGCAGGAGGCGCTAGCGCTAACACACGGCCTCTACAGAGTGCTGGGCCGCAAGGACACACACGCCCTCATCAGACAACTCACGCAGCTGCTGAAGAACAGCCCAGCTCTGCCCACAGTCAATAACTTTAACGCTCCACTCAACGACTCAGTTTCCCCCAACAACAACTCAGCATCTCCACGTGACAACTCTGAGCCATCACTAGATACTTACTCATTTAATCAAAATGGCTCCAGTGCAGCGCATGAAAACATTACTGATCTCCACGACAACACTGATGCCCAGCATCTTGGCTCAAATTCCCAGTCAAACACAGGCGACGACAGGGTTCAGGCAGAGTGCCACCTGAATGCCCTGGTGTTTAATATACAGCAGCTGGCCAAGGTGGGCACTGCAGAGGGGTTCTCCGCTGCGGCAGACGAAGGTTTGGATAGCTGTGCTGGGTGGTTACGCGTGCAAGGGGCTCAACTAGTGGGCCAGAAAGTGGGGAAAAGGGGGCCTCTGCACAAGGCTCAGCACCTGTGCCAGCGCCTGGGGCCCAAGTGCATTGGTGTGGCCCAGTCTGGAGACCCTGCAAATGGGCAGTACCAGGCTTTGCTTAGGGCAGGCAGCCGGGTCCTCCCGGCTCATGCAGACCCTGGGGCGGAGTGCTGGCTCAGGCAGTGTGTGCCAGGGATTGGGCTCGGACTGGCGCGCGTGCGTCGGAGTGCCATGGTGGCACAGCAGCGGTGTGTGAGTCAGCAGGAGCAGCAGGTGTATGCGGTGGTGGAGTGGGTGCCAGCCGTCTCCACCCTCTACAACCTGGGCACTGCCGTCTACTACGCAGCACGCAACTGCACAGACACCGCCCGCGAGAGGGCCATCCTGAGTGCCGTGGACCTGGGCACTGATGCCCTGATGGCCATCACCGGAGGGACAGTGGGAGTGGCCGGGTATGCCCTGGGTGCAGGCGTGAAGACTGGGGTCAAAGCCAGTGTGAAGTATTTGATGAACAAGATGGGTCAAGGTCAAGGTCAAGTTCAAGGTCAAGATGTGCTGGTCAATCAGGAGAGCTGGGAGGATGGAACCTTCACTATCCAGTAAAACATATTGTATACATATGTTGTGTATATGTAATGTACGATATGTGTGCAATAACATGAAACTTTTTTCAAACATATTGCACATACATTTGAAAATATGACATGACAAACATTACAAATAAACTGCTTTTTGATCATGTTTAAATATATTATTTACTGACAAAGAATACTACCCTTTTGCCTATAGGTTGGCAATATATGAATCTTAATGTTTGTTTTTTTAAGGATGTGTTTTGTTTCTTTTGTCCCCTGTTTTATATCAAGTGAGTAAGCAGCAGAAATAGGGACTAAACGGTCCCTGATTATTGCAACGGGGAAACTGTGCTTCCCTGCATGTTCTCTGCATGTTTATCTGTCTGCTGACATACAAAATGTTATTTTGCTTGTGGGTTGCATTCTTTTTTTCTTTGCCTGTTACATTCATAAAAGAGTATAATGATCGTTTGTTACCACTGAGAAGCTTCACAAGCATTGAAGCATTTATTTCAATATAGTCATACATTATAGGAAGAACAACTTTATGTACATGCATTTGCAGTTTATGTGCATGGCAGTGACTGTCCTGTATGAAGTTCTTCACCAAAGGGTCTGGCGTGCAGAGGTCTTGTCATGAACCGAGTTTTGTATGTCTAATTCATGTGATTGTGAATCTTAATAAAACAAAAGCTTTCTAGTCATTTATACTTTCTTTTTATTCTTCTCAGGAGTGAGTTATACAGTCAGGTAATATGGCCTAACTCATTTTCAAAGAGGGCACACATTGGGTTTCATCATCATACATGTTAGCATGTCACAACAATATCACAACATAGAACATAGATATTCTGAAATGATGTGGGTCATTCATGGCAAATGGTTCCAATTTGAGGGCGGAAACCTCACAAAAAAAGTACATTTTTCATTGACTTTATATCTTTTTTTCTGAAGGACATGTTAAGCTAAGAGAAAAATATATTGGGCCAGCTCAATAACCGCAATGGGGTGGATATGAAAAACCAATGGTGAAATCATACCACCCAGTAACGCGGAGGGACAAATTAGGCTAAAGTCAGCTATGATGATGAACAACAACCAATCACATGGTGACTGCACAATAATATTTTTTAACATATGAATTAACCCATACCTTCAAAATCACACAAATATATTCGTTTCCACTATAAATAAGGGTATTAGAGGATAATTTAACAAATACCATGTGGTGAAATGTATTAGAAATAGTTATTTGCAATTATAGGCTAAAACATTGATTTTTTTATCACTTACACTGTATTTGCAACTAGTAAAAAAAGGGACATGGCATTTTAGAGTGCTTGCACCACAGTCAGAGTAATTGTTTTAGAGTTTATAAACCCTGAGGGCATAAACCTTGTTTTAGCCTAGTGCAGAAGGGTTTAATTTAGTAAGCAAGTTTGAAAAAATAAGTAGGCTAACCCATGTTTACACAACTTATACTTGATTATATCATGGGGACACATATGGCACAATTTGCTAAGAATGACCAGTTACGCTTTTAACATAGACTGTAAAAGCATGTTGTGTTGGTAAAAAATGTTTAGGTTTTATGTGCGTCCCTATCACAGACTTTTATTTTGAAATACGCACGCGACGCAATCTCTGGTACGTGTTCCTGGGCTCCCCTACTGGTGCGTTGACTGAGGCGGAGCATTAAGCGAGATAAGTTTCGTTTTCCCGATGTCACTGTTGTTATGACGAGGTTTCTTGGAATTTATTTCCTTTAGAGACCTGTTGGGTTAGGATATTGTTTTTCCTCCACTTTACGGCTTGGTCGTGGAATAGGAGACGATTGTTCTCTTATGAAAAACATTGATAATTTGGCTAAGCTTCAATACATATGGCTGCTCTTTGTTTTGCCATTTCTGCGGAAATGAAAATGAAAATTTAGTTAGTGCCAACTGTGACTTGGTGTGACTTGGACTCAGTGAGCTGATCTGAGTCTTATTGTTGTCAACGTTGCACGTTTCAGACGTCTAAAAGGCAACTGGAAATACCTGGTAAGTAAACATTTGGTAGTATTCATGCTGTGATTTGGAGTGCGTTCGCTGTAATATCATATTTAACAGGACCATGGTATTCTTTGACCTGGGGAAGTTTAGGGTATAGGCAACGATTCCACGTGCCACACTGTCCCATCACTGAGCTGTCTATAATTCAGGGTAAACGTAAGCATATGTCCAGGTTTCACTATGATAGTGATCTTTACTATGCAGTAAGGAACAGTGCGGTAAAATTAGAATGATTTTGGATATTCGGCAGACATTCGACTGAATTGATTTACTGTTACAACGTTGCTTGTTAATCGCACACATCTAAGATTCTAGGCTTATAAATCACACAATTAAATCCCGTTTACAGAGGTCTCCAGCCCACATTTGGTGAAAAGAAGACCTCATTTGGTATTTTGAAGCCACAATATTTCACTTGTAATAACATGCTAACGCAAAACAGTAGAAGCACGCCGCAAACGTTATACACAACCTATTGCTCTGGACTACCTTTCACAGCAGTTGGTTTTTCAAAATAATAGTCCCCCTTCTGTATTCAACGATGCACACAATATTCCCATGCCAATATTTCAGGCTGTGGTGCACTTGTGGCCAAATAATGCACACCATTCCCTCTTCTGCAGCTCTTCATATCACAGCCCATATTTTTTGGAAATAAGACTTAATTTTGTGTTTGGGAGCCACTTGTAACATTTCACTTGTAATAACTTGCTAACGCAAAACAGTAGAAGCACACCGCAAACATTATAAAGAATCTATTGGTATGGACTACCTTTCACAGCAGTTATTTTTTCAAAATAAAAGTCCTACATCTCTATACAACAATTGACATAATTTTCCCACGCCAAAATTTCAGGGTGTGGCGCAATTGTGGCCAAATAAATTACACCATATTAGTCCTCTTCTTGAGGTCTTCGTATCACAGCCCATATTTTTGGAAATAATTATTTCACTTGGTGTTTGGGGGCCACTTGTAACATTTCACTTGTAATAACACGCTAACGCAAAACAGTACAAGCTCGCCGCAAGCATTATAAACGATCTATTGCCGTAGACTACCTTTCACAGCAGTTGGTTTTTCAAAATAATAGTCCTACTGCTGTATTCAACAATGCATACAATATTCCCATGCCAATATTTCAGGCTGTGGTGCACTTGTGGCCAAATAATTCACACCATTTGAACCCTGTTCTGCAGCTGTTCGTATCACAGCCCATATTTTTTGGAAATAAGACTTAATTTTGTGTTTGGGAGCCACTTGTAACATTTCACTTGTAATAACTTGCTAAC
Source organism: Alosa pseudoharengus (assembly GCF_046254945.1). NCBI lineage: Eukaryota > Metazoa > Chordata > Actinopteri > Clupeiformes > Clupeidae > Alosa > Alosa pseudoharengus. The sequence continues at coordinate 12,942,621 of NW_027468837.1, read as the reverse complement.
GCAAAACAGTAGAAGCACACCGCAAACATTATAAAGAATCTATTGGTATGGACTACCTTTCACAGCAGTTATTTTTTCAAAATAAAAGTCCTACATCTCTATACAACAATTGACATAATTTTCCCACGCCAAAATTTCAGGGTGTGGCGCAATTGTGGCCAAATAAATTACACCATATTAGCCCTCTTCTTGAGGTCTTCGTATCACAGCCCATATTTTTGGAAATAATTATTTCACTTGGTGTTTGGGGGCCACTTGTAACATTTCACTTGTAATAACACGCTAACGCAAAACAGTACAAGCTCGCCGCAAGCATTATAAACGATCTATTGCCGTAGACTACCTTTCACAGCAGTTGGTTTTTCAAAATAATAGTCCTACTGCTGTATTCAACAATGCATACAATATTCCCATGCCAATATTTCAGGCTGTGGTGCACTTGTGGCCAAATAATTCACACCATTTGAACCCTGTTCTGCAGCTGTTCGTATCACAGCCCATATTTTTTGGAAATAAGAGTTCTTTTTGTGTTTGGGGGCCACTTGAAATATTTTACGTGTAATAACACGCTAACGCAAAGCAGTAGAAGTACACCGCAAACGTTATAAAGAATCTAATGCTATGGACTACCTTTCACAGCAGTTGGTTTTTCAAAATAAAAGTCCTACATCTCTATTCAACAATTTACATAATTTTCCAATGCCAATAATTTCACGCTATGGTCACTTGTGGCCAAATAAATCACATCATTCTAACCCTTTTCTGGAGCTCTTCGTATCACAGCCCATATTGTTTGGAAATAAGACTTCATTTGGTGTTTGGGGACCACTTGAAATATTTCACTTGTAATAACATGCTAACGCAAAGCAGTAGAAACACACTGCAAATGTTATAAAGAAATTATTGCTATAGACTACCTTTCACAGCAGTTGGTTTTTTTTAAAGTAAAAGTCCTATTTCTCTATACAAACATTGACATAATTTTCCAATGCCAATATTTCAGGCTGTGGTGCACTTGTTGTTCAATAAATCACACCATTCTAACCCTCTTTTGGAGCTCTTTGTATAACAGCCCATATTTTTTGGAAATAAGACTTCATTTAGTGTTTGGGACCATATGTAATATTTTACTTGTAATAACACGCTAACACAAAAATGTAGAAACACACCACATATGTTATTAAGAACCTATTGTTATGGAATATCTTTCACAGCAGTTGGTTTTTCATAGTAAAAGCCCTACTTCTCTATTCAACAGCTTTCACATGCCAATATTTCAGCGTGTCAAACGTGTCAGGAAATAGGTCACATCATTTTATCGCTCTCATAGAGATCTTCATGTCACATCACATATCTTCTAAAAAATGTAATTGTGTGGTTCTGTATGGCAATTTGCAATATTTCACTTGTAATAACATGCCCAGGCTTGAGGCATGGCACAAATATGACAAAGAACCTATACCTGCACAGTACCTTTCACACAGGTTTTTTTAAAACAAAAAAGTTCTACTTTTCTAACAATCAACCTAAGTTTCCTCGGAAGGTGTAAAGCTGTGATACGAAGACCTCCAGAAGAGGGTTAAAATGGTATGATTTATTTGGCCACAATTGCACCACAGCTGGAAATATGGGCATGGGGAAATTACTGTATGTCAATTGTTGTATAGAGATGTAGGATTTTTATTTTGAATAATCAACTGCTGTGAAAGGTAGTCCATACCAAAAGATGCTTTATAATGTTTGCGGTGTGCTTCTACTCTTTCGTGTTAGCGTGTTATTACAAGGGAAATATTTCAAGTGGTCCCCAAACACCAAATGAAGTCTTATTTCCAAAAATTTGGGCTGTGATAGAAGAGCTCCAGAAAAGGGTTAGAATGATGTGATTTATTTGGCCACAAGTGCGCCACAGCCTGCAATATTGGCACGGGAAAATTATGTAAATTGTTTTATAGAGATGTCGGACTTTTATTTTGAAAAACCAACTGCTGTGAAAGGTAGTCCATAGCAATAGATTCTTTATAACGTGTGCGGTGTGTTTCTACTGTTTTGCGTTAGCGTGTTATTACAAGTGAGATATTGCTGCTTAAACACCAAATTAAGTCTTCTTTTAACAAAATGTAGGCTGTGACATGAATAGCTCTGTAAACGGGATTGGCGCCTAGAATCTCATGCGCCACACACAACTAACAACGCATGTTTGTAACAGTAAAATCAACTCAGCCGAATGTCTGCTGAATATCCAATCTGAATCTAATTTTACCGCACTGTAAGGAACATACAAGAGTATTTTCTTTCAACATGTCCTATACAATGTGCATCAGTCGAAGTATAGACCTGTTACGGTGTAATAAATAATGGCATTTGCCTGTGCCCCTGCCCTTCCTGTCTGTGTCTGCAAGGAGGCATGGCCCAGTGGGAGAGGCTGCAGCAGCTGGACCCCCTGTATCGGCAGAAGGTGCATGAGCTGTATGACCGGGAAGAGTTGCCAATGGATGTGCGCCACTATCTAGCCCCCTGGATTGAGAGTCAAGAATGGTGAGTGAGTGTGTGTGTGTGTGTGCCTGTGTGTACTTGTTGTTCTATCCCGGTGTGTGCATGTGTGTGGGGTTGTGTGTATGTAACTGTTTCTGTTTGTGTTTTTCAGGGATCGTGCAGCGATGGATCCACAATTGGCTGTGGTCCTCTTTCAGGTCCTCCTGGAGAATCTGGACAACCAATACAGCCGCTTTTTGCAGGAGGGGAACGGGGAGAGCTTTGTGTTGCAGTGTAGTTTCCGAAGATTCAAACAGAACTTCCAGGTCTTTCCCTATTTTTTGTCTCCCATAACATCTTCAGAGCAACCCTGTCTGTGTTTGTCAGCTACCTATATTATCCTACAGTCTTATTGTGTTAATTCAACATATATGGTAATGTATGGCAATATGTGGCCTACTTAGGGGGGGGCAGCCGTGGCCTACTGGTTAGCGCTTCGGCCTTGTAACCGGAGGGTTGCCAGTTCGAACCCCGACCAGTAGGCACGGCTGAAGTGGGTTAGGTGCCTTGCTCAATGGCACTTCAGTCGTGCCTACTGGTCGGGGTTCGAACCGGCAACCCTCCGGTTACAAGTCCGAAGCGCTTACTACGGCTGCCCCGTATGTACAGTGATGTGATGATGAAAGAGTTCAGTGTAAAATGTGTGCTAATAAGTGAGTGGTGGCTGATGTTGGGTCTGCAGCGGTACCAAGAGGAGCCGTATACTCTGGCTAGAATCATTCAGTGGTTCCTTACCAAAGAGAAAGAGATTCTACGCATGGTTGAGCTGCCTGACCAGGTCTGTGTTCATTTTAGTTATTATCTGCAGCATGACCATTTACTCTCACAAAATATCCGCATCATCACCATCATCATTATCATTATCGGCGTCAGCATGCATATCTTAATGCTGAACCCCATTGTTGTCTCAACTTCACTCTCCCTCTCTCACTCACTCTCTCTCTCTCTCTCTCTCTCTCTCCTTTTTTCTCTCTGCCTCGTTCCCTCCACTGCTCTCCCTCTCAGGTGCAGTTGTTGCAGGTTCAGCAAGGCAACATGGAGACGGACAGCGAGCGAAACATGCAGAAGAAGGTGGAGGAAGTGCGGCACAAAGTGCAGGTGGGTGCAGGAGAGCGCAGGAGAGAAAGAGAGCTCTCATTCTACACCCTTCACCTGCGGTCATTTGAAATGGTCATTTAATGGCTGCCTCTGTGGTTGCCAGGTGATGGATCACACTGTGAAGTGTTTGGAAGAGCAGCAAGATGAGTTTGACTTCAAGTTCCAGACCCACAAAATGGAAGGTACTCCCCCACTCTGTCTCTTGGGACGCAGTCTTCCTGTTCATTATGCTCTTATTTGCACTATTCTTTTTTCTCACTTTTTCTCTCTCTCATTCTGTTGTCTTTATTGCTTCGTGGTGCAGGACCTATTACTCCTGAAGATCAGAAGGTATTGCAAATGATGCTCAACCGTTTGGATCAGTCCCGCAGGGTATGTGACTGTTTGTGTGTGTGTGTGTGAGTGTGTGTGTGTGTGTGTGTGTGTGTGAGTGTGTGTATGTGTGTGTGTGTGTGTGTTTTGCAAATTCAGGTAACCCTTTTCTGGAACCATGTGTCATAAGACTAACATAGGGCAATTCCATGGAAAATTATGTTTTTTGTAACATCCATAACGCCAATAAAATGTGATGGTATGGTATGATGTGATTGATTACATGACATTTGAGCATTTGCTATTTTTGGCTGAAGAATGTACATGAAAAAAATGCACAAAAAATGAATGTTATCATTCACATCATACAAATGCCAAGGCATTTCACTGGCGTTATGGATGTGACAAAAAGTCAATCTTCCTTGGAATTGCCCCATAGCCATGTCTTAAAGATGTAATGGAAGATCGCATAGCCAGTATCTATCCAGTCATGGAACACTGTCATGTCACCAATCATATTGACTGCAGTTGTAATTACAGTATGATGGTATGATAATATTATAGCATGTAAAAGAAACTATTCTAGTATTTAACATTATAAGAACTGTCATAACAATTACATATAATGATGTCATCACATTGGACATCAACTATCATGGTGACTAAGGACAGTGTGTGAAATCTGCCATGACATGTTTATGACGTTGTTCAAAGTGGCAAAGCTTTTGCACATCTCTTTTTTTTATTTTTTATTTATTGTTAGGAGGATAACCCCTTGAAACATCTCGTATTCGAGGTGGTCCTCGGGACATAAGACAAAGACAATACAGCACATGTACTTTCACACCCTCTAAAGCTCTCCCTCATCCCGCCTCGCCCACCACAACCACCCCACCGGGTCCTTAGTGAAAACCAGACCATGTATTAAACATAATACAGTATTAAGAGGCATGACAACATTTAGCCCATACACATATGTATATACATACCGGTAAATACATATACACACACATATTTTTGGGGATAGGTGCGTACAGGAGAAGACCGTGGGTCGTGAATCAGAGGTTTTAGAAGAGATCCCGTGTGTTTTATTCAAATAAATGTTTTTTTTTTTTAGTTCTAGCCAGCGGAACTGGTCGAGTGGCCTCTAGGCTACTGCTGCAGACCTTTTTTTTTCATTATTATTTTTTTCATTATTATTATTCAAATAAATGTTTGCATGCGGAATGTTTATGACGTTATCAGCTCTATGAACTGAAGCAAGTTAGCAGCCAACTGAGAAAGGGAAGAAGTTATCGCAATTCCTTTCTCATTTAAGTTCCTGTTAAAGTGCATCACTGGTCCTTTTGACTTTCCAGGAGTAAAGACTCATTGTCTTTGGCCATTGTTTTCTTCTTATGACCACAGTTTATTTTGTATTTTGGAGACATGTCTCCTTCTTCATGTTTTGTTTCAATTTGCACAAGGCTGCAACTACAAACTGCATCTGGTCCTCATCAGGGACACAGTGAAGGGGACCTGAGACCATTTCACATAAGCTGCAATAGGTGTAGATAGAAGTTGTGACAAGATTGCCCAAGTCACTTCAAGTTGGTTGATAGTTGCATTTTTTGGTGGTGCATGTTAGTGACCTAGGTGATGTAATTCAAATCAAGAATGGTTTTAAAACTAAGACAAGTTGTTATTACACAACATGCCCTATTAATTGCATGACAGAAACATCTGCTGAATTTGCGTGTCATGTCTTGCGCAATTAGTGGCTTTCAATGTTTAAGGGCAACCGTTCTAGTCCTTCCAAGTCCTTCTAGTCCTGGCTTGTCATTCAGTTCAGTTCAATTAATTTAAGAAGTATTGCCATGCCATTCAAAGGAAAACGGTGTTGCCAAAAACATAGAACACAGGAATGTAAAAAATATCAAAACACAAAATCATTAACCAGAATAATTGTGATTTGTGATGCCAATATTTCTCTCTCTCTCTCTCTCTCTCTCTCTCTCTCTCTCTCTCTCTCTCTCTCTCTCTCTCTCTTTCCTGTCTGTAGTCTCTGCTGTCCAACCTGACAGCTCTGCTGATCCTGATGGAGGAAGCAATGTCTTTGCTGGTAGAAGATGAGCTTGTGCAGTGGAAATGGAGACAACAGAAGTCCTACATCGGAGCCCCCGAAGACACAAGTCTGGAGAAACTTGAGCAATGGTACATACACACACACACACACACACACACACACACACACACACACACACACACACACACACACAGACACACACACACACACACACACACACACACACACACACACACACAGACACACACACACACACACACACACACACACACAGACACACACAGACACACACAGACACACACACACACACACACACACACACACACACACACACATAGAAACAATGAAACAATGAAACCTCATCTGAAACACACAATGAAACAATGAGACCTCATCTCTGCTCTGCAGATGGCCAGGTAATCTTGGCAACAGTCACCATAGCGCTCACAGGCCAAGTTACACTGACAGGTGAATTCTGGATCTGTTTCGTAACCACAGCGACCCTGGCAGGAGTCCAGAGAGTTTGCGGAAGACAAACAGTGTGAACTCAACTTCTCCTTTGGTTCCTAACAGGGCTACCACCATTGACATAGTCGTCTATCATCTTCAAAGCAGCATCCTGTCCATAAGATGACTGATTTGAGAAAACGTGTCATATGTCATGTCATGAAATGTATTGAGTGTGATTTTACAAAAAAAAAAAAAAGATTTGTGTTATCAAAAGTTGATAAGTGAATGTGATCAAATTGATTTCATTAACACATGCTTTGAGTAAATACTGATTATTGAATCAGTATGTGTGTGTGTGTATGTGTGTGTCTGTGTGTTTGTGTGTGTTTGTATGTGTGTGTGTGTATGTGTGTGTGTTTGTGCGTGTGTGTTCGTGTGTGTGTGTGTGTGTATGTGCATTTGTGTGTGTCTATCAGGTTCACATCTATGGCTGAGGGTATGTTCCAGATTCGAGAGTTCCTGCAGAAGCTTGAGGAGTTGTCTGGAAAAGTATCCTACGAAAAGGATCCCGTCTTATCCCAGAAGCCTTCGCTGCAACAACGGGCTGACAGCATCCTTACCACTCTGCTCAAGAGGTAGTTTTCACATACACATACACATATATATTCACATACACATACACATATATATTCACATACACATACACATATATATTCACATACACATACACATATATATTCACATACACATTCACATACAGCATATATGACCTGCTAGGGCCTCTCTAGACAGCGGTGGTTAAAATTTATGTTATAACAGCTAAATCAAGATGATTATTAAATCATCTCTTAATGTTCCATCTGTCCTGCAATGTTTGTCTAAAGGTGAGTGTGTGGTTTGCTCTGTTTTCAGTGCCTTTGTGGTGGAGACTCAGCCCTCCATACCACAGGGGAAGGGGCCTCTTGTGCTGCGCACCAATGTTCAGTTCTCTGTCAAAACCAGGTAATGGTATACGCACGCACACACGCACACATGCGCACACACACACACACACACACACACACACACACACACACACACACACACACACACACACACACACACACACACCACATCTACACAGACTCTCTCTCATATTCCATCTATCTTCCAACTCTGCCAGGTTCCTTGTGAAGGTCCCAGAACTGAACCACTCCATGCAGGTGACAGTTACTATGGACAAGTAAGACTTAAAGTTATCTATGTGTGTCAGTCTGTATTTATCTGTCTCCATGGGTAGTCTCCAGTGAAGCTACTGGTTTTCCTATGAGGTGGCACTGCTGCCAAAAGGGTTATCTAGGGCGTTGTGTACCTCTTGGATATTCCATCATGCCATTATGTCTAAAGGTCAAGCAAGTTCAACTTTGACTCAGTTTGCCACTGACTTTTGTTGTTGCACACCCAATGTGATAAACACAAGGTGTAACAACCACAAGGCACAATACAACACTTTAATTATGTTGTAATGTAATGATACTCATTTTGTTTATTGTTCTTCCAAATTTGATTTATAAGTCACTTTGGACAAAAGCTTTTGCTAAATGCAGGAACTCTGATGTTCTCCATCAGTGAAATTTCTTGTTGTCATGAAGCAGTCACATGAGTGCCCCATGTTCAGAGTGGCTTTAGGGCAGTGCTAGAGCGAGCTGTTTTCACTCGTATTGTGTTCACTGTCCTGGTAAAGATACTTGTCTTCTGGAATCTTGTGATGTGTTGTTTTTCTAATTGCTGATTGTAGATAAGGGTGCTACCTGTACTAGTAAAAACAGTCGTCATCCCTCCCAGATAACAGCTCTGTGTTAAACAGATATAGCCCTCGTTGGGAGCCCAGGGTTTATCCACTGTGGGTCATGGCCAAATCTATGCCCGAGTCAAGTGCCATCTGACTTCCTCTTGTAGTTATAACTCTTAGGCTTATCCTCCTAAACAGAAGCGGTTTGTGGTGGTAGAATTTTGTCACACTAAAATACTTTCATCACACCAGCCAAGCAGTAGAGAGTGTCTATGAATGCAAATGTGTTTGTGCAGTACCTTGCAAATATGCTTGTTTTGCAAATATTTGTTTATTGATGACGTGTGAGTTTGGATACACTCAGATGTTTGTTTGTGTTTATTTCAGGGATGCTCCTCAGGTGAAAGGGTAAGTGAGACTGCTGTCCTCTACTTTACTCTAGCTATACTATACTGAACTATACTCCAACAACCACACCAACATGTCCCTGCGTATTGTGGGCCATGAGGTACATAGTGCAGCAGATATAATAATATTTGACTTAATATTATCCTCTGGAATCAGATTTTTAGGCTTTTTTTAAAAATGTTCAATGTATTGGAAATGTTGTGTATTACATAGAGGCTGTGGTGTTGTAGGCTGGCAGTACAGTGATAAGGAAGTGAAAGTGCAGATGCAGAGGCAGTGTGACGGAGGGGAAAGGCGAGGAGTGACAACAGTGCAGAAAGATTTCAGAGGTTATCACAGGACACACGTGTGCAAATTGGCCATTTTTCCGGAGTATAAAATAAAGATGGGGGAAAAGTAAAAAAAAGTGTTCAAATCCACTTCAAATAAAACAAGGGCTGGTTAGATGTAACAAGAGAGAAAGACCGCATGCTGTAATTGATGCAAATGAGGGGCGCACTCTTTCTGTCTTAATGACACATCAAGTCACAAACACATCCATCACTGATTGCAACCTATTGTGGTATCTGTACACCTGACAACCTGGTATTTTCAAACTGTCCTTAAATGAGCCTTTGTACCAATCATACTCATCTGATGAGCCTTTCTCCATGTCTTGTGGGTGTGTAGGTACCGGAAGTTCAATGTGTTGGGCACGGCGACCAAGGCCCTGAACATGTCAGAGAGCATGCAGGGAGGCATGGTGGCCGACTTCAGACACCTGGTGAGCAGTGTTGGGCAAGTTACTGAAAAGTAGTAATTAGTTACAGTTACTAGTTACTTCTTTCAAAAGTAATTGAATTACCTTACCAATTACTGTATATCAAAAGTAATTAGTTACTAGAGTAAGTAACTTTTGCATTACTTTTAAGTCTGTTTTTAAAATGTCAATATGAACAGTACTGAACAGTCACACACACAATAAACCTAATTTTTAGACCTATTTATTGTAGTTTCAATGGGCCTTCAAATCAATAGCCTTGTGCATGAGTTCTCAAACTTTTTCCGACCACTAAACATTCTATAATGCATGAAGGCTTCCCTGACCTTGTTTTGCGCCACCCTCACCATCTAGGTGGTTTGATAGATATGTACAGTAGGCTACTGCCTACTGCTTGCCTTCTACTACTACTATTACTAGTAGTAGTATGCATGGTGGTACACTGACACTGAATTCTGCAATATCGTATTGTAAGTTATTATTATCATTATTATTGTAATCCTTCTGTAGGCTACATGGAATGAGTTCAATGGGATGTAATGTGAAACAATGTTAAATGGCCTATTTTCAAAGCAGTTATTGTCTGCTCACACACACATACAACCTTAGGTTATCCTCATCCTGCTTTGAACACAGTTGTATTATATAGCATTTTAAGCGCCACCAGTTTGGGAAAAGCCTGCACTGCACAAGTGCTGACCTACCGAAATAAGTTCTAATGCGCATCCGAGGGTTTGGGGTTGCTCTTCAGCTCATAAGGTGTTCCAGAGAGAAGTTGCATGTTCCGTCGCAGACAAATGAATCCATAACACCATGGACGTCAATTCCAATGTAAACATACTGTGCAAATAACTCAAGTCGCTGTAGTAAGTACGGTAGGCTATTTGGAGGTTTCTTTATCTGGTAAGTGAAATCTGCATTTTCTTCTCGAGTTAAACGTGTACTTGCTTGTGCCAAGGCTATATATAGGCTACTGTATGTAGGCCTATTGGTGTTGTGGCGTGGCTATGTTGTAAGAATGAGAAATTGATATAACGAGGCTTTTGCACAATTGATATAACGAGGCTTTTGCGCAATAAGCGAAAAAGAGCTAAAATTAAAACCAATGCGCTTTTACTGTAGTGGAGCTTACGAGATGGAAACGAGAAGGGAAAAGGCTTTTAAGATGCCCATTTAAATTGTAGCCTAATGCACTCTTGTGTAAAGAATGCATCTGCAATCTAAACATGAAATACAATCGCTGGAAACACAGCTAAGGTCAGGAGACATTAGATCAGAAGCAGCAAATGTGCATCTGTCATCTTGTCTGCAGTCCTTCATTCAAGATCAACAGAGTAACGCAAGTAACAAACTCTTTGAAATATCAGTAATTGTAATTGCGTTTACAAAAATACTTTGTTACATGCTCGTTACCACTAAAAGTAGTGGAATTACAGTAACGCGTTACTTTGTAATGCATTACTCCCAACACTGCTGGTGAGTGACGCGGCCGATCCTGGTCTGTCTGTGTATCTGAGAGGTGGTATGGGAGACATGAGGAAGTGGACAGAGAAATGGGCCTGCTGGCTCTCACTCAAAAGTCAGTGGAAAAACAACACTAACATAAAAAAACAAGCCAAGTCGTCCAAGGCGAAAGAGTTTTTTTTAATATCTGCAGATAATGCACTAAAAACACCACATGCAATACAGAATGCTTCTTAATTGGACTTTATTGTACCTCTATTGGACTTCACCTTTGCTTTCAGCACTTTTATATAGTTTGCATCAAATTCTTCAGTCCATTCAAAAACATGAGGAAATGTTAACCTGTGTGTGTGTGTCTGTGTGTGTGTGTTTGTGTGTGTGTGTCTGTGTGTGTGTGTTTGTGTGTGTGTGTTTGTGTGTGTGTGTTGTGTTGCAGACACTCAAGGAGCAGAAGGTGGGAGCAGGAGGGAAAGGCATCAGTGATGTGAGTTTGCATCAGAGACACAAACGGTCATGCCTCTTCATTCTCCATTTTCAGGGTCACATTTTATACTACGGTGCTGTCGGTGCCTTTTAACAACACTTCTGGGGTAGGTTAGAGTAGGGTAGGCTAGGACAGGACAATGGGACTCAGTGAATAACAATGAGCAACAGCCGAAGACTGTATAAAATAGGCAACAGCACATGAATGCTCTTTGGTGATTTATCCATCAACGCTAAGGAATAGAATAGAATAGAATAGGTTTCAAATTTAATTAATTCAAGAGGATATTTGTAAGTAAAAAGCCTTTATTGACCTTGGCTATCAATTCAAATCATGCCAACATGTTTTAGCCAAGATGACCTTCCTCAGGGCAACACCCAGGCAGCGCTCCTGGTGAAACTCGTTTGTGAATAGAATAGGTCTTTATTGTCATTGGCACAGGAACAACGAAATTAAAAGTGTTCTCCAGTCAGTGCATCATTCATTAAGTATAAAAAATTAAGTTCTAGTGTTACTTACAAAAATAAATAGAAACATACAACAGCATACATAAACACACACAGTCATACACACCCAGTTATTGCATAAAAACAGTATGAACATACAACATCTACAGACATCCATACTTTCTGTCATTGCATTGATCCATTTTGTAGAGCAAGGGACTTAGCCCTGGGGAGAGCCGGTACTGAGGGCCGTGGATGTGTGGTGGCACACTCTGACCCTCTGTCTGCGGTCAGAGAGGAAGCTATTGATCCACATGCAGGTGGAGTGTGAAAGCCCCAGGTCCCCCAGTTTGACCACTAGCTTGTGAGGGAGGATGGTGTTGAATGCAGAGCTATAATCCACAAAGAGCGTCCGCACATAGCTCCCCCTGCTGCTCCGGGTGTGATAGTGCCGTATGGAGTGCTATGGCGTCCTCTGTGGATCGGTTCGCTCTGTAGGCAAACTGGTGGGGGTCAAGGCTGCGGGGCAGGGCTGCTGTGATGTGACCATGGACCAGTTTCTCAAAGCACTTCATCACCACTGGGGTGAGTGCCACTGGCCGGTAGTCGTTAAGGGCGTACTGACACTATGCCATCCGTACCGTACCTGAGTACGCTTGAACCCCAAAGTCTGGTTCATTCGACCACACTCCGTACTGCACCTGGGCTCGGTACACTTCCGTGCTTGGGTCTGCTTGAGTAGGTGGACTCGGACACAGTACAGTTGGGCTTATGATCGCGCCTATGCAAAGACTCACAGCAGAGCACAGCAGCTCAACCGCGTCTGGGTACAGTTTGATAATATACAGTGTGAGTGCGGACCAAGAACGGGAGAGAACCATACTCCAGCATGGTACAAGTTAACCGTGCCCAGTGTGAGTAAAACTGTAAAAACCGTGCCCAGTGTGAATAAGACTGTAAAAAAAGAGGCCACAGTTCACTGCACATATTTGGATCCAAGCCATGGTTCACAGCGCAATAGTTTTTCAGTTTTTTACCAAAACACCCTCATAAGCACACCCTCATGAACACATGCAAAAATGATTTCATAATTTTTAAAATGATTTTGTGTGTGTGTGTGTGTGTGCCTACAGCTCTCTCTAAGTGTCACAGAGGAGCTCCACATCATAAACTTTGAGACAGAGTTTAACCATAATGGCCTGTCGGTTAAGCTAGAGGTGAGTTATCAATTTCTAATCTTTTTTGACAAACTCATGGTGGAGTTTCAGCAGTCATGACATACCCCTACTACTCTAGCTGTGCTCTAGTTTCAACATGACATACCCCTACTACTCTAGCTGTGCTCTAGTTTCAACAGTCATGACAAACCCCTACTATTCTAGCTGTGCTCTAGTTTCAACATGACATACCCCTACTACTCTAGCTGTGCTCTAGTTTTAACATGACATACCCCTACTACTCTAGCTGTGCTCTAGTTTCAACAGTCATGACAAACCCCTACTATTCTAGCTGTTGTCTAGTTTCAACAGTCATGACAAACCCCTACTACTCTAGCTGTGCTCTAGTTTCAACGGTCATGACATACCCCTACTACTCTAGCTGTGCTCTAGTTTCAATATGACATACCCCTACTACTCTAGCTGTGCTCTAGTTTTAACATGACATACCCCTACTACTCTAGCTGTGCTCTAGTTTCAACATGACATACCCCTACTACTCTAGCTGTGCTCTAGTTTCAACATGACATACCCCTACTACTCTAGCTGTGCTCTAGTTTCAACATGACATACCCCTACTACTCTAGCTGTGCTCTAGTTTTAACATGACATACCCCTACTACTCTAGCTGTGCTCTAGTTTCAACATGACATACCCCTACTACTCTAGCTGTGCTCTAGTTTTAACATGACATACCCCTACTACTCTAGCTGTGCTCTAGTTTCAACAGTCATGACAAACCCCTACTATTCTAGCTGTTGTCTAGTTTCAACAGTCATGACAAACCCCTACTACTCTAGCTGTGCTCTAGTTTCAACGGTCATGACATACCCCTACTACTCTAGCTGTGCTCTAGTTTCAATATGACATACCCCTACTACTCTAGCTGTGCTCTAGTTTTAACATGACATACCCCTACTACTCTAGCTGTGCTCTAGTTTCAACATGACATACCCCTACTACTCTAGCTGTGCTCTAGTTTCAACATGACATACCCCTACTACTCTAGCTGTGCTCTAGTTTCAACATGACATACCCCTACTACTCTAGCTGTGCTCTAGTTTCAACATGACATACCCCTACTACTCTAGCTGTGCTCTAGTTTTAACATGACATACCCCTACTACTCTAGCTGTGCTCTAGTTTTAACATGACATACCCCTACTACTCTAGCTGTGCTCTAGTTTTAACATGACATACCCCTACTACTCTAGCTGTGCTCTAGTTTCAACAGTCATGACAAACCCCTACTATTCTAGCTGTTGTCTAGTTTCAACAGTCATGACAAACCCCTACTACTCTAGCTGTGCTCTAGTTTCAACGGTCATGACATACCCCTACTACTCTAGCTGTGCTCTAGTTTCAATATGACATACCCCTACTACTCTAGCTGTGCTCTAGTTTTAACATGACATACCCCTACTACTCTAGCTGTGCTCTAGTTTCAACATGACATACCCCTACTACTCTAGCTGTGCTCTAGTTTCAACATGACATACCCCTACTACTCTAGCTGTGCTCTAGTTTCAAGATGACATACCCCTACTACTCTAGCTGTGCTCTAGTTTCAACATGACATACCCCTACTACTCTAGCTGTGCTCTTGCCACAGTATACTAATTGCTGTTCTCTCTGTTTCTGTCTCTCTCTGTCTCTCTTTGTCTCTCTTTTTGTCTCTATATATCTGTCTCTCTCTCTCTCTCGGTCAGACCTCCACCATTCCGGTTGTTGTGATCTCGAACTCCAGTCAACAGCAGAGTGCCTGGGCTTCTGTGCTGTGGTTCAACATGCTGTGTTCTGACCATAAGGTGTGTTTCTTTGTGTTTGTGTGTGTGTGTGTGTGTGTGTGTGTGTTGCACACATTTGTTTGCGTTGTATATGTATTCAGTAGTCATTGTTGCTGCTGATAATGGTTTACAACCTGATATCAGAGGCCTTTTATACCTCTTTAACCTACGCTTACACCTACAGTCTGTGTGTGTGTGTGTGTGTGTGTGTGTGTGTGTGTGTCATATGATGTCTGGAGTCATTCTTGATGCATTCTACCACCTGAGTCCTTTCACACTTTTTTGCCCTATCTAATGTGTCTCTGTCTGTGTGTATGTGTGCGTGTTTGTGTGTGTGTGTATGTGTAGAATGTGCTGTTTTTTGCAAACACAACGCCAGCCCCTTGGGCCAAGGTAGGGGAGATGCTGAGTTGGCAGTTTCTGTCGGCCGCTGGAAGAGGCCTAGACACGAATCAGCAGGACATGATCGCTCAGAAACTGTTTGGTAGGGAGCTTTTGTCAGACATTATATTTATTACAGGGAATATTTTATATTATAGTATTGCTGTTGTTGTTATAATTTCCAGTAACGAAAATTAATGAATAACCCAATAGTATTAGTGAACAGTAGACCAACATGCGACTTGAATAATGTATCCTACAGAAAAACTTTAGGAATAAGACAGAATGCTTGAGAATGTGTGTGTGTGTGTGTGTCTGATGGACTGGTTTGGTTGTCATTCCACAGGAAAGCAACAGAGCTACGACGACTGCACCATCTCCTGGGCCAGGTTTAGCAAGGTGAGTGTGTGGGTAAGTGTGTGTGTGCGTGTGGGTGTGCATGTGCGTGTGTGTGTGCGTGTGTGTGGGCATGTGGGTGTTTTTTTGCACATTTGTTTGAGTTTCTGATGTTATAAATGTGTGTGTGTGTGTGTGTGTGTGTGTGTGTGTGTATGTGTGTTTAAAGGAAAATGTCCCAGAGAACAGCTTCTCTTTGTGGGTGTGGTTGGATGGCATCCTTTCCCTGGTAAAGACCTATCTGGCTGATGTCTGGAAAGATGGGTACGCAGTAACGAGTGCACGGCACTCTTATGTGTTTTGAACTTTCAGTTTGCATTCATCATCATTTAGAACATAGCATATCAAGAACATATCACTTAGAACATAACATATCAAGAACATATCATTAACAACATTGCATATCAAGAACATATCAAGAACATATCATTAACAACATAGCATATCAAGAACATGTCATTTAGAACATGGCATATCAAGAACATATGATTTACAACATTGCATATCAAGAACATATAATTTAGAACATGGCATACCAAGAACATATCATTTACAACATAGCATATCAAGAACATATCATTTAGAACATGGCATACCAAGAACATATAATTTACAACATAGCATATCAAGAACATATCATTTAGAACATGGCATATCAAGAACATATGATTTACAACATAGCATATCAAGAACATATTATTTACAACATGGCATATCAAGAACATATCATTTTGATGATGTGTCATATTCATAGCTAGGAACTTAATCGCTGTGAAGCACTGTGTGCTTGTTTGTATAAGTTTGTCCTTGGCGTTGTGTTTGGCAGGTCTCTACTGTGTGCAGAAATAAAAGGCGTGTTTATTAGGCTGGAAGCGGTGTTATATTTATTTAATAGTGTGTATGTAGCTGGTGGAAAGGTCCATATAATAGTGTACTGACTTTAATATAATGACTGTAATAATATAGTAACTGCAGTAATCTAAAAGAGTCACAACTGTATTAATGTACATATAATAGTATATTAACTGCAGTAATATAAGTCTGATAGTATAATGTAGTGTAGGTGTGTAATGTTGTACTGTGTGGTGCTTGTGTGTGCAGCTCAGTGATTGGGTTCATCAGTAAGGGCAGGGAGAAAACCCTTCTGAAGAAGAGGATGGATGGCACCTTCCTGCTGAGATTCAGCGAGAGTATAAAAGATGGAGGAGTCACGTTCAGCTGGGTTGAGACAGACTTGCAGGGTAGAGACCCACACACACACACAGACACACACACACACACACACACACACACACACACACACACACACACACACACACACACACACAATTGAGCTTGTTGTGTTAAGTTATGTGATCTTGTTTCCTCTTCCTGTAGGTAACAGAAATGTGCGGAGTGTTCAACCTTTCACCAAGACCGATATGAGTCAGATCCCGTTCGTTGAGATCATCCGAAACTTCCAGATCCTGGAGGCAGGGAACATTCCAGAAAACCCACTGCGCTACCTTTACCCTGACATACCCAAAGACAGAGCATTTGAGAAATATTACACAGAAAAGGGCGGAGGTGAGGACCTGTATATGACTCTCCAATCATTTATAAATATTATTCAAATCTGCCTTTCCATGTCTGTAAGAAACATGTTCTGTTTTCCTTATACAGAGGACAGTCCATACATCAAATACATCAAGACCAAGTTAATGTTTGTGTCCAAAGAGTAAGTATGTTGCTCTGTGTTTGTCTAATTAGATTTGCTGTATTGCGTGTGTGTGTGTGTGTGCTGTGTGTAAACCTGTGTGTGTGTGTGTGTGCATGTGTGTGTGTGAGCAGATCCATGTGTATGTATGTATGTATGTACGTATGGGAAAGAGGGGATTAATTTAGTCGACATTAAACCCTCACTTTACACCAGTCATAACATCTCCCAATGTATATATGACCTCGATGTGGAAAAAGCAAACTTGGCTACCAGCGCCAGTGCAAAGTTGTGCCGCGCTTGTGTTCTGTCTATGCTCTCCTGCAGCGACACTAGAGTTAGTAACTCTACAATGTAATTGGTAGGAGCGGGACTGAGGGCAAACAGCCAATGAACAGTCTGTGTTTGCAGCACTGCGATGAGGTCACAGGTAAGTTTGAACTTCTATGAACCAATCCCGTTCAACCCACCCATTCACCCCGCCTCCTCTCAGTCACTGATGGGATGCCCCCCAAACTGTAGGTGCTGGAGACCTGTAGATGGGGTGCAGGTCATCTTTTCATTATTCTCCCCCCTCCGCTTCTGTCTTTTCATTCTACTGTCCAATCACACTGGCTCTATTGTGGCATGCTTGACCGGGACTGGATTGGGCCGTCTTTTAACCTGCATGCTGGATTGTGTGTTGAAACAACGTGCTGATATTCCAAGCATGTAAAAAGGGGGGTATGGGGGGTGGGGGGGTTGGTCTGTGTTGGACGTATGGGTCAGTGGGCCAATCAAGGCCTTCCTCAATAGGCCTCAATAGGAGAAAGGTCCTACCAATGACTGTATTAGCATGCACATAATAGTGAAGCCATTGGTAGGAACTAAATCCAAGGAAGGAAGGCAGTGCTTTAACCAAATATGGCCAATTCTGGGCAGAGCTGGATTATGTTCTGTTTACTCCATATGCTTTAAAAAGCACTTACTGAGCAGAATCTGGCTCCAATTTGACCAATATGGCAGATCAATTTTGATTTCATTTTTCTTTTATAATGTAAAGAGGGGGAAGCTTTAGGTGTCTGTATCATTATTCCAACCATCACCCTCCTCAGTATGTGCAGTTTTAATATGCTACTAACCATCATGCTAGGGGCTAATAAACCAGAAGGACCTGTTAGTACCAACGACTTTAGGGCTAAACGCCCCCTGCTGTTCAGGGGAGGGATTTACTCTGGGCTGAATAATGACTGTGATTCACCCTTGGATACTAACAGTAACACTCCATTGCACCCCCTACCTGATTCTTACTATCCTGGATAAGTTGATCTCTGCATGCATCCTTAAGTTAGCGTAAGTGAGTGCGACCCCACCATGAGATGTCTTAATCTCTTGTAATGCTGAAATACTGAAAGGAAGGAACTACTATCCCAAAGCAGTGATCCGATTTGCCTCACTAATATCTATACTTTCCCTGATTACTTGATTTTTTTTCTAAAACATACAATGTTTATCAGATTGTGTTGTTGAGGGTAATATATAAATCAGTTAATATGATGATGCTAGAAGTTGATTTCTGCTGTGGTTCATGTAGATAAGAGGTAGGAGCCTAGTTCTGTTTTCTGGACCAGACATTCCCATTGCTCCAGATGAGCTCTGGACCTCACACCTGACTATCGACTGTCTCTCTCTCCCCAGCTCCAGATGATCCTCTGGCAGACTCCATGGACAAGTTCTTAAACTGTGACGGGGAAACACCTTTGCTGAGTGGTGGTGTGTCAGACATGGATGAAGACCTGTTGCAGAAGTATCTCGATGACCCAAATATGCTGGATGGGATGAATATGCCGGAAACTAGCCTCCCAGATCTCATCCTTAGCCAACTAGAATAAACCTGCATAGCATAGCGCCTTGTTTTAGCCAAACATGCACCTTTTTTTATTTGTTTTCATCCCCTCAGAGTCCCCTCGTGATATCTGACATGGACATTGTCAAATGTATTGCCAACCTTAAATAATTATCAGTGGAGAGGAATATGTTGGCATGCACTCCTTAGCTGTAGTGACAGCAAAACAGTGTGCATTGGCAATTCTATCCCATTTTATTTGTATTGATTAAGGAATTGCTAGTAGTAACTAGTCCCAATAAGGCACTTTACTGACATAAGTATGACTATTAGAAGCACTTACCACAAGGTACAAACAATGGCTCAATTCAGAATCTTAACTTAATCATTGCAATCTTTTTCTCAAAGGAGATCTTCATTGAAGTTCTTTTTTAGTTCATGTATGGGAAACCAGCCTCTAGAGTCTTATTTTTTCCTCACAATCTGACTACTTTGTTATTCATTGACAGCTCATTCATATTATCAAATGAATATAAGTTTTTTTTTTTTTTTTTTTTTTTTGTAGTGTAGTTCTCACCAGGTAAACGTTATATGTTTGGTATTTCTTGGTTGTTATTCCTACAATTTCATTTGCATTCATTGTGGTCTGCGTCCGTATGGATTCATTCTGGTGGATTCTTCTTGGTGTCAATAGGCCAAAGGTTTATGTTCTGACTTCAGAGAGTGAAAGTCCTACCACATATTTATTTTAACCATTCACTAAACCAGTTAATCCTTACCAGCGCAACTCTTTAGCCAGGTATATCAGCTCCTTGGCAATGTCACCTGTATTAAGTACACAGACAGAAGGAATACATGGCAGGACTTTTACTTTCTGATGCCAGGATGTTCACACATGTTCAATTAGTGAGTATTTAGTAATCCCGTGTAAGATGTGAACAATAGGCAGTCCTGAGATGGAATTGGATCAATTACAACTACTCTTTTGATCTAGAACTCGTTGCCAGCTAGGATGACTAAGATTCTTTCTGCCAAGACTATTCAGATTTTAGTCCCTGTGAAAATCATTTTCACTGTGCATGCAAACACTAAGGACATCAAAATGTGACAATATTACAACACACATAATGGTCATGCTCACACTCAATCTGAGCTGCCATAGTAAGAAGTTTTGAAAATACAACTTATTCTGGGAAGAAACGTTTTAGTGGTTGTGTAGTACTGACTTTATGAGAATGAGATTTGAAGGCCATCATGAATTTAGCTTCTGCTGATTTGTAATCTAGCTTTGACATATTGCATTTTGGCACCTGTATTACTATGTCTGACTTGAATATCTTTTCAGTGCATACTAGCAATTCTAAAAGTCTTTTGTGCTTTTTGTGGGCTAGGTTAGAAAATGTGAAATGGAAAAGTTGGAAGCTTTTGATAATCGACCAGTTTCCCCAATATGACTGGAAAAACAGTAATCTTTTAATTGGTGAAAAAATACGATGTCTTAACCATGCACTTTTTAAAGAAAATAAATTACTATATTTGTAGTGCTATGTATTTTAAGATGCAATGCCTACTTAAATGGTACAATTTGTTTTTTTATTCTTTGGTTAAATGACTGGACACAAGCTACTATGATGTTGAAACTTGTAAGTGCACTGATTTTTCCTTGTATTCCCCAATGCAGTGCACACCATAACTGTGTGTGACTTGGACAAAAGGCCAAACATAAGAACATGTATTCTCTTCTTTATGTAAATAAAGTCTCCCATGTAGAATTCTTCAGCATTGTGGGGAATTCTTGCAAAGAGAATAGTACAGAGGATACCACACAATCACAAAAAGACACACACGCACGCACACGCTCATGCACACACAAACGCACACACACACACAAACACACACAGCACTCTGTGTATGAAACATAGTTGTGTGTGTATGGATATTTTTATTATTATTATTGTAGATATCAATGTGAAGTATATCATGAGAAACAAGGCGGCATTTTGCTTCAACTGAAAGTAGTGTGCTAGAGTAGTGAGTTTTGTACAACCCTGATGAAGCCACTGTGCTTTATATCAATTTTCAGAGCCGGGGCTGTAGACCCACAAACACCAGTGTTTTTTGTGCATATATAAAATGGATGGCTAAGAAGCAATTCACTGAATTTACAGAAACGTATAAGATTAGACAAATGGACAGCACCTTTAACAAAGGACCCAGGAGAGGCATCAACTGGCTCATAGACTGAGGAGTCCCTCTCCTTGAGCTGAGCAAATTTTATCAAACTGCTTTTTTAAATAGCAAGCAAGATACCTTAATCAACCCAATGTAGTACTAATAGTAGATCTCTTAATCAACCCAATGTAGTACTAGTAGTAGATCCCTTAATCAAACCAATAGTAGATCCCTTAATCAACCCGATGTAGAACTAGCAGTAGATCCCTTAATCAACACAATATAGTAGATCCCTTAATCAACCCAATGTAGTACTAGCAGTAGATCCCTTAATCAACCCAATGTAGTACTAGCAGTAGATCCCTTAATCAACCCAATATAGTACTAATAGTAAATCCCTTACTCAACCCAATATAATATGCAGGGGGATAACCCAATATAAGTATAAGTATATATACTCTTTTGATCCCATGAGGGAAATTTGGTCTCTGCATTTATCCCAATCCGTGAATTAGTGAAAGACACAGTGAGGTGAAGCACACACTAATCCCGGCGCAGTGAGCTGCCTGCAACAACAGCGGCGCTCGGGGGGCAGTGAGGGGTTAGGTGCCTTGCTCAAGGGCACTTCAGCCGTGCCTACTGGTAAGGGTTCGAACTGGCAACCCTCCAGTTACAAGTCCGAAGCACTAACCAGTAGGCCACAGCTGCCCCAATATAGTACTAATAGTAGATCCCTTACTCCACCCAATATAATATGTAGGGGGATAACCCAATATGGTACTAATAGTAGATCCCTTACTCAACCAAATATAATATGCAGGGGGATAACCCAATATGGTACTAATAGTAGATCCCTTACTCAACTCCAATGTAGCACTAGTAGTAGAGCAGAGGTAGTCTACTCAGTCAGTGTTTGCCTGCACGATATTTGCGAGCAGATAAAACTTCCTCACCTATATATTTCCATGGGTAACCACTAAGTGGCGCTACATGCAAGGTCTGAGAGAAAAGAAGAAAGTGTGCTAGGTTCTACCCACACAAAAGCATGTGACTGATATGTTGTAAGAATTCCCAAGAACTCTTATTACGTTACAATTAACATAGAATATTACATTTGAACATTTAATATATTTTTGGGCAACTATGGCACAAATGGGGCATAACTGTCTTTTAGGTCTTGATATAAACATTCAAATAATAAACTATTAAACCATCATTAATGACGTCAACGTTTGTACATTTAACAGTCAATAAATTATAATGAAAATGATATCACTTGCGTTCTAGCCTGTCAGTGCTCATGGAACAAGACCGTAAATTATACAATCCATTCTTAATGATAATAATATAAAATCATATTCAGAGACAGAGAACTGTGAAGTTCATATTTGAAAATCATGCATCACCACTGCAAGAAACAGCCCGTTGAATCAGTCAAAGGTTCGTGGCATAAGAGGAAGATTAGTTATTTTTATTTCTTTATGTTTATGGCATCAGTGCTGCACCAGTCCTAGGCTTTAGGGTGTGGAAGGGAAGGCAGAGGCGATGTACTTCTTGCCGTTTCCATAGGAGGAGTTGTCCCAGGTGTACGTCTGAATCATCAGAGACTTACCTCCCAGGCTCAGCTTACACCTGAGAATACACACATACAGTATACATTACACACATACAGTCACACACACACACACACACACACAGACAGATCTGCACAAACACACACCACAAAACATAAACATGCACACAACACACACACACACACACACACACACACACACACATCCACACACACACATCCACACACACATACACACACACAGAAGTCACTCACTGTTTGCCAGGCCGGGCTATGTAGCAGAGACTGTAGAGGGCCAGATCGAACTCAGGGCTGCAGCCGATGATGGCGGAGCCCACCTGCTTGTAGTAGCCGTCCCAGTTAAACTGCATCCCCAGCACATCGGGGTAGGTCTCCCACTGCAGAGACAGGGAGAGCAAACGTTATGCTGCGTTCAAGACTATTCCAATTTATTTGACACACTTCCCCTTTAATAGCATGTTCTACACTGCAAAAAATGAATTCTAACCAAGTGTTATTAATCTTATATTAAGATTAAAAAATCTATTTGGTATTGTTTTTAGTATGAAAAGACTTTCCTAGCGCCCTCTCAAAAGAACATTTTGACTTAATTTAAGAAGACTTTGACTTATTTTAAGGAGTCTTATCAAGACAAATTTACTCAACGCACTGGCAGACAAATTTGCTTGTTTTTAGGACAAATTTGCTTAACGCACTGGCAGACAAATTTGCTTGTTTTCAGGATGAGATGTCTTAAAATAAGTCAAACTTTTTTTTTAATTAAGTCAAATGTTTTCACAAGAAAGCGCTAGGTAAGTCTCTTTATACTGAAAACAATACCAACTAGTTTTTTTTTATCTTGTTATAAGATTAATAACACTTGGTTAGATTTTTTTAGTGGATAGAAATAGTTTTTGCAGTGTATAGAAACGAGTGGTGGGGTTCTACTCACAGGGCCGTTGAAGCTGTGGCTGTAGTAGTTCAGCAGACCCTGCTTCTCCAGCAGGTAGAACTGCAGCCAGTTGTGGAAGCCAGACACCTTACTCTTCTTAATCTCCCCTGCTCACCCATGCAGGTACCAGGTTGCAGGTACATACAAAGAGGGAGTGTGTGTGTGTGTGTGTGTGTGTGTGTGTGTGTGTGTGTGTGTGTGTGTGTGTGTGTGTGCGTGTGTGTGTACAAAGAAAAAGAAAAAAATGAGTGTCACATTGTAATCCATAAATGCTGTGCAAATCTAATGCAAAGCTATACTGAAAACATACAGATGCTCTGTCACTGACCTGCAAAGATGTGCTCGAAGCCACTGGAGTCCATCTTGCCAGCGTAGCGTGTGTAGAGTCCAAACCACATCATTTTCAGGTCATACTTAAACTCCTCCTCAGACTTGTACAGGCCTGTCACAAACAGCAGTCAGAGTCAGAGCCATTAAACTGCAAAAACTGCTAATCTAATAAAATCTAACAAAAGTGTTATTAATCTTATAAGATCAAAAAATCTAGTTAATATTGTTCTCAGTATAAAGAGACTTGCCTAGCTCTTTCTCGTAAAATCATGTGACTTAATTTAAGAAAAGTTTGACTCCTTTTAAGACTTTTCATCCTGAAAACAAGCAAATTTGTCTGCCAGTGTGTTAAGTAAATTTGTCTTGATAAAACTCCTTAAAATAAGCTAAAGTCTTCCTAAATTAAGTCAAAATGATCTTTCGAGAGAGTGCTAGGTAAGTCTCTTCATACTAAAAACAATCCCAAATAGATTGTTTGACCTTAATATTAGATTAATAACACTTGGTTAGATTATATTTTTTGCAGTGTAGACACCAAACGCCAGTCTCTCTCTGAGACAAGGGCTTTCCATCGACACAGATTGCTGAGGATGTGCAGTGCGGCACCTTTGGTGTAGAGGAAGGCGTAGAGCTCCTGGCCCACTTCAGTGTTGCTGATGCTCTCGGTGAGGAAGTGCTCCTGCTCCGCCACCTGCTCGGGGCTGAAGTTCTCCGTCACGCCTGTCTGCCGAGAGTAGTTGTCCAGCAGAGCCAGGAAGGCAGCATAGGTGGGCTTGGAGAACAGAGAGGCCTCGTCCACAAACTGGAACAGCCTGGAGGTTTCCGAGGAGAGGAGACAGATGGAGATGGTTCGAGAACGTTTAAAAGGCAGAAAGGAAAAATAACTGAAAAGATGTCATACTTGAATCCAGACATTAAAATACTCTATGTTCTCTCAAGTAAACCTGTGAGACGGTATTTGGGTAGTGTTGATGTTGGTGATCATGGTCTTGAAGATTGTGATGGTAGACTAGGACTTGGAGGACCTGGTGGACTTGGTGATTGCTATGGTGATGATGGTGCTAATAATGACAGTGCTGGAAATACTACCGCTAATGTTATTTGGCTGGTATGGTGATGGTGTTGGTAATGATAATGATGGTGATGAATATGGGGATCGGTGTCTGTGAGAGTGTTGGTGCTGGTGACAGTGTGGGTGCAGGTAGTAGTAGTTGATTTGGTACTTGTTAGGGGAGAGGTCCTGCTGGGCGCTGGTCTGGGAGTTGGACACGAGGGCCTGAGTGTTCAGGATCACCTCAGACATGGAGGCTTTGTTGGAGTCCAGAGCGTAGAGGACCTCTGAGAGAGCAGTGATCTCACTGTCCAAAATTTGACCACCAGAGCCAGAACCTCCTGAACCTAGAATCACACACACATACACACACACACACACACACACACACTGCCAAAACCGATGGTAGACACAATTTTTTATTTACTTTAAAGTATTTGTGAAGTACAATGTAGATAATAATTTGGTTAACAATGTTTTTCTGGAACATTCATATTGGCTGATCTCTTGATGCATGTGTGGTTAATGGTGCATGAGTTGGAAAATAAACCCCTTAATTAATGAATGAACTAATTCTGCTGTGAAGTGCAGTAACCTCTCCCAGCCGTATCCCCATCTTACCTCCACACAAGTCATTGTAATCAGTGCAGCAGTTGTTGTGGCTGCTGCATTTAGAGTTGCAGTGGCATTTGTTCTGGGAATTGTACTGCTCACCACAACGACCTTTGCAAGACAAGGTTCCTGTAGAAGAATTTACACATATGGATAGTACTGTTAACTCACACACACACACACACACACACACACACACACACACACGCACACACTAGGGCTGAACGATTTATTGCATTTGCGATAATATCGCAATATGATGAAACGCGATTTTCAAACCGCAAAGGCTGCGATTACGCTTCGTAATATGTGACGTCACCAAAACGCTTGCCGACGCGCCACGATTCTTCACACCGACCACGGAAGAAGCAAAAAACGTAAACGAGAGGACCAGCTAACAGTGTCAAGAAAGGTCTGATCAGTAGAACTACTTTGGTTAAACCTAAACCTCTTTATTACCTTTTGCTCGAACCTGCCATGTCCCTGGTTCTAGTTCATAATTCCCCTGTGCTGCTACTCTGGCTGGTAACTTCGTTCACTTGTCCAGCTGATTAAAACTCCACGAGTGTTTAGGCTGCACAACAGCCATTCACCTGTGCACTGGGGACTTTGTTTACTTTAAATTGCATTTGCGATATCCAAGGGGGTTGGCTGCGCAAACATTTCATCTCAATTGATGCATAATGTTATCCGCAAGTATTGACACAACCACCAAAAACCCAACATTAGCTTACCTGCTAAGGCTCTAGGCTACATACATGCTGCTAACTGCTGCTAACTTTGCCTGTTTAAAGAGTTTTGTCTCCGCGATTGGCTTTGTTGTGATATAAACAAACTAGTTAATTTGCATGCATGCGTATTGCGCTGCGGTGTTGATGATGCTAACCTTTAGTTAACACCGAGCGGACCGGTCATTTGGCCGCATTTATTTGTGCTGCAACAATCTACAGTAGTTTGTTCCGATTCACGTGCAAGTAGCCAACAGAGGAGAGGAGCGGTTCTGTGTGTGTGTGCGCGCGCGCGCGCGCGGAGAGCACAGGACAAGGAGAAGCCGTGTCAGTGCCACTGCATGTAGACCTAACTGTTAACTAACGAAAGAAGATCATATCTACATGAAATAGAAACAAAATAGAAACGTATAAGAATCATTAAATGTTTACAAGGCTGGAAGTTCAACAAATATAGGTCTATAATGTGATTAAAATAGTTAAATAAAAAATATTTCATTCATCAATCTTATTCAATGACCTAATGCCATCATAACATATAGGCCTGGGCTCCAGGAAAGAACAGTTTATGTTTAACTTATCTAATTTTGTGTTGGTCATACTATAGGATTAATATATTGCTTGTCTTTGTTGAATAAGACCGAAGATAAAGAGCTTAAAAATAATCGCATCGCAATCGCAATATTGGTGAGAAAAATCGCAATTAGATTTTTTTCCAAAATCGTTCACCCCTAACACACACACACACGCGCACACACACACACACACACATACACACACATAGCTATCAACAATGAGCACTCACCTTTGCAGATGGCCAGGTAATCATGGCAACAGTCACCGTAGCGCTCACAAGCTGAGTTACACTGACAGGTGAATCCTGCATCCGTTCCATAACCACAGCGACCCTGGCACGAGTCCAGAGAGTCTGCGGAAGACAAACGTGTGACCCAACAGCTCCTTTGGGTCCTAACAAGGCTACCAAGGGCAGCCGTGGCCCACTGGTTAGCACTCTGGACTTGTAACCGGAGGGTTGCCGGTTCGAGCCCCGACCAGTGGGCCGCGGCTGAAGTGCCCTTGAGCAAGGCACCTCACTGCTCCCTGAGCGCCGCCGTTGTAGCAGGCAGCTCACTGCGCCGGGATTAGTGTGGGCTTCACCTCACTGTGTGTTCACTGTGTGCTGTTTGTGTTTCACTAATTCACCGATTGGGTTAAATGCAGAGACCAAATTTCCCTCACAGGATCAAAAAAGTATATATACTTATACTTATACCACTACGGACATAGTCGTCCGTCATCTTCAAAGCAGCGTCCCATGAGATGACTGATTTCAGAAATTGTGTCATATGGCATGTCATGAAATGTGTCATGGAATCTGTTTTCTATCAAGGGTTGCTAGTTATTTCTGGTACAATCGCATTTATTATTATGATTCATTAAATTCATTAAAGTTATTAAAGTAACTTTGATTAAATGTCGATTATTGAATCAGTGAGTATAAATGCAAGATGAAGTAAATATTTAGGGTTTGCAATAATAGCATGGCAGGAAATATGAATAATGCATTTAAAGATGCTATTCTGGTGAAAGGTTGTTGACATTTGAGCTCAAAAGTCAACCAAGTTAGACCCGTTCCTTCCATACTCCTCTAGCAAAGTGTTCACACTGAGCTTCTGTTTTTAACAACACGTCCCTCACTGATACCATTTCCATCATACATACAGTAGGTAACTCAGCACCCCACCTATTGTCAAAAGTTAAATAGTTAAAAAAGTCTGATATGGTTTAAAGATTTCAAGAGTAAATATTGTTGTTAATTATTTAGTCATGACTGTTTAAATATGACACATATGGATCCTCTCTTTCTACTAAATACAGGTACGTTTGGCTTAAAAGGACAACAGAGTTATATCTTTTGAAATTTACAGGACATATTTTTGAGAGACATGCAAAAATATAGCATGGTATTATAACACAGAACAATGTATCTCTGTTGTTGACAATAAATCTAAATGTTGCTACTGTTCATATTTTACAATAAGCTATGCCATTTGAGATTACAATGAGATACAATTTAATAATCATAACAAGTCTTCATTACTGTCGGAAGTCTGAGAATTTATATATAACAAGAAAATAACAAATACATTTCAATACCCACTGCCATAGCTCTGGGATACCAGGACGAACGCAAGCGAGAGAAGCAGAATTATCTTCATGGTGAGTTATTGTTGGCTTCACGGCAGACCCAAAGATAAGCCTGGGAGATTATGGGGGCCACACAGCTATATAACAACAGTAGCTCCTCCTGCAGGCCCATGCAGCCATTCAGAGGAGCTCTGGGCCTCGTGAGCATGTACATCAGGTGGTTGTGGTGGGTACTGGTGCAAGCTTATTTCTAGCAATGGTTGGTTAAATAGAACACTTTGAAGTGGAATTTTTTTGGCAATAAAGAAAGAAGCAGAAACAGAATTTTCACTCTCGGCTACCATGGAAGGTTAATGATTGGTGGATGTTTTGAGAACATCAGCACCTGCTGAGATGGGATGGTTGTCATATTATATTACTGACAGGTTTTGGTCAGTTCCATTTGGTCTGTGGTAGAAAGTGTCATTGTTCTTTATCAAACAGGTGCTAAGCTGAGGAAATGAAGGTAATTGTGTGATGATGTGTGATGTAGGCTATGCTTTAAACTAAAAGGCCAAGAGTCTGGGTGAATATGTTTTTGTATGTTTTTTCTTTCTCAACTCAGTTGACAACCAGAACACAATACATTAAAAGAACTGACTATAACTAATGTAATAATTGATCCAGTTATGTCAAACAACACTTTTACTTTCTGTATATATGAACCTACTGTACATTTCTTATGTTCATAGCCATTTGTTTCTCTTGTCTATAAATTATATAGATTTAGATATAGGATTGAAAGGAAGCCTTTCTGAGCACCTCTGCTTACTCCCAGGTGTGACCCATTGTCTATAGAAAATAGTTGTGCAGGAATGGGGGCTTTCACACTTCCCATTGTCAGGATCAGCCCTTCTGTCCATATTCATTCAGAGTTATAATAAGAGGTCAGGCCCCACTTTGTTTGTAATATACTTAATAAGGATATTCCCCTGTTTCGATACGGGTGAATCCTTTGGGTGAAACGTGTGTCTCTCCTTTGATGCGCATCACTGAAAGAATAAAGCCCGTTTCCTGATTTGCCATCATCTTTACTGAGTCTCCGGATAACTGTGGTAGGGACAATTGCTGTCAGATGTCCCTGTTTGGATTGAACTCCTCTAAATGTATTTTTAGATTTTGCCATCCAGGTCTAAAAAAGACCAAATAATAGAATACTATTGACTAGGACAGTGTTTCCCAAACTTTTTTTCTGGGGACCCACTTTTTTTAAAATGACAGACCATCGCGACCCATTTCACTTCAGATCTAACATGCAACCACCAATATTGTTTTAGGCCACAGGTTCTCAAAGTTTTATATGCCCCCCCCCCCCCTAAACATTCTACACTGCCATATGTAGGCCTATACGTAATAGCGCCAAGGTCTGGCCTACTACCACTACTATTACCAGTGGCGTGCACAGACATTTTGGGGGGCAGGTGCTCAGGAGGGGGGGAGGGGGCACTTTTAGCGCACGTGAAATACTTAATTATAAAAAATAAAATTACACGCACATGTTGAATGAAATTTGACTTGTGCTGCAATTAGTAAATCAATATACAAATATAGCTGCATGCAGCAATGAGGGGGCCAAGCAGTATAGGCCGGAGTAGCCACGGTGACAAGATAGAAGTCAGCAGACACCCGGGATCAACAGGGCTGAAACAGGGCTGAGTATTGCCACCGCCTCCGCCAGCCAGCCCCCCCCCCACCTAATCACCCCAGCCCGTCCCACCCCGTCCTGCCCTGCCCTGCCTTTGCACGCAGGCATTAGAATTAACTGGATGAAACATATTGTCATCAGTTTCACATCAAAAAATAAAAGATTGATAAAACACATCAGCAACTACACATCAAAATGCAATATTGTTAATTGCAGCACCCCCTACAGGTCAAAGGTCACCACATTTTTTGAGCGCCCTCCTAATGGGGTCATGCATATATGTAGTAAGTTTGGTTATGATACATGGCAGGTTTGCTTAGATATGAGCTCACTTCCTGTTTGGTGGCTTGGCTGTTACGGGCGAATGCTTTTGTCAATTGTTCCAGACAGCAATATATTGATAGGTTATGGTCTGAAGATGGTCTGTGCCAAAGTTTGGTAAAGATCAGATGAAAATTTGCGACCTGTGAAAACTTTTTGATGTTTTTGATTAAATCTAACATGGCGGCCGAATCAATTACGATGAGATCACAAGTTGGCCTGGATCGGCCTCCAACAGTATTACCAGACACCACTAGTACATTTTAATTCCAAACACAACAGCAGCTACAGGCCAAAAGGCATGTTTCTTAATTACAGCGCCCCCTAGAGGTCAAAGGTCACCATATTTATTGAGTGTCCCCCTGATTGGGTCCTGAGTCCATGCACCCAGTTTGGCTTTGATACATGCAAGGGCTGCTGAGATATGAGCTCACTTCCTGTTTGGCGGCTTCGCGGCAAATTTCGATTGGCTGTTACAGCCGAATGCTTCTGTTAATTGTTCCAGAAAGCAATGCACTGATAAGGCATGGTCTGAAGATGGTCTCTGCCAATTTTGGTGAGGATCCGCTGAAATTTGTGACCTGCGAAAACTTGTACGTGTTTTTGATTAAATCCAATATGGCGGACGAATCAATTACGATGACATCACAAGTTGGCTTGTGTCGGGCTAAGGACCTTCAACAGTAGTACCAGACACCACTAGTGCGTTTTAATTCTAAGCACAACTGCTGCTACAGGCCAAAAGGCATGTTTCTTAATTACAGCGCCCCCTAGAGGTCAAAGGTCACCAAATTTCTTGACCGTCCCCCTGATTGGGTCCTGAGTCTATGGACTAAGTTTGGTTATGATAGATGAATGGGTTGCTGAGATATGAGCTCACTTCCTGTTTGGCGGCTTCGCGGCAAATTTCGATTGGCTGTTACAACCGAATGCTTCTGTCAATTATTCCAGAAAGCAATGCACTGATAAGGCATGGTCTGAAGATGGTCTCTGCCAATTTTGGTGAGGATCCGCTGAAATTTGTGACCTGCGAAAACTTGTACGTGTTTTTGATTAAATCCAATATGGCGGACGAATCAATTACGATGACATCACAAGTTGGCTTGGGTCGGGCTAAGGACCTTCAACAGTAGTACCAGACACCACTAGTGCGTTTTAATTCTAAGCACAACCGCTGCTACAGGCCAAAAGGCATGTTTCTTAATTACAGCGCCCCCTAAAGGTCAAAGGTCACCAAATTTCTTGACCGTCCCCCTGATTGGGTCCTGAGTCTATGGACTAAGTTTGGTTATGATAGATGAATGGGTTGCTGAGATATGAGCTCACTTCCTGTTTGGCGGCTTCGCCGCAAATTTCGATTGGCTGTTACGCGCGAACGGTTTTAGTTCCGAAGACAAAAAGCAATGCATTAACGAGGCATGGTCTGTAGATGATATCGGTGAAGTTTGGTGTCGATCGGACAAAATTTGTGACCTCTGATACGTTTTAAGTGATTTTGATTAAATCCAAAATGGCGGAAAATCCATCATGGCGGAAAATGACGTCATAGGGTGCGGTGAACTCGGTCTGGTCCAAGGATTCCAATGGTACCTCATTTTTCAAAATCGGGCAAACGGGTCAGAAGTTACATGCATGAACGCATGTCCAACTTTGGCCTGTTGGTGGCGCTAGAGCGCTCGGGGTGCGGACTCGAAACTTGGTGAAATTAATCCTGGAACTCAGCCTAATTAGTGTGCCAAATTTCACAACTTTTCACCAGACGGTTCTATGGGCTGCCATAGACTTCAATGGCAGAGGAAAGATGTGTAATAACTAGATGTACCGCATAGCGGTACAAAATATGACCGCCGCTCAGTCCTGTACATCCGTTCCGCGAAAATAAATCACACTTCAATTTGTCTCCATATTTTACTCCATCCCCCACTCTTGAAACTTTTGTGTATGCTTGTTTGGCATGCCTGAGTGTGTGTGTGCGGCTGCACAGAAAGTAGCCTACTGGTGCTGAAAAGGTGAATAGATTGTAGAATAGCCAAAGAAGATGTAGCATTGTTATAAAACCTTTAACATCTCTAAACAATCACAAGTAGGGCAGTTCATCACAGTTCATCCATTGCAACTGGATTGATGAAAGGTCACTTACACCTGTAGGCTACATTGTATTTGGGAAAAGCAAAAGGTATCAGCATAATGTTATTTATTTATTTATTTATTTATAAACAAAAACATCTCTGTCAGTTCCATGCCGTTTTCACTATCAAAAACAAAGGTCATTTTTGGATGGATGGATTTTTTGGGAATGTTTCTTCTTCTACATAAGATTTTAGTCATCTTTAGTTCATGTAATACTTTATTGTCAATGCACAAATTAAGTAACAGTAGTCTGAAACGTTATTGTTAATGCACAAATTAAGTAACAGTAGTCTGAAACGAAATGCTGTTTTACATCTAGTGGTGCAAATAACTGACATGTCCAAATGGGCCTTGATGAAATGCGTCGCTAGACTGTTCATACACATTTTAACGGGCCAAAGTTGAAGAGCTGTTGTCCGTTATTGTTCGTGCAAATATAGGCTGATTCATGTTCCCTTGCATTGTGTAACTGAGGTCCATGGCTAGTCTGGCTTTCACCAGACCAACCTCAATCTTTTAAGAAATCAAAAAATAAATAGCGGGCAGATCAGGCTGGGTTCACCAAGCCTAGTCCATAGGCACCCGATATTGTTCACGTTCTGGCTATTCTAAATGCAAAAATGCATCAGGGAGTTATGCCAAAACTGCAACTAACAAACTAGATCCTAATAGAAAGCTGTTAGCTTCCCTAAGCTACAGGTAGGCTTATAAGGTAGGCCTATTTACAACATAAATTGTCAATATGCTATGCTGGCGACACAAATAAAATCTCCTTTGGAAACCAATGGCTTACGCCTTATCAAGCGGACTTAAACTGCCATATCGTGGCGAAAAGTTGTAATAAAATTCACGCAGCTCCATGAGTCAAGGAAAGCGCGAATGAAGTAGCCACTTCTAAATGGGACCCACTACACAGTAGCTTAAGGTGTGTTGCTAAAGCAGCCATAATGAAATTAAGGTGTCATTGTTTGGATACTTCACACACACGTGCTTTTTAATTTCACAGACTACAACTAGCAAGCTGGAATCAAAGCACATCGATTCCCCTCTCACACCCTGCACGCACTTAAAACAAAATAAACAGGCGTCTCAGTCTCACGCATGTATAGGCACAACTGTATCAGACCGGTGTAACGTTGGTAAATCCATTGCACAGAATGATTTTTGTAGCACATGCAACAAATGACAGTCGAAAGATACAATTACGGTGCTGCTATCAATTGTCTATTACAAATGCAATCAATCAAATTGGCCTCCATCACTCAACCAACGCTAATGGTAAGGGACTGTACGATATTTAGCGGGGGGGGGGAGGGCCGGTCGCCAGACGATCGGGTTAAAAATGTTCTGCCTGGCCCTCCCCCCTGGTCAAATTTTTTTTTCCAGGGGCCTCCCCCCGGCTCAAAAAAATTCTCCTAGGCCCTCCCCCCCTACGTGAATCAAATAAAACTGTTCAAAAAATGACGTTTACAAGGTTAAAACGGTCAGCAAATGTCATAAGCACACATACACACACGGGGCTACCAGTGTTGCGCGGGTTTGGTCACAAGCGTCCTGCGGTCGCCCGATATTTTAATCAACCCGACCGCAACTCGGACCGCGAATATTAATTAGGACAAAATTATACCCGACCCGCGATCCGACCCGCTTATTTACAAAATGTGTGCTTTTGGTTATAGCCTGCATGCAGTAGTCCATTTCTGTAAAACAAACTAATTTATTTGCGAAACTTAATGCAGTAGAACTACACGCAGGCATGCAGGACATAATGTCTGCGCAGGAGAGAGAATGAGAATAAGAGCGCAAGCACGCACGCAACCACCAAGGATTAGAACATAAGATTTGGCCATGGACATACTTCTTTCGAAAATAGAAATGGGGAGGCAAGGTAGGCAAGAGAGATACATTGCTGGTCAAAACGTTAGCGTAAGAACTGGTTTAAAATGCTGAATGAAGCACAAAGCTTTACTAAAGCACATCCACTGTTTAAAGTCACAAACACAACGAACTAAGGTAACTTTTAAGCATGCGCGAACCTATTAGGCCTACATACCGGTAGATATGGCTGTGTAGTCTGTGCCATAAGATTTATTCCTGCAGGCTGCCCGTTTTGGCTGTCATACTTTTAAATGGCTTCGCAAGAAGTAGACCTACATAGACCATAACTTGTAGCCTATACTACTGTCATCTTCTTTAAGAACTTTTCCCAATATTTCCCATAGCCTATATCGCTTTTCCTGAAGGGGTGTCTTTATTATTTTAACTCGCGTCTTCAGCTTCTTTACTGTTGACTTAATGTATTGATGCTTTACTGTATTGATGCTAGCCTTCTCATGATATTTTAAGTAGGCCTATTTGTAGAAAATATATATTTAATTAATTTTAACTGACCCACCCGCAAATGACCCGAATATCATTAAAATATTTGGTTTATGACTCATAACCGCGGGTGACCTGCAAGCTTACGAGGGCAGTTGTGGGAGATTCAGCCCACTCTGTCAAAGAGACGTGAATCATGTTTTGGCCTACAAACCTTTTAAAATATCGAAAACGGATCATTGATCAGGGGAAAAAAATATCATGGATCAGGAAAAAATAATTTTCCTCGGCCCTCCCCCCAGGCCAAAAAAATTCTCCTGGGCCTTCCCCTAAGGCTTAAAAAATTATCTTAGGCCCTCCCCCCCCCCCCCCCCCTAAATATCGTACAGTCCCTAACATTACCTAGGTCCTTATTGATATTATAAGATTAACATACCTGCACTAAAAACCAAGCATGTCCGATAAACATCCTCAGATTTATTTTGGCTTCAAGAAGAAATGGGAATTACATTTCATGTGAACATCATCCTATCCTTATTAGACGTTCTCTGCTGTAAACTATAGTCCTTGTAGGAAAGCGTCCATTGTTATTCCAACCCACGTTTAACTTCCAACAAAATTACGTCTCACTGCAACGATGCGCCATCTAGTGGACAAACGACTACTTATCGCCAATACTGGAAATGCAGCCATGATGATGATGATGATGATGAATATATATTTTGGCTTTCTTTTAATCCTACTGAATTTGTAATTATGTATCGGCCATTCTAATACCGATAGTATGTGGGTGCCTGTGTGTGTGTGCATGTGTATATGTGTGCACCGCCATCTACAGGCCAATGAGTGTACAGTCACTAAATGTACACATAATCTATTTTTTTAAGACCCATCCATGGATGAAATTCTACGAAACTTGGCATACCCCCAGAGAATGCCAGGTCAATCATACAAATAAAATTTGGTGCAGTTCTGAACATCTTAACTGAAGATAGGGGCGATTAAAGCAGAATAATATTGCATTTTAATTTTTTACGGGGGGGGGGGGGGGGGGGGTGCAAATCACAAATGAGTGATTTTGGGCCAGATTGATGTGGGCCCTTGAGACCAACATACCATACCATACCATACCATAAAAGATTCTTCATCCTCGGTGCCACGGTTCAGGTAGTTATTTAGAAAAAAATATTCGGTTCGGGGGGCCCAGCACGGGGGGGAGTGGACCCCGGGGACGAAACGAATTTTTGGGCTACAGCGTAAAACTTTATCAGGTGACCAGTCGGCTAAAAATGCTTAGTTGTTTGATGCTGTATGACAGTGTTTCCCAAACTTTTTTTCTGGGGACCCACTTTTTAAAAATGAATGACAGACCATCACGACCCATTTCACTTCAGATCTAACATGCAACCACCAACCATTCTACACTGCCATATGTAATAGCGCCTAGGTCTGGCCTACTACCACTACTATTACAGGGATTGGTGATGCACTGATCAGTTTACCACAACTCTGCAATCTCAATTACACATGAAACAATGTTAAATATTTTCAAAGCTATAAAATTCTCGCTCAGTTTTGTACAAACACACAGCCTCCGGTTTTCCTCATCCTGCTTTGAACACAGTTGTGTTGCATTTTGAGCACCATCAGCGTGGAAAGTTACCTAAAAGATAACGTTTTAATGCGCATCCGAGAGTTTGGGGATATTCTTGCATTCTACGCAATCGTCAATATTCAACATAGTAAGCTGTTCCTGTATATCTAAAGAGAGATGCAGGGTTGCCAACTTTGGGTGTTTGGCTGGAGTGAGATTTTGTGAAGTCATAGTGTGTGTGCGTTAAATTTTTCCCTAAACCTAATTTTAAAAATGTCTGTCCCCTGACTTTTTTGCTATGTACAGTATAATCCATGATTTATGTTTTTTTTAAAAACCTAATAGAATGAAAAAGTTTCTTCAAAATGTACAATTAAATTATTGATTGCACTTGAAAACAAGACCAGTGTTTTAACCCTGTGGCATGGAAGGATTATGAGCCACTGGGCACCTGGGCACAGACATGAAAAGGGCCCACCTGAAAAAGGTAGTAGCTCAGTAGAAAAAAATGAAAAATAACCCCTTCAATTATGACTTCTGGCGAGTTTTGTGGAAAGAAATGGACAGATTGAGACTTATGAATGTGTGTATGAGTGTACATATGTATCAGGGATGGAATATTTGGAATATACTACCATTGTGGCTGGTGGATTCCAAAGTCTACCAGCCACTAGAGATACAGTATTATCATTTGATGAAAAATCATGACCAAAATGATCACGGTTATTGGTATTATTGCAATATGATTAAAATGTGCTGACTTTTTTCCTAAACCTACCATCAATGTTGGACAGAACTCATAATTGGCCTGCCCTTCATGCCCAGTAGCCACAAATCTAAAGGTCAACAGAACAGCTATAGTGTCATAAAAGTGGTGTGGCTCCTTTAAGACCCAATCCACTGGTGTGAGTTCTGGAGCCATCCAACTTTATCTATTTACTATCCTACATCATCTGATTTTAATATTATGTCTAGGCTATATTTAACATTTAACATTTATTTTCTATTTGGCCTGTGAAATTATGCATTGACCAATATAAGCACACTTTTTTAAGACACTTAAAAACATGCATGCTTAGCATTTTGTGAAAACAAATCATTATGGCTACATCGACAAACTCTTACAGTAGCCATGAGCTGTATATCCTCTGATTTTAATATTTACACATAGGTATTTAAGCACAGCTCAGTTTTAAGACAAAAGCCCAAAATTGGAGACCATATAGAAATTTGCTACCATTTCAAAACCGGATTAGCCTACTCTGGAACGGTTTATTGTACAGGATTGCATTACACCTTTGTGTTCGGTAGGTCTGCTGTTTATTCTGGTTTACGGTTTGTCATGTGTGGAACGAAAAGTTTGTAAGATATTCCTCCTATTGAAATGAGCGCAGAGCTATAGGCCTATAGCCTAATATGATTATTTCTTAAAAGTTAATTTTCTCGCGAACCGTTTATCGCAGCAAATAGCGGGTATAGCACCTTATAAAAGATGAGAAAAGGTTATTTCATGTGATGTCTGTGAGGGTAGGCTACTTCGCGAGTAGTTCCTAGAGAAGAATGGGCGGCCACAATTTATGTCGGTCTGCCTCATGTCTAAATAGCAGCGTGTTCTGGGAAGGTGTCGCGGACCGGATTAAAATAGCCTAGTCAGCGATCAACAGTCAGAGAAAACTGCGCTGAGAATGTGGGCGGATATTAGACCTACCTGCTGTTGGTCTAGACATATGTATGCCTTAAACTCGTATCCTGTCATTTAGAAACAATGCTGTGGTCTAGTCTAGTCATCAACAAAAAATGAACGGATTGCAAAAAAAAAAGAATGGATTTGGCGTGACATTTCTTGAGTGTGCGTGAGAGCGTGAGATTGGTGCTGAAAGCGTGAGTGTCACGCCAGATGCGTGAGAGTTGGCAACCCTGAGAGATGTTGTACTAGGCTGCGTTGATTGCAGACAAATGGATCCATAACAGCGTTAATTCCGATGTAAACATAGCAAATAACTCAAGTCGTTATACCCTATTACTGGAGGTTTCTTTGGAAAGTTGAATCCGCATGTTAAACGTTTGCTTGTTTATAGGCCTTATACTAAGGCTGTGTATTGGTGTTGGGACAAGCTATGTTGTAAGACTGTGAAATGAATACATTTCAGAATAAGAGGCTTTTGCGCAATAGCCAAAATATAATAGAGTTTGCGAGGTGGAAAACAAGAGGAAATAATAGCTTTTAAAATGTCCATTTAAATTGTAGCCTTATATAATGCATTGGTGTGCATTTTAAATCCGAAATAATAAGGAATGTGAGGAGGCTGCTATTAACTTTAAAGAGTGTATCTACAATCGAAACTATCAGCCTATGACGCAAATTGAATATGCCCGGTATACGGATGTCTGCTTTAGTTGACAGCATGTAACTAGATTTTAATCGGTCAACGGAAGCTGTCCGTTAATGTTCATGCTGATTCATGTCCCTTGCATTTTGCAACTGCGAGGTCCATAGCAGGCGCCCCACAGAAATGTTTCCATTTGCAAGTGAGATGCACGCTGCCCCCTCTGCGACGCGTTCACCCCGAGTTTCAGAGCTATTCTAGGGCCGTCATGTGGTAAACAAACTATATCCTAATAGAAAACTGATAGCTTTCCAGGTTAAATGGTATAAGCTAGGCCTATTTCACAACATAAATTGTGCTGGCGACCCAAATAAAATCTCCTGCGACCCACCCGCGACCCAGTCTTTGGGAACCAATGGACAAGGATATTATCTTCCAGATTAGTATTTCATCTTCTAAATATGCATTTCCCCCCTTAAGTAGGCTATACAATGCTATCAATAAAATCTAGGTGTGTGTTTGTATGATGATAGCATATGTACACTGTTTGCGAGTATGTGAGTGTGCGTTCTTGTGTGTTCTTGCACGTGTTTGCTGGTTTGTTTAAATGTGTTGTCCCTGTGAAAGAGAACATCTGTGCAGTTCAGGCACACAAACACACACACACACACACACACAAACGTTTTTTTGCCAAGTGTTGTATTGGTCACATTAGGTCATCTTCTTATGCCTTCTTCTTTCTTGATCGTGAGTTGCACCTGAAATAGGTACTCTAGTCTACGTGTGTCATAAATTTAACTATGCGATTTGGTTTGTTTTACTTTTAAGTCCCCAAAGACCATCTCCGAGGAAGCATGAAGTCTGTAACCCATTATGATGAATGGGACAATGGGCCAAAACTAAAAATACTACTGTTGCGGCAAAGTCTGACTATATTTCAGAACAACTAATAATCACAAATAGCAACAGGTATTTCTATACAAGTCTTTGTATCTATATTAGCCTACATTTTAGTGGTGCCAAGTAGCCTAAAGGAGAGCCTAACAGCAGCTGACAGGAAGGCTGCACTACGATTTGCTACAATGGCAACTCCAGATCAGCAGAGGGCAGAGTAAGTGACAGCTTTGTGAGGACGACACCAAAGAAACAAGATTGACCCTCACTGCATCCTGTAGTCAATGTGCTTTTCAATGACATTTAGTTAAGATTTTGCGGCTTTCGTAAGAGTACGAACATCACCAAAATGCTGGTGAAATACTCTGTGATGGGTTTATTTAGTTATGTCCGCATCGTCGGAACCGAACTCAGCAAGGTAAGCCAAACAGAATCCCCGCGTGTTTGTTTATTTGGATTTATACAGTCTATGGGAAATACTTAAGGTTCTGTGATCAGTCAGTCAGTCAGTGTATCTCAGTTAGCTAGCAAGATGATAGCTCTACATCGGTGTAACAGATCGTAGACTGACATGCAAATTTAGCAACTCCACTCTGGTTTCAGATTTTATCATTTGTGTATTATTTGTCAAAATATGTATGTATGGAGATATCGTTTGAGCTCTGACAGTGGCCTATCTTCTTCTGCAGTTATGTACGCCGCAGCACCTGAGATGTCTCCATACAGGCTGTGCGAGTCTAGCCGCAGATAAAGCTCAGCTCATGAAGCTGAGGAAGAGCACAGGGTACACCTTCATCAACTGCAAAGCCGCGCTGGAAAGATTCAACAACGACATCACACAGGTTAGTTTGGGCGCATCCCTTTCAGCCACTTTGACTTTAGTGTGTGAATTGGAGCGTGGACTGTGCGTTTTGTTCCAGAAACAGTAACTTTTTCAATAACTAGGCCTCTACTAGGATATATCTGTGAGAGTCAAATACTTGATGACCTTCGGGTTTGTGATGTCTATGGTTGTTGTATATTCCTGTGTTGTATGATGTGTAATAACGTGTGTTACAGGCAGAGAACTGGCTGAATGAGCAGGCCCAGAAAGAAGGCTGGAGCAAAGCCAATAAACTGGAAGGCCGTCGGGCAAAGGAAGGACTCGTTGGCCTCCTCATGCAGGACAGCAGTGCAGTCATGGTGGAGGTGGGTATCAACCAGACAATCTCATACAAACACACTGCAACGTTTAGTCAGTTGTCTTTATTGGTGTAGGATGATGCCTGACAGTTGTA
This sequence comes from Alosa pseudoharengus, assembly GCF_046254945.1. Taxonomy (NCBI): domain Eukaryota; kingdom Metazoa; phylum Chordata; class Actinopteri; order Clupeiformes; family Clupeidae; genus Alosa; species Alosa pseudoharengus. The sequence continues at coordinate 12,901,417 of NW_027468837.1, read as the reverse complement.
AATACATTTGGTAATTTGTGTGTGTGTGTGTGTGTGTTTGTGTGTGTGTGTGCAGGTGAATTGTGAGACAGATTTTGTGGCAAAAAATGAGAAGTTTCAGCAGCTGGTGAAGGATGTTGCTCTTGCCACCATGGAACACCACCATAGGAAAGCAAAAGGACAGGGAGGCTACATGAAGGTATTACCACTCAAGTCACTTACTGTGCACACACCTGAAAACATCACAAAACACTAGAAGGGAGCCAGAAACACTAGCAAAAACTGCAAGAACGCTATTACATTTGCAGTGGTCTGTTTAAAGACCTAATTTAAATAGTCCATATGTAACCATTTAAATAGTAAATATGTAACACTTGATATTTTTATGTTGTGGTCACTTTAATCTCTGTACTGCTATAACTCGGCTCTTCTCTGTCTCTCCAACACACTGGTACAGAGCACGCTACAGGCAGAGGACCTGGCAAAGCTGAGTGTGTCTGGAGGTTCCTCATTGGCTGACCAGATGGCCTTGTACATTGGTGAGCACCCTGTTGTGATTGATCATAAATACACAAACACCTTTTACACCATTGCCATCTATACACACATTACTAGGTACCACTGGCTTCAGTGAAATGCCTCTTACAGTACCATGCAGTTGTTTCCAGGCTTTAATTGAGTCTCTGTACTTGCTTTCCCTTATTGTCCGTCCTTTTCCCTCCCTACTCTCTCTGTCTCTCCTTGTATGCAGGTCGGTTGGGGGAAAACATGTCAGTAAGGCGGGCTGTGTGCCTGAGTGTTCCTTCTGATTGGAGGATTGGCTCGTACGTCCACGGAGGGGCGGCGGCGGCTCTGATGGGCGTGGCCATGGGGAAGTACGGCGCCCTGGTGGTGTTCCAGGACGGGGCCTCCAGCGGCTCCGAGACCCTCGGCAGGAAGTTGGCGCAGCACGTGGTGGGCGAGGCACCCGTGGCGCTAGGTAACATGGACGACCTGCCCACCGGCCAATCGGAGACCAGGCTTCTACCCCAGGCGCTGCTGTGGGACTCGAGCCTCACTGTGGCCCAGTTTCTACGGCAACAGAACGCCAAGGTGATGGACTTTGCGCGCTTCCAGTGTGGAGAGGGAAGCGAATAAGAAGCCTCAGAGGGGGTCGATATCTCTGGCTCATCTGTCTCTGATGGGAGGAGGGCCTGCGCTCCTCGCACGGCCAGTTGAATAAACGCCTGATTGATGTCTCCCCCCTAAGATGAGCTGACCCTGGGGCTGATCTGGCCTGCGTTGTGTTTCCTTAACCAGCTCAGCTTTTAAATACTAAAAGACTTCAGAGAGAGACTTCTCATAATGAAATGGTTGAGATCATGAACATTCGCTCTCTCAATTGCTGTGGTCACAGCATGTGTGTATAAAACGCAGCTCAAACCTGTGCTAGAGTCAGTGGTCCTTAGTATATGGCTTTACAGAAACAATCTGTATAACCAAGTGGAAGCCTTATGAGTTCAAACCTAACCCTTTATCATCAGAGTCAAGGCCTTCTGACTGTTACTGACCACAGACCCACTTATTTGATGTTCAGATAAAATAAATGATTTCAGTCAGTGGTTATGTGTTTTGATTTTCATATTTTCTTGTGGGATTATTGTGTAGTCTTGGTGTATATGAAAAAAGTTTGCACACTCCTTAGGATTCTTTTTTGATTTTATTTTCTCATTTGGCAAAATAAACTCAAAAAAGAATACCAAGGAGTGTGCAAACTTTTTTCACAAAAACTTGACTTTTTTGTTCAGCACCTGGGATGTGCACAAAGTCTCCTTGTAAGTAGTCTTGGTGTATAACCATCAGGTATGTTCCACTGATGTTTACCAGAAAGAAATAAACGTATCACTGAACTACAACAGCAGTGTTCATAATATCCATTATGTGAAATGCAGTGTGCTGTATTAGCCTGGGTGTTCCCATGCTGCCTTGCGCGCGATTTGATTCACGCTGCTAAGGCAGCCTGGAGACCATGGAGCAAATTTTCGCCTGATAGGAGACCAATCACAGAACAAGGGGGAAAGCAAGACGATGATGAGCTATGCACAGACGCATTTGATAGACATCCGTGGCACCCAATAAACGGATCTGGGCATTTCTTTCAAATACGAGAAAATGAACGTTTGGTTCCCAGACCATGTCTCATTGAGAAGTGGTGGCGCTAGCCAGGCTAGTGCTGTATTGTCTTTATAATTACTATTGCATAATAACCAATTGACAACCAGTTGACAAGTAATTTCTGGTACTGACAGCATTTTATTCAGGGTTTTTTTTCCAGCTCAATCAGATGTTTGTACATAAACGTAATGTTCAAGAATGAACATGCATTGAACTGCATCAGTATCATTGTAATGGCATTATAAAATGGACAAACAAAGGACAATAACAGAAACACTGATTCATCACTAAAAACAGCCTACTAAATCAAATCTTACAAATAACAAGAAAAAGTCATGTAGAGCGCGTAGGTGTGTTCCACAAAACAGGACCACTAGGATACCCCCCCCCCCCCCCCATAATGGAGCAGCAGAGTAGTAACACGCAACCCTGTGTCCCCATTTCAGGAAGTTCGCATTCTTTCCCCTTCAGTCTGGTTGTCTGGCAAACTCACAAACGCTACACTGATGCCCTCACTGAGCCAGGAGGCACTGAGGTGGCCTTGGACATATTCATGTGCACTGCTGAAAGAATGTGGACATGCATGGCCAAGACCACCTCTGAAAGTTGTCTGAGATATCGGGTGTCGGATGCGGATTGAGTGCGGACACACCTGATATCTGACCACTCTGGCCAGGGTGCGTGGCCTTTAAGGTGCTCCTTCCTGCTTGCCTCGGCTAGCTAAGTCTGGTCAACAGCTCTGGTGATACTGCAACACGCTGTCCAATCACATGTGCCTCGGTGCAAATTAATTGAAACAAAACATGGAAACAGGGCCCATTTCTCCAGAACTCAAAAAAAAAGGTAAACAACAGCAAAACAACAAAGAATATTTACTGCTGAACAGTAAGAATGACCTTCACAAGACAAATTACACTGTAATAGGGATTTAAAGATCAGATCAGATCTTACTCCATTCTCAGATGGCTAAAAAACTTGTATCAATTAATTTGCACAATGGCCTTTCTGCACATCACCTACATTTCCAGCTCAGCATGTTGGCCAACTTAGCTATTTAACATGATAACTCCATGATCTATCCCACTGAAAAGGGTGGAATAAACACCAATACCGTCATGAGGACTGTGTGTGTGTGTACAGTATGTGTGTGTCTGTGTGTGCATGTGTGTAGTGTGTTGGAGTGTGCGTGTGTGTGTCTTTGAAAAAGCAATCCCTACTATTTCTGCTTTTTTGAACCAATGAATGGCACCAGACCAATGTTAATACAGTAAATGAAATGAATATAAGAAATTTCTCCATTGCATGCACACACACTCACTGACACACACTCTCATTCTCATTCCTTTCCCACACTATGTGTTGATAACTGACCATTCTTTAACTGACAGTTACTGAGGATACACACACACACTCACACACAGTTCCTATACTGTGATAGACTTCCCTTTTTCACAAGTCACATTATTAAATACATACGCACGTACACATACAGAAAGAACATGAGTAACATAATGATTATTCACACATGAACAAGAGTCCTTCGGTTAGTAAAGTTTCAGGTGGTTTGACCTGTAAATGTAAACACAAAATAATACACAAACTGTACCTGTCATTCTCATTTCAACGGAGGACATAATAAGATACCTCTTCTGCTTAACCTCATCTTTACAAGTGAGTTTTATTAAAGCCATCATTTGAGTCAATTAAGTGCTAACTTTATTTCTGGGGGAGGCTTGCTGTGATGTTTGGTTACTCGTCCGGACATAATCAGATGAGAGCCAACCAAGTAGTGAGAGTTCCTCTACAAATACTTCATTAATCAATCTCAGGCAGGAGGGATAATTAAGTGCTTCACTGGAATCATGTTACTGAAGAGGCACACACACACACACACACACACAAACATACACACGCACACACACACACACATACCTTAATGCTTTTTTAGTTTGTAAACCGTTCATCTTCCAGGTGTCTGGGGGCTGCTGTGTAGGCAGGTAGGCCTTGGCTTCTGTGCTGCGCTCGTTTTCAAAGGCGCTTCATCAATAAATAAAACTTCATTGAATTGAATTCAAAGTGCAAATTTGGTTCTTCTTTTGTTTTTCTTTTTCCTTCATTCTTCTTAAGATACTCCTGGTATGAGAAAAGATCTCCTTAGCAATACTTTGGGATTGGGGTCTCCAAGCATCCAAGTTGTACTACAAGTCCCAAGATGCTCTGGTCAGCATCATCAATGGAATGATGGGATAGCACGAGTGGATGTTTATCTTCATCTGGAGGTGAACGTGAGACCAGCTGTGGTTATAGCATATACTGGTAGGCTAACACTGGTAAAAGAACAAACAGATCTCTACTATGACAGGACAATTTGCGTGTCGAGTTTAAAACACACACACACACACGCACAAAAGGTAAAGATCGATATTTACATGCTGAAGGGTGGTAGTTTACACTGAATGACTGGTAGGTAGGTGAGGGTCTTTCCCTCTCTGTTCTGGCTGTTGTAGTGAGAGGTTGGATGTCATTCACCTCCACTGATTGTCTGCTTGTCACGGTTGTTTGGGGCTTGGCCTGGTGGTACTACACCTGAGAAGCTCTCAACAGCACCAGGCCCACATGTGAACATTCTTTTCTTTCTGTTTCGTTGTTTGACGGGATTTGCAACACATTACCTAAGCAGGTCTAAGTGGGGGGCTTGGAGATCATTTTAAGTCAGATCAGATCAAGATTAAGTCTTTGCGAGTGTCTTGGTAGGCATGTTCATGTGACCTGGAGACATTTTTGGAGCTTTACTTGGGGCACAAGTGAGTGAAGAAAGTATTTTGCGAGTCTCTCTCTGTGTGTGTGTATGTGTAAATATATGTATGTTCCAGGTAACAGCTAATCCCAATTCATTCCAAATACTGCATCTTGGGTTTTTGTGGGTCTTCTTCCGTCTCTTTTACTGCTCTATCTCTTCCTCTCATCTTTCTTCCTCCTACTGTGGAGCAGGCACGGGAGTAGCTGGGTGGACAGGCTCAGCTGGAGTGGAGGACTCTGGGGAAAAAAGTACGTATATAACATGTAAAAAAAATCCATTTGTGTGTTTGCATGTTCTCAGTATCTGCACAGTACATACAGTACAACTTGCATCGCCTTGTGTGTGTGTGTGTGTGTTTACATGCGTGCATGCATGAGTGTGTGTGTGTGTGTGTGTGTGTGTGTGTGTGTGTGTGTGTAAGTGTGTGTGTGTGTGTTTGTGTAAGTGTGTGTGTTTGTGTGTGTGTGTGTGTGTGTGTGTGTGTGTGTTTGTGTAAGTATGTGTGTGTGTGTGTGTGTGTGTGTGTGTGTGTGTGTGTGTGTGTGTGTGTGTGTTTGTGTAAGTATGTGTGTGTTTGTGTGTGTGTGTGTGTGTGTGTGTGTGTGTGTGTGTTTCCTCACCGTGCATAGCGGCGGCTGCTGGAGTGCTGCTTGTGACGGCGTGGGCGTGTGCTTGCGGGGGCCCGGGGGTCGGGGCTTCGCTGGGCGCGTTGGAGGCGGAGGGGGGCGCCGGGCTGGGCACGGGGGGCGGCGGGGGCGCGGGCGTGCTGGCCGTGGGCTGCGGCGGGGCAGGGGGGTTGTTGCTAGGCAACGGGGTGGCGCTGTGCTGCTGGCTCTGCAGCTGCTGGAAGTGTTGCTGGCGCGCTCGCATCTCCGCATACTTCAGCTGCTCCATGTGGAAGGACTGACGGTCAGCCAGCAGCTGCTGACGCTGGTACTCCAGCTGCACACACACACACACGCGCGCCCACACACGCGCACAAACACACAGACATATAGCAACGTCACATATTACCAACCGTCACGTATGTCCAACCTCTTACGTGTATGTGTCACTTAATATTCATTTCTATACAAACCAAGATGGCGGATTCCTAAAGAAACGCAAGCACCCACACCATAAGTTTATCTAAATTAGCTATGTACCAAAAATTACATTTTACCGTGACTCGAAGAGCTGTAAACAGTGTTGTAAGGCTGCGTGTACAAATCGCAGCTTGGAGCTCCAGTGGAATTTTGAATTGCGACGACGAGAATTCTCAGGCTAATCGTTGATGTGCCGTGAGAAAGGTTGGGAATAAGTACCCACCAGCCCAACACTAAACTCCGAGCGTGGTAAACAAAATCGGATATTTCAGGCAGTAAAAGACCCGGTAAGAACCAAACTAGATTTTGTTCAAATCTACACACCTATGGCTACTGAAAAATGTAAGGTTCATTTAGCAAACGTTATTTTGAAGTATTAAAAAACATCGTTGTTTTGGAATTTTCGAACGAAATGGTTGGTAATTAGCACGTTTACGATACTTGTGTCAATGTCTTAAACACCTCAAATCTCTCTCTCTCGTCACAACAGCCGTGTAGAAATCTTCCACACCATCAAAATCCTTGGGTGCTGTATTTAAACCTACCATGTGTAAAAAGGTCTTCTTGTTTCACCTAAAAACACACACACACACACACACACACACACACAGAGAGCCACACACTCCCTCACCGCCTCTCTCTCGCGGTCCATGATGGTCTCCAGCTCCTCAAAGTGCCTCAGCTTGATCTCCAGCTTCTTCATCTGCGTCTCCACCAGCAGGGCCACCAGAGACTTGATCTTCCGCTCCTCTACGGCCGCCAGGTGCTGCACTCACCACAGGAGAGAGGGAGAGAGAGAGAGAGAGAGAGAGAGAGAGAGAGAGAGGGAGAGAGAGGGAGAGAGAGAGAGATCCATACCAGTTACACACACACTTAGCAGGGCTAAACAACAAGGCCACCATTTTATTTGGGGCCATTTCCGAAAAACACACTTACACACACACACACACACACACACACACACACACACACACACACACACACACACACACACACACACACATCTCTGTCAAATACACACATACATACAGTACCTCTCTCTCACACACACTCACACACACACGCACACACACACACATGTATCTCTCTCACACACACTCAAACACACATCTCTGTCAAATACACACATACCTCTCTCTCACACACACTCACACACAAACACACACACACACACCTTGGCCTTGACAGCAGCAGCCGCCAGGGCGGAAGCAGCAGCAGTGGCCAGGTTGCCCTCCCCCACATCTCTCTCCACTTTCGCTTTCCTCTCTCCATCGCTCTCTCCGTCCTTTTGGCCCTCGTCCAGCAGGTTCTTATTCTCTCGCTCTTTGTCACCTTCACCTGCTCAAAAACCACAGGGGTGTTAGCATCCGTGCGCATGCACTTGGGCTTTTCCGGCACAAAGACGTTTTTGAGCCGTCTCTTTTATCTGTGTGTCTGTAAGCAGAATTATGCTAAAAACTACTGGCTTGATTTTGTAGCATTGGCTAAGGAAGAAGGGCATTCACTTTGTAGATTCTGGCAGATCCATATTGACTTTCACTTTCGCTAATGTTGCTAATGTTGCATTAGGCATTAGCCTGGCTATCCAAGTGCCCATCTAGTATTTGCACTGCGTCAGTACAGTAGTACCCAAGACTACAATGTACAAACATATATCTCACAATTCCACGATGTACAAATGCACAGTATGTATATCTTATAGTTCTCCAATGTACTAAAATGTATCTCATTGTTCTGTAAGTGAAGTTCCAAAGCTGTGTGAAGTGGAACTGGGTGCATAAATGTGTAAGTTCTATCAGTACATTAGAGATTTCTTACCCATTTCTGAGTCTGGTTTCTCCGTCTCTCTCTCGGCCTCTCCATCCCTCGCTCTCTCCTCCTCTTTTTTGGCACTGTCTCCTTTCTCCTCCTCTTCCACCATCTCTTCCTTACTCTCCTGCAGAGTCACAAACAGACAGTGGTATACACACACTGATAAACGGATACACACACGGATTAAGAAAGATAAGGTAGATACACACACACACACACACACACACACACACACACACCAGGCTTGTGCAAAATTCCAGAATTGAATTGAAACTGGCTCCTAAATTCCAACTCAATTCTTGAATTTAACTTGCATTTCAATTGAGGTAGCAAACAGGAAGCAGAATTGCAATTCGAATTGTGCACAACCCTGACACACACACACACACACACACACACACACCTTGTTTTCCTTCTTGTCTTCACTGGGCTGGCTTTCCCCTTTACTCTCCTCACTGGTCTCCTCTGCTGAAATACACACATCACACATTAACACCATTGTCATCGTCGTCTTCATCACCATCATCATCCTCATCATTGTCAACACTGTCATCATCTTTATCATCCTCATCCTCCTCATCATCATCATCTTTCTCTCCTGCTGTTTCTCTTCGTGTCTTGCTAGTACAACAGTACTACACTGCAAAAAATGAAATCTAACCAAGTGTTATTAATCTTATAAGAAGATCAAAAAATCTATTTGGTATTGTTTTCAGTATGAAAAGACTTACCTAGTGCTCTCTCAAAAGATCATTTTGAGTTAATTTAAGAAGACTTTGACTTATTTTAAGGAGTCTTATCAAGACAAATTTACTTAACGCACTGGCAGACAAATTTGCTTGTTTTTAGGACAAATTTGCTTAACGCACTGGCAGACAAATTTGCTTGTTTTTAGGACAAATTTGCTTAACGCACTGGCAGAAAAATTTGCTTGTTTTCAGGATGAGATGCCTTAAAATAAGTCAAACTTTTCTTAAATTAAGTCAAATGATTTCACGAGAGAGCGCTAGGTAAGTCTCTTTATACTGAAAACAAAACAAACTAGTTATTTTTATCTTGATATAAGACTAATAATCTTGGTTAGATTTTATTAGATAAGCAGTTTTCTGCAGTGTAGTACTATAAAGTAATGATCAATAATAGAAATATGATATTGTGCTACTAATGTGATTTAATAATAATGAGGACAATAGTAGCGTGTGGACCCGCGGCGGTCCTTGCCCACTGACCTGGTTTGTCGGCGTCCTCTAGGCCCGTGCCGGCGATGCCACTGCCCTCCAAGCCGTAGAGCGGGTCGGGTCGGCCGCTGCTCCGTGCCGCCTCCTCCACCCTGCGCACGTGGGCCTCCACCAGAGCCGCCGGCACCTCCTCCTTCATGCGGGAGAACTCCTCTGAGGAGGCCATGGGAGAGGTGGGAGATGACACAGTATGTGAGGATGATGTGCAGAGAACATGGATGAGGGAAACATATCATCACAAACAAAGCTAGCAGTAAGAAAAGGCAGTTTAAACAAGATAGCAATCTGTGTCAGTGGGAAAGGTCATGTCTACTGCATGAGTGTGTGTGAGTGTGTGAGTGTGTGTGTGTGTGTGTGTGTGTGATATACTGTATGTACCTGTGTGTATGAGTGTGTGTGTGTGATTTACTGTCTGTGCGTGTGTGCATGAGTGTGTGTGTGATATACTGTACATGTGTGTGTGTATGTGTGTGTGTGAGTATGTGTGTGTGTGTGTGGGTGTGTGTGTGTGTGAATGTGTGTGTGTGTGTGTGTGTGTGTGAGAGAGTATGTGTGTATGTGTGTGTGTGTGTGTGTGAGAGTATGTGTGTGTGTGAGAGAGTATGTGTGTGTGTGTGTGTGTGTGTGTGTGTGTGGCCATACCGAGTGCTGACTTGGCGGCGGCCGAGGCCACCCGCGGGTCCACCACGGAGGCGAGGAAGGCGACGGTGCTCATGACAGGGTTTCCTGATTGGCTGAAGGGCACGGGCTGGTAGGCCAGCGGCCCCAAGGGGGCGCCCTCCTCCAGGTACGGGTCCTCAATGGGCAGACGCAGGAAGTGCAGGATGCACTCGTCCTGCGTGCGGCTGCCCACGTGCTCCGACACCTTGTTCCAGTCGTCCTTGTACATCTCCAGTCCCTGAGAGCAGAGCAGGGCACACACAGCAGCTCATGAGAAAGACGTGAGGCTCCACCTGGGCCTTACTTCTCAAAGTAAACGGTAACACTAAAACAAGGGGCTACATTGAGATTTTTGGTGGAAAAGATCAGGCAGTCTGCCGAGAGACCTGCCCCAATGGGCATCATTGGACCATTAAACCACACAATGATCCAAAACATACAGCCAAACAAGGGAAGAAATGGTTAACTGAGAACAATGTCAACATTTTAGAGTGGCAGAGCCAGAGTCCAGACCTCAATCCGTCAAAAAAGTGAGCACAAGGCCAGAGTGATGGCAAATAATCGTTCCTGACTGAAAACCCGGATTGCTGTTAAAAAGGTGTGGTCTAGAATCATTGTGGAGACATGGAGGCTTGGTAGATATTATAAGAACCATTTTGAGAGTTGTTAATGCAAATAAAGATGTTTCCATTGATTATTTAAAAAGGGTATGAATCATTTTGGACTTTCCATTTTTCATAAAAATGTTAAAAAAAGATAAAAACGATAATTTTTTTGATTCCATGTTTCTACCACATTGTCTTACAACCTTTTGGCATCTGGCAGTGTCATTTTCAGTCAGAACAAACATATTGGTCAAGAGAAAATCAACATGAAATCAATATTTGCCAGGGGTATGAATAATTTTGTTCTTAACTGTATCTGTATAAGTGAGTGTGTGTATGTGTGTATGCATGTGTGAGTGTTCGCGTGTGTGTTAATAAGTGATTATCTGTATGAGTGTGTGTGTGTGAGTGTATGTGTGTGTGTGTATGAGTGTGTGTATGTGTGTGTGTGTGTGTGTGTGTGTGTGTGTTAATAAGTGATTATCTGTGTGTGTGTGTGTGTGTGTGTGTGTGTGTGTGTGTGTGTGTGTATGAGTGTGTGTGTGTGTGTGTGTGTGTGTGTGTGTGTGTGTGTGTGTGTGTGTGTGTGTGTGTGTGTGTGTGTGTGTGTGTGTGTGTGTGTGTTAATAAGTGATTATCTGTATGAGTGTGTGTGTGTGTGTCTGTGTGTGTTACCTCCAGGAGTAGCAGTGTTTCCTGCTCTGTCCAATCTCGTGTGGCACTTGCTGGATTCTTATTCTGAGAAAAAACCCCATCAAGAATCAATTATGATATCCATGTCCAAAATCATCATCATTCAATCCATGAGACCTCTACATCCTCCTAATCATTATCATATTGTATTCCATATATGGCTTTAAGTGTGGAGGCTCACACCCCCCAGTCACTTACTTTATTGGGGCCAGTCTTCTTGTAGATGTCGGTCCTCAGGCCAAAGTTCTGCAAATCAGCGGGCTTGTCCTTTACCTTCTCTGGGAAGGACAACAGCTGCTGGGTGGTGGCAGACTGCTGGAACAGAGAGAGAGAGAAAGAGAGAGAGAGAAAGAGAGGGAGAGAGAGAGAGGGAGAGAGAGAGGGAGAAAGTAAAGGAAAGGAGCATGACTGTATAACTGTCTATTTCATGTCTGCATTCATGTGTGTATGCATGTGTGTAGATGTGTTCATATGCACTGTACATGTATACATACTGTACATGTTGTGCATATGTATGTAACGGTATGTGTGTGTGTGTGTGTGTATGTGTGTGTGTGTGAGTGTGTGTGTGTGTGTGTGTGTGTGTGTGTGTGTGTGTGTGTGTGTGTGTGTGTGAGAGTACCTGTGTCGTCTTGGGCTGCAGTGGTATCAGGCTGGATGGGGTGTCAGCCAGCACCTGGAAGTGGGAGGTGGGAGGGGGACCCATGGGGGTAGGCCTGCTCTCAGAGTCCACCTGGTAGTTAATCAGGCCCCACTGCTCCAGAAAGGCATGGACCCTACACACACACACACACACACACACACACACACACACACACACACACACACACACACACATCATTACACCCTAATCTCAGTAAGCCGAGGGACTGAAATCACCTGCAGTTCTTCCTCCTTACCTCATGATGGCGCACACATCTCCAGCCAGATTCCTACGGCACGCAGTAGAGGTCAAATACTCCTGGGGGTTCAGTCGATATGTGTCTATCATGAAGTTACGATATGCCAGGTAACTGGAGTAGTGGCAGATGAAGAGAGGTTAGAGAGAAAGATAAAAAAGAAGGGATAACAGTTAGATTAGATTCGATTCAACTTCATTGCCATTTAGCAGAGTACAGGTACAGAGCCAATGAAATGCAGTTGACATCCAACCAGAAGTGCAAAGAAGCATTAAATAGCAAGTGCAGGTAGAGTACGGTTGTATATACAATAAGGATTAATAATGTACAGTGTATAGTTGGATAAATACAGGTTTTCCAGATGACATGTCTACAGAGATAAATAGAGTGTGTTAAGTATAAATAGGCATTCTATATAACTAATATATATATACATGTAATATGTGTACTGTATATTGCACAGGTTTATGGAAGTTTGGTGAAGAGGAAGTATAGCTGTGTCATTGGGGCAGCTGTGGCCTACTGGTTAGCACTTCGGACCTGTAACCGGAGGGTTGCCGGTTCGAGCCCCGACCAGTAGGCACGGCTGAAGTGCACTTGACCAAGGCACCTAACCCCTCACTGCTCCCAGAGTGCCGCGGTTGATGCAGGCAGCTCACTGCGCTGGGATAGTGTGTGCTTCACCTCACTGTCTGTTCACTGTGTGCTGAGTGTGTTTCACTAATTCACGGATTGGGATAAATGCAGAGACCAAATTTCCCTCACGGGATCAAAAGAGTATATATACTTATATTTTGTATCAACATGTTTTCACTTAGCAGATGCTTTTAGCCAAAGTGAGCTTATATGTCAGTTATATTACAAGGACCATTCTCCCCAGAGCAACTCAGCATTAAGTGCCTTGCTCTAGGATATGAGAGAAGCTGGGAATTGAACCCACAACTTTTCAGGCTACTGCATACTAGCCCAGCCCCTTAACCACTACACTACCACTGCCCCCTTGTTTTATATACGTTAACCACTACACTACCACTGCCTGTGAGTATGTGTGTCCGTGACGATTAGTGTGATGTGTGTATTGTGACCTGTGAGTATGTGTGTCCGTGACCATGAGTGTGATGTGTGATCTATAGGCCTGTGAGTATGTGTGTCTGTGATGATGAGTGTGATGTGTGTATTGTTTTTACTCACATTTCAGGAGTCTTGGATTTGTTTTTGCCATTAAAAAATTCCGGGAGAGCTCTACGCTCTATGGCATGAACACTGAGAGTGACAGGAAGATAGATAGAGAGAGAGAGAGAGAGAATTAAAATTCCATTATAATGGCCAAATGTCAGTCACAAT
>NW_027468837.1:12798148-12883148 GCF_046254945.1 Alosa pseudoharengus | reverse complement strand
AGAGAGAGAGAAAGAAAATAAGACAGAAAGAAAGGGAGAAAGGAAGGAAGGATCAGATGTTTCCTGCCAGCTGGTATCAGTAAGTATGTGTCTCATAACACAAATCATAACACCTCTAAAACCGTTACATAGTGTAGGATTATTATGGTGCATGTGTGTGTGTGTGTGTGTGTATGTGTGTGTGTGTATGTGTGTGTATGTGTGTGTGTGTGTGGGGGGGGGCACTAGGGAATCTCTCATGACAGTAATCTGTGAAATGACTGTGTTTTTACTGGACCACAGACGATTATCTGATTATCGAGTCAGTAGGTGTAGTCCTTTTTTCCTCCAGGAAGTTAAATATTTTGACAGCCCTCTGTAAGGAAGTTCAATGTTATTGACAACTAATAGCTATTGTTCCCTACATAGCCCCACCCACTGAAAGCACACTCCATAGGCTCAGATATATGATTGACAGGCAAATCCTACCTTTTACCAAAGGCGGATTATGCTTTCAGTGCAGTTTATCTGTGAGCTGATTAGACAAAAACTATTGGCCTGATTTTCATGAAAATCATGGAAAGGTGTAGCATGGCCAAGCAATACTACCGGTAACCCATCACATTCTGATGTACAACAACAACTTTAGTATCACCCTCACAACTATTGTGATCGAGAAGTCAAACACCTCCAAGATCATGGAGGTTTCTATAGGAATAAATGGACATTGCTTGATTCGCATATGCATGCTGATCTAACTATGTGCCTTGGTGGAGGCGTGCACGCTCTAAGTGCACTTCTTCTTTTGCTCTTTCTGTCAATCTCATAGTGAACAAAGCATACAGTGAAATACCCTCTACACTAACACTTCATATCCTTCATCAAACCATAACTGTACACTCCAACAACACAACATAACAGTCTATAACTATTCATTTAATTTAGCACAGCATGTGCTGCTCATAAGTCCTTGCCCTTGTATTGTGCAGTTCCAAAATATCAGTGCCCAGTGTGACTCTTTAGCCATGGTAGGGATGTGTACCTACTGCCATAGTTACACTGCAACAAGGCATTACCAGGTGTGTGGGTAACACATGTCTGCTGCCATTAGTGTGTGTGATGGAGTGTGTGCAAAACCAACATGTGCATGCATGTGTGTGTGTGTGTGTGTGTGTGTGTTTACCGGTAACTTGGTGAGTGGGGGATTGCTGACATGGCGTCCGAACACCTCCTCCTGGAACTGCAGGAGCTGGACCACCAGGCTGGACAGAGACTTATTGGTAGGAGGCTCCGCCTGGATGTACTGCAGAGCAGGAGCAAAGGGGAGAGAGAAAGGTTACAGAGAGAAAGGGAGGACAAGAGAAATGGACAGATGGAACGAAAACTTCCCCGGTGCAAGGGAGTGTGTGTGTGTGTGTGTGTGTATGCATGTGTACATGAAAAGGGGGTGGTGGGTGGGTGGGTTGGGTAGTTGATGTTTTCCTGGGGCACACAGTGATCCTGGACCACCACTGAGATATAGACAGTGACAGGAAATAAAACAGACTCTCTTCTTAATTTTTTTAAATGTTCTTCTTTTTATTGTGAGCTGGCAACAGTCCCATTTTTCAGTTTCTCATATCTCTGAGAAACATGTTCTTTCCACATTTTTTCTACAGCACAAAGTAAAAAGGGTTACTATCAGTATAATTACATTATTTCAGATCACGTCAGAAAAAATGTTAGATTATTAGTATTAGATTATCCTACCTCACCAAAACCCTCTATTTGTTCTTTAAACGGCTGTATTTTATCTTTATAACACCCTAGCAAAAGAATGGCACGTCCTCTCCATCTAAGGCCAAATGTAGCCAGTAGCCTATGCTATAAGCTGCTAGCCTATAGGCCTAAGTAAAATGGTTCCTAACCAGCAAAGAAATACTTGAAAGAGTTGAATATAGACTATACCCCAATTAATTATTAAATCCTTATAAGTTTACCCTACACACGTCAAGAAGAAACCTGTACGAAAATGAATCTTAAAAATGTAGTCCACTTTTATAAACCCTGCTGGAGCACATACTGTACGGATATTGTAAACCTACAGTAAATGATCCGCGACGCTTCGGCAGTGCACCACCAAATAATTAAAAAGCGTTAAGGCTGCTGTCTGTTCCAAGTCCAACTCTGAAATCATGTTTACATTGACAGCGTGACGCTACCTGAAACAATGCAAAAATCCCAGTGGCATCAAATGAGTACAGTTATTTTGCTGGACTCCTGTAAAAAGGAGGCTGAGATCAACCATTCCCATTACCCGCCGCATTTTGCATAAACTTTATGAAAATAATATACCGGCTATAACGCTAAGAAAGGATATATTGAAAGGGAAAACGTTCAATTCTGTCAATTGACTGCTACCGGCAAACAAACATAAGGCTACTGACAATGTAGCCCTTAAGACTAGCCTATATAACCTGTTAATTAATTTTTCCATTATCAAAATATTTGTCTTCCGTGAAAAAAGGCGTTTCGTTCAGTAGGCTAAAGTGAGATGCCTAAAAAGGACAATAATTCAGATGTGCACACAAACAAATAGTTTTAATTTGCATCCGTGCTTTGTATTTGCGTGCCGGGGAGGGAGAACGCGAAAACGGCCTTTTGCACATCTGGATTCGTGTACTTGCGCCATCGACGCTATCCAGAGATTGCACCGTTAGCAGTTAGCCCATTCCTTCAACGGAATTGAGGCCATTATTATCATTATCGGCATTCCATTTTCTCTCAAATACCAACACACGTTTCATGTCATATGTTCAAGTGTATGTGAATATGTCTGACGGAAAGAGAGAGACAGAGGCAGAGAAAGAGACAGCGTGACACCGGCAGCTTTTGCATACTGCTCCCTGCATCGTCTATTGTTTCAGTCTGGTTTGTGAACAGCTGGACTGCCTTCCCATCCTACCCTCCCTTCCAGCATCGCAAATCCGACTTCCCTTACCCTCAGTGCGCTCTTTCCTTTAAGATTCCCTGTACTCTTTGGCTACATTTCACGAGAAAAAAATCCACGTTACCTTTTTATAATTCTTTCCCAACCAGACACGGACATTGTCGAACTGCGAGACAGTGTCAGAAGCTTCGAAATATTTTACGTTCGGGCCTCCGTCTTTCTTCCGTACCGCCATCTTTGATGCAGACAAAATTCGAATTTGGGCGCCCCCTGGTGTTATGTAATGCCGCGCATAGAAAATCTAAGCTGTAGCCTAGGTGGATGGGGGAGAAACTGGGCCTAGCCTACGACATTTTGACTCATTTTAGACTTAGTGGGGAAAGCATTTCACAGATTTTGTATCAAACATTGTAATGCCCACATTACCTAATAGCAATCCCTCCTATACAGTTTCCTTCCAGACACTTTTCAGATTCAGATTCATACTTTATTGTCATCAAGGGGAAATTTGTTGTCAATCTGCAGCCTACCACTAACACCTGTACAGATTAAAAATGATGACAAATAAACCGGCACTGTATTGTATAGCTTACACTAACTTGAACTGCAGTTAATGTATTCTGCATATTATTAGGCATATTAGGAGGCTCAATCAAATAATGACCACTCTATGACATTTTGATATTATTTATTTCTATATTAATTTACAAATAATACAGGCATAATAATCATGATTTTGCACCAAATAATTTGTGAACACGACAGACACACCTTATTAAGACAACCTGTGACCTTATCTGTTGATAGCAGGTTTTCAAAAGAATCAGGGATTTTACACACAGGTCTGAACTGAAATTAGGCCTTTGGAATGGCCTTACTACACTAATTTAGACAGTTGGGACATCATAGATCTACTATTGTGCTCATGTCTTCATTGAGTCTTTCTATTCTTTCCTGGAGTAAGTTCATCACTCATTGTTTAAAGTCATGTTGACTTGGACCAAAACTGTGAACTGTATTTCCATAAATAAATTTTCATAAATCACTGTCTTGTACTTTTTTGTTTAGTATTAAAAAAATAATTGAACCCTCCAACATATTTGAAACCACATTTTCCATTCCTAATGCTTTGGACAAATTCTGACCATTTTGGTCCATGCTATATATATTTGCTATTCTTATTTGGTATGTTTTGTCTGCAAACACTAAAGCATTCACACAAACAGTGAATACTTGAAACACAATGTGAAATGTGTCAAATTGGAATTATGTTCCCTGAGCCATCTCAACCTGGGGTGCGTTTCCAAAACTATAGTTGCTAACTAAGTTAGCAACTTTGTTGGTTGCAATGCAGTTTCCCATGGCCAGTCAACTAAGTTGCTACTATTGTTTTGGGAAACGCACCCCTGTGCAGTTTCCTTTATCACATTCCAGGGCTAATAAGCATCAGACATGAGGCAATGACAACGGAGCAAAATCAAACTATATGGCCACTTGTGTTCATACATGTACCTGTATTTTGTGTCAAACTTTGTATGCCTTGTAATGCCTATAATAGCAAACTCACCTCCTTCGTGCAACCATCTCAACATCTGTACGCCTGCCACACATTCAGGGTCCAGCACTACCACCCCCTCATACCCCTATCAACATACAGTACAGTGCAGCTTAGGTACACAGTTTGACAGTGGTTTGAACTTCTGAATGGATTTGTATTTTGAATAAAAGTGGCAACCTACAAATTAAAGTGCCAACCTACATTTGGTTTGAAGTTGTATACCGGTACTTTAAAACTAGAAAAAATTGAATAGGAATTGTACACATCTCTACAGGTGACAGAAGGATATAGAAAAGCCACTGTTCACATACCTCAGGCACATCATGTATGCAAGCATGAGGCTAAACTCAACTGCTTATATTATATTATATTCTACAGTATATTATGCATATATACTGTACATGTGTAAATTGCTTGCGCATCTTTTCAAGGAGTCAGGGAGTGAGGTCATTGTGCAGCTCTCTACACTTAATGTTACTCAAACAACAAATGGTATATTTGCTTGTCCACACACACACACACACACACACACGCTTGTTTGACGCAGCCATCCATAAGCAGTAAAGTAGACAGGTGGAGTAATTGGAGGGCTGCTTTATTGTTGGAAAAAGGTTTCGTGCTCAAATGAAGGCAGTCTGTCCGTGACTCTCTCCATGGCCACACTCTTGTGCAACACACCATTTCATTCCACAACAGCAACAACTAAACAAAACAAAACAAAAAAGAGAAAACAACAAAAAAAAAAAAAACATAAAAACATCTAGCTTTATTTTTGATTATTCTCAGCAAATAAAGTCAGCATCCCCAGTCATGCGAAGATATAACATAGGCACATGTTAATCAGAATGAGTGAGGTCTCTACAGAAAGAACACAATAACAGAGAGATGAGAGAACCATTCGCTGTGTGGCCTCAAAGATTCGGCCCCAAGCAAGGGCCACTTTCACACAACAGCCCACTGTTTTGGATTGATACAGACGTGATTGGAGGTACAGGCCCTTGTTGCCAGGGGCCTGTTCACCTTTGACATTGTAGGCAAGGCGAACTCCAACTGATCAGAGGGCTTGCAATGTTTGGATCATTTATCCTTTTTCTTTGTTAACAAACACAATAAGCAGCTGAAAAGGCACGTGCCGTTTAGACGTATTGCACCTGAAATTAACAGAACAATGAAAACCATGATTATTTAAAATAAATTATAATAAAGCCATTATCATTGCACTAGTGTTTGTGTGTTGGTGTGGGTGGGGGGTGGGGGTCTAGAATTAAACAAGCATTGAACAGTCACACACACCCACACATACTCACACACACAGGTGTAAGGAACATTTACTACACAGGGGTTTGAATTAGTGCTTAGGGAAAAGGAGAATGTATGTGAAGGAAGGACTAGGATAAAAGTGCGAGGAAACACACTCGTATAAAAGGAGTATGAGTGTGTGTGTGTGTGTGTGTGCCTCTGTGTGTGTGTATGTGACTGTGTTTGGGTGAGACTGAGTGAGCGAATGTGTATAAAAAAGGTGTGTCTGTGTGTGGTTTGCTTACTGATGTTGTGTAGCCAAAAATACAAACGATGGGGCTGTGGCTCACACAGTTACTATGGACACACACACATACACACATTTGTGTGTCTGTCTGCATGCACGATATAGCTCTATATTTGCATTGATTTATACATACGCTTTTAAATTTTCATATAATTCTTTAATTTTAGATTTCACTCGTAAAAGTTAAAGTGTCTCATCAAATGTAATTCCCTCTAAACCTTTTCCAAACTAGCCACAGGTGCTCTAAGCCAGTCAGCCGGGGTTAAGAATACTTTGCTGGATAAGATTAATAGCAATAGTTTTTAACCACTTCTGTATTTACAAAATCTAAGCATGCTGTTAAAATAAAATTATATATTACATTATTTATAGTCCCTTAAAAAGTTCATTCTTAACTTTTTAGCATTTGTGCCGTTTACATTATAGCTTGTACTGTACATTTTTATATTGTCTGTCTTTATCATTTGGTTTTATTTTGTGATGACTGATTCTGATTTTTCTTTACTTATTTTTAATGAATGTGAATGGTTGTTCAGTAAGGGGGAAGCAGTGATGGTTTTTCATTTTGAGTTTTGTCTTTTTTTTCTTTCTTTCTGTTCTTTCTTTTTTTTTTTGGTTTATGTGTATGCCCACGCTCTGTCATGCAGCAGCCAGAATTGGAGGAAGAGGAAGAGAGAAGGATCTATAGAAGTCAGAAATTACATCACTACAGGAAGCAGCTCCAGGATTCTGACGGTGTTCCAGCTTTTTTCTTTTTTTGCCCCCTGCTTGAAGAGAAGGAGTTCTCGAGACCTGACTCTAAGGGCACAGGGTGCAACCCCTGATGCTCAAATCTTTTTTTTTTACCTTCCAACACACCTGTCTCTCACACATATCCCTCTATTCCTTACAACAATACACCCGTCATTCTATACGTTACAGCATACACACACACACAACTTTTAATGCCTTGTTACACATGCTTACACGTCTCACTATTTCACAACTTGTGAATATTAGCATCCTTCAACACACAAACACACACATGCTTACCACCCCAAAAAAAAAAATTGTTCACAAAGATACAACATAATGAGAATGTTCTAATAACGATGACATTTAAATAATGAAACACTCTCTTTGAGAGACACTGAAAGACACTCCCTTTCTGCTGCGACCACACACATTCTCTCTCCTCTCTCCTCCACCTCCCAGGACGTCTTTATTAAAAAGCCAGACGGACCCAGCAGGACAGTGCCGCCACAGAGGGCATTTGCGAAGCAGCAGAGTTTAAACAGAAAAATCAACACCCTCTCCAGACGACTTTGACTTTTCCAACATGTTCAAGCTTGTCCTAATAGCCCTGAAGTTATGATCATCTCTCTTGGACTCTTACAGACAGACACACATACACACATACTCACGCAACAGCCCCTGCCCAAGGTCGACCCTCTCCAAGGGCAACTCGAAGGATGCTAGGCTGATTAACAAAATTGCTGCATAAAAAGAAACTATAGGCTTTTAAAATATACAGTCTTTAGCAATAACCTCTCTCTCTCTCTCGCTCTCTCTCTTTCTCTCTCTCTATGTGCCACAAAGCGGTCAATCATCAACATTCATTTCTGATTTGTCAAGAGGCCTCTACTGCAGTCATAACTGACCAATGGAGCAACTTCTGGTTTAGAAGAGCCATCGCACACGGTTACACAACTGGCCTAAAGCCAAACTCTCTCCTGAGAGCCCTAAGTTCAAGCTCAGCCCTGTGACTTCCACCCAGTGGCAGGCTGAGCGCTATCGCCCCCTGGTGGTCTATGATTCCTCATGACTACTCATGGCTGATTACTCATGCAGATTTCTGAACAAAGCATGCCATCATGCATCATCGTTATGCATTGAACAAGCACAATTATCCATTAATGAGTCTGGACTTGCGTGTATGTGTGTGTATGTATATGTATGTGTGTGTGTGTGTGTGTGTATGTTTACGTATACTTATGGGGTCCTGGTAAGCTGCACCAGCTTGGACAAATAAGTCTGACATCATGACAACAAAGAAATGTATGAGGAGTTACTGATGGTGACATTGCTGTAAATATCATGAGGAACATTTTTGGATGGTGATAAAGTTTTCTCCACATTTTCCTGTTTTTGTTTTTTTGTTTGTTTGTTTGTTTGTTTTTTTGCCCTTCAAGTAATGCAAAAAAACCCCAAAGGAGTGCCCACCCAGGCTCAGCCTCTGAGAAGGAGTCGAGAGAGAGAGGTCTCCGCTCTCCCCTTCCTATAGTTTTAGTGTCTGTTCAGTTTGCATGTTCGCTCAGTGCCACCACCAGAGCTGGGTTGAGCTGAGTAGAGAGGGCAGAGTGGTGATTGGTGTATACAGCTCAGAACACACATGCCAGAACCAATGAGGGTCCGGGGTGGGTGGACGCCCCCCCCCCCCCCCCCCCAATCTGAACACCTCCACCACTGCAGGTCTGCAGCTCAGTGTCTGTATGTTTTTGAGTCTAAGTTTGGATGCAACAAAATAGGACAAAAGCAGATAATGTTTGATTTCATCTTAAAGAGTCTTCAAGGTTCAAGGAAACTGCTCCACTCTCTCGCTCCACTGTTAGACCGGTGAAGTCTGTAAACAATTTTTTGTTTCTTATTCTTATTTTTGAATATCTTTTTTTTTGTTTGTTAACTTGCAAATGAAATTTTTATCTGTACATGTGTGATTAGATTCTCTCTTTCTTTTGCTTGAAGTTAATAGTTATGTTATTATTCTTAGTATTATTGGTATGAAAAGTCTCAGGGAGAGGTGACAGCCTAACACTTGGACTCCCTGACGTCTTTTTGGTTTCGGCCCTTTTCCTTGCGCCCTTTGCCCTCGTTTTCTTCATGCTTGTCCTTATCGGGCTTGGTGACGCTGTCATACGACGGCAATGACGCGGTCGAGGGTGTGTTCTCCTTCTTTTCCTGATTGGTTTCTCCATTCTCCAACTTGTTGTTGGTGCGCCGACGTTTGCAGATGAAGCCGGACCGCGCCAGGTAAGACCGGTAGGCCCGCTGGATGACCACAGCCGACACCTCCTCCTGTTTGCGACGCAGGGTGGTGGTGATGGGCTCGTAGGACACCTTAGATGGGTTGGCTGCCACAAAACGCTCCTCCATCTGCTGTCGCATCATGTCCAGGTCGCCGCTGTCGCCCAGCACGCGCTTGGTGAAGGCGAAGAGGATGTCCAGGCAGTGGATGCGGTCGCCGCTGACCATGGGCAGGTCCATGGCAATGAGCTCAATGATGTTGGGCTTGGGCACTCGCAGTGGGTGCTCTAGTGTGTCGGCAAAGTCGGGCAGCTTGGCGAAGGTGATGAACTGCGAGGCGTCCGGGTCGAACTTCTCCCAGATCTCGTAGAAGGACTCGAAGTCGTCCTCGCAGAGCGGGTCGGCGCTCTCCTCCGTGGCCACGCTAAAGTTCTCCAGGATGATGGCGATGTACATGTTGACCACAATGAGGAAGGACACGATGATGTACATGACGAAGAAGAAGATGCCCACTGAAGGGTTCCCACAGTTCCCTCGGGTCGTCGTGCCAGGTTGGTCTTTGAGGGGATCGCAGTCGGGATCGTAGTTCATGATTGGGGCCAAGAGTCCATCCCATCCAGCTGATGTAGTGATCATGAACAAGATGATCATAGAGTTGCCGAAAGTCTCAAAGTTGTACATGTCGTCGATGCCCAATTCTCTCTTCACGTAGGCGAAGTTGGACATGCCGAAGATGGAGAAGATGAACATGACCAGAAATAGCAGGAGCCCGATGTTAAACAGGGCAGGGAGTGACATCATCAAGGCAAAGAGCAGAGTTCGGATGCCCTTGGCTCCTTTGATGAGACGCAGGATACGACCAATACGTGCCAGACGGATCACCCTGAATAGTGTCGGTGACACAAAGTACTTCTCAATCAGGTCCGCCAGGAACATACCTGCAAAACACAGAGAGAAAGAGATACATTTCAGTACAAAATAATGTGCCACAATGACATGTATTAAGAAATACCAAACGTGAAAGAACATGTTCATATATTATTTTAACTTCCCCTTCATTTAATATTGTCTTCACAAGGAATCAGTAAGAGAAGCAAATTCAAGACAAACTGGGTCATATCCAGTCAGTTCCCATGGTGCTTTGCAGGCCTTTTCTTTGGCTTGGCTTTGCAGTATCAGTAGTGCAGTGTCTCACCACCAGAGGCCAGCAGATCATGGGCTAAGCTCTGCTGAGTCATGAGGACCCGTATTCACAGAATTCCTCCTCCATAAAAGGTGGAGGGGGCATTATAGTGCAATTATATTATTTCATTAACACTACTGACCTGGAAGCATGATACTCCAGTCACTTGGTCTACATACATACGTCAGAATCTCTCTGTTCATTTGTTTGGCTGAAAACTATTGAGTGGTTGACTAAACACCTTTTGTGATTATTAGACCACAAAAACTCACCCACTATAAAGAGGATGACCACTTGAAAACTCACCCACTATAGAAAGGATGACCACATATAAACTCACCCACGATAGAGAGGATGACCACAACACAATCAAAGACGTTCCAGCCGTTGGTGAAGTAGTAATGTCTCAGTGCAAAAAGTTTGAGCACAAACTCTGAGGTGAAGACGACGATGAAGATGAAATTGACCCAGTAGAGGATGTTCTCCGTCTCCTCCGACTGGTCATCTGTTTCCACCATCATGGTCACCATGTTGAGGCAGATCAGGATCATGATGGAAATGTCAAATACTTGCTGGGTCACAAAGTCAAACACCTTCCCCTGGATGTTGTTCTGCAAAAACACAGAGAGAAAGAGAGAGAGCGAGAGATAGAGAGAGAGGAAGTCTTTTAAAAACATTTTGCGAGATCATGGATACAATCGCCTTCCGACCCACCATTTCTTCACAATTCAAGCCATGTTGTCAGTTTGTTGGTAAAATAGATTAAGAGAGAAAGAGAGAAAGAGCCATTCTAAGAGACTAAGAAAGCATCAGCCCAATAGTTAGGGTGATAAATGGATACTGCACCAGAGGTCTGGGAATGGGCTTCTGTGGCTTCTTAGAGCCCAGCTTCTTCATGGCGTTGTAGTACTTCTTCTGTTCCTCTGTCATGAAGATGTCCTGACCTCCAAAGTATAGGCAAAACACAAGTTTGATTACAACCATGAAATGACCCGGAGAGATCAAATGACCAATTACCACTGCTGTACATTCAAAAGGCCAACGCTATGCTAGTTAGATTCTGAAAATTGAATGGCAGCCAGTTGCTTTGTCTCTCAATTGTGTCGTCCATGTGAGTGAAAGGCAAGAGAGCAAGATGGTGAGCTCTTATCTTTTTCTTCTGCTGGTTGAAGTTGTCGATGATGACACCAATGAAGAGATTGAGGGTGAAGAAAGAACCGAAGATGATGAAGATGACAAAGTACATGTACATGTAGATGTTGTCCTCGTACATAGGCTGGTCTTCCACCTACACATAGACAATACAAAATACACCATAGATTTATTAAACGTGACAGGTTGGTCTTACACATACACATGAACACAGAACATCAAAAATGTCATATCAGATTAATTTACCAACACCCTCACTGATTGTTGTATATTATATTGTACTGTATAATGCTGTATTTAACAGTAAGGTCTCAGGACCTTTCTGGAGTCCACTGCAGCGTACATGATGTCCATCCACCCTTTGAAGGTAGCCTACAGAAGAGAAAATGCAGAAATAGGAGTCAGTTTTTACAAAAGGTGGTTGATTGTTTGTGTACACACTGATCACAGTGTTGATAGGCCAACACTTACCACTTGCAAAAGAGCCAGATAGCCTGCACCCACGTTGTCGAAGTTGATCTTGACGTTTTTCCATCGCACCTCTGAGTGGTTGGAATTGATCAGCTCAAAGCACTGCGTGCGGTTGTTGACATCCTCTGGATCGAAATACTCCTCCGACGTCTCGTTCCAGCAATAGTAGTACTTTCCAGCAAACAGGTTGACCCCCATGATACTGAAGATGAGCCAGAAGATGAGACAGACAAGTAGCACGTTCATGATGGAGGGGATGGCGCCCACCAGAGCGTTCACCACTACCTGCAGCACAGGGGGGGGGGGGGGGGGGGGGGGCAGAATATGTGACAACAATGTAAGATAGATAAATACTGTAGACTTTATACACATTGTACACACTGTAGACACATTATACGTGAAGCAAGGCATCGGGCGTTCAGGAGGAGTTGCTAGACATGCTGTGGGTCTGTTTAAAAAAAAAAAAAAAAAAAAAAAATATATATATATATATATATATATATATATATATATATATAGAAAATGCTTTGGATCCCATGCTTATAGATCTTGTTCTCAGTGTATATCTAGTCAGAGAGACTGACTTCTAGTCTAAATTTAGCTAAATTAATGAACAGAATACGATTAAAAGCAGCTGAAAAATAATCTGGTAAAATGACCAATTATGCCAAAATATGATTTTTATGCCTCAAACATTTATAAAACAAATTAACACTATGACTTAAGGTGATTAAATGCAGGGCAACTTTTTCAACAATGTTGCAGTGCAATGTTACTGACCGATGTTCAAATAAAAATAAAACTCTCTTTGTCCTTACTAACACAACATCTTATCTTCCAAGTGACAGCCAAGAATGTGTGCAGCATCCCTGTCGTGCATGCATACATATGCAAACACATGCAACCCAAAGGAGAGATGGGAAGATGTATAATCTTCCACGCATAATATTACACAGAGGACCTCTAGAGTGTTTGCTAAAGAGTATATATCTTTCACTCCCTGCAAACTCATAACAATCAGAGGGTTAGCTAGGAGCAACTATTCCCCCTTTCTCACAGAAGACAGGAGTTTCACTGCTATCTGCCTCCCTAAAACCACAAAACAATGATATTACAGAAATGTAGCTATCTTGCTTTTCCAAGTACATATACACTATTCATAATGTATGTAAATTGATGTATTACGGATACTGTAAATAGTAAAATAACGATAAAATGGTAACCTGAAAGCTACACCAAGATTGTATCATTTCAGGTGCAGCTGACCATGTAAAGTCACATTAAAGTGGGGGTAAAAACCATAATTAATTACAATACTATACTATACTAGAAATACCATGTTGGTGTTAGTTTATAATAAGTCTTTGCTTTAGGATTTAATTATATATTTAATTTTTTTCCCCAGAATATCTTTAAAACTCTCTATGCAGTGTGTCTTTCCTGAGAGTGTGAGGAGGTTGGAAATGTTGCTCATATGGACAATAATGTGGATGACATGCATAGCCAAGCATTTTTTTTAAAGGGCTGAACACAGAGTCCCTGAGAAACCCCATACAACCCCCACCCCCACCCTCCCGGCCATCCTGAAGGGGGAATCAGACATCTTGGATGTACAGTAAGGTGGAAAGGGGGAGGGTTAACAGCAGCAGGAACTACTGTATAGACAGGACGAGGTTATAGGTTCAGACAGAGACAGTCAGGTGGGGATAGGAGGGAGTTCTTCTTCCTTTATTGTTTTCCACATTCTAGAACTGACAGTTGTTTAAAGAAACTAATTATATTTACTTCAGTACTATACTTAAGTACAATTTTGTATTTGTACTTGTACTGACTTTTACATGTAATGGCAGTAGTTCTACAATGCTGTATTATAAAGTTAGGAATCTGAAATACGTATTCCACCACTGAGCAAAGAGGTCATGTACAATGTAGTCCATGGGCTAGAATGGGTCCTCACCCCCACCTCACACATACTAAACTCAATTGGCATTTTCTAGTAGCTCTAGTCCCAAAGTTTAGGACAAAAAATACACTAATTCTCCATTGCCCGTCTAAATTGGTATAAAGCGGTCAATTTCAACTAAGTGGGCATTGTTACTAATGCTCTTTAATAGTAGTATCATGATCCATGGACTAATGCTTTCTACTCACTGGTCAGGAACAGATTCACCCCGGTAAGCACCCACCTACCCAGCCATGGAAGGGTGGATGGGTGGGTGGGTAGGTATGCATGTAGAGCCAGAATGCAGAGATGCTATAGGGGTGAAGGTGGAGGACACCTAGAATGTTTAGTGAGTATACGGGTGGAGTTTGGAGTTTGGAGCAACAGTGGACGAGATGGCATCAAACAGACTAAGTGACTAAGCAGAGAGAGAGAGAGAGGAAGGGAGAGACAGAGAGAGAGAGAGAGAGAGAGATAGAGAGAGAGAGAGAGAGAGAGAAAAGAACGACTGCGCTGAAAAGCCAAGATGAAAGAGATGAGGAGAGTGGGGAGCAGGGTTGTGCACAATTCGTATTGCAATTCTGCTTCCTGTGTGCTACCTCAATTGAAATGCAAGTGAAATTCAAGAATTGAACTGGAATTTAAGAGGCAGTTTCAAATAAATTCTGGAATTTTGCACAAGCCTGGTGGGGAGAAGGCAGTTGTAGGTCACTGATAACTGAGGAGCACCATTCTATGTCCCAAACACTAAGATCTAGCACTAGCTGGTAACATAGAGTGAACCAATGCTAAAACAGCACAGTAAAATAATAATGTGGTCATTTCAATGGAGACTGGGTGTGATGGTAATGCGCATAGTGGTAGTAACTTCATTAGTTGGCAGTTTAGCTCTTGTTTTGTATTCAGATTGCCATCTTAGCTCATGCCAGCCTTGCACTGCACTCGGCAGATGAATCATCTGCACTTTAATACAAAAACATTTTCTTCTTTTCTCGTCTTTTCTTTTTCATTTGGCTCCAATTTGCCTTAATGGTCGTTGTCTTAAAATGGCTGCTCTTGGCATGCTGTGGAGACAGGCATGCATCGAGCGTCTTACCCTCATGCCCTCAAACCGCGACAAGGCCCTCAGAGGCCTAAGGGCCCGCAAAGTCCTCAGGGACTTAATGGGGCCCAAGTCAGAGTAGCCCAAGGCATTAGCTATGAGGGTGATTATTGACACCTACACACAGAGATACAGAGAGAGAGAGAGGAGGGGAGGAGGAGAAGGGAGGAGGAGAGGAGGAGGGGAAAGGGAGGGGAAGAGAAGGAGGCCACACTGTTAGAGAATCATAAAGGGATTAAGAGAAAGAATGAGAGAAAGAAAGAAAGACAAGAGAAACCCAAAAGTAAGAATGGGCAGAAGGAGGAGACGCACATATAGAGTGAACCTGTGTGCACCACCGCAAGGAAGAGAAAGAAAGATAGAGAGAAAGCTGGAAAGAGAGAGAAAGAGAGAGAGAGAGAAAGAGAGAGAGACCGAGAGGTTAAACAGGGCTCCCATGCACAACAAAACATTGGACACACTAGACATAAATCTCCCATCTATCAGAACTCTGTGATTTAGGTTTGTTTCAGTCACAGCAGGCAAGAGACTGAGCTAAAGGAAGATCAGTTATCATTGGACCTGAAAAATGAAAACCACAGGTCACACAAAGGGAAAAGTAAGTACACGCACACTCACAAGAAAAAAAAAAACTAACAAAATCCTACACACACAAGCATGTTGGCAAAAAACACAGAACACACACGAATGTACACACACAGCACGGTACCCAAACACACACAGTGAGTGCACATTGCACCACTTAAAGTTCGGCAGGGGGGCGGGGGGGGGGGGCGGAGGAAGAGGAAGAGAAGGAGGAGGAGGGCTTTCTGTGAGGTCACTGCTATCTGTGGTCTTACCCTGGCCCCTTATTGGCCTACATCACTGTCACTCAGGCCTGGCCACGCCCGACACCCAGCCAGTACAGTCTCGGCTACGGAAACACACATGTTAGAGCATCTGTACTGCATACACCTCTCTCTCTCTCTCTCTCTCTCTCTCACACACACACACACACACACACACATGCACAAAAACACAAACACCAGCAACTCCAGCAGAGGTTAGCAGGGCCCGTGTCTGTACCACTCCCAGCTTCAGCTGCCTGTGGAACTCAGAGACTCCATACCCAGCTGGTTATCCTAACTTGATCTCACCACTAGAGCACTGACAAATCCTGGTCCTGTCATTAGTTGCTTGTCTTATGGCTCTTATGGCATGTTATGGCATCCACAATTCTGAAGTCTGTCGTGAGACCTACAGATAATGGTAACATTAAACTGTCACAACTGGACATCATAACAACTGACGATGGGATATGACAATGACAGGTTCACAACAAGCTTACGCCAATGTTATAATGGAGAGTTACTCAGTACAGAGTTCTTCTGTGGGTAATCTGAACACTCCCTCTTTAAGCATAATGTTCCCATACATATACTGATTTGTTAGTATAACACTATAACAGCAATGTCATATTCCAGCATTCGTATAATTTGATACTATGACAACCTATGGGTATGTTACATTACTTGTACTGTAATTAGACTGAGGAAAAGCTGGCTTAATAAATGACCTGTGACAGGAAAGTGACACTATTACATGTGTACTGTACAGGTGCTTGAGTTAGAACAGCTACTATTGCCCTTGTTACAGTATAACTACACCAGCACTTTTAAATACATTGGTGTATGATAACAATATAAACAATATAGCAATTAGGCTATATGAAAATGAATGCCAGCTGGTTGTTTGGTCTCTCCGATGTGTCACCTGTGAGACTACAGGGTTAGGATTAGGTTTTATTCATGGGTTTCATCAGGTCCCTTTCCACAGGTGTATACAATCATGCACCTTGATTATGAATGCAGACTGCATGGTGCTTGATTAATACACCTGTGTAAAGGGACCTGATAAAACCCATGAATAGTGATGTAACTACCAACTAACTAACACCAATCAAGTGCTCTTACACTCTGATAATTAGAATAGGCCTATTACAAAGTCCTTAATGGTAAAGTTGCACTGTAACATGGGCTTTGATGAAGAAAGGTTTTTTCCTGTGTTTTCCATCTTTCCGCCCTGTAGTGATGGTCTCTATGTCAATGTCTGCAAGACAAAAACACCACTTGACAGGAAACACATTTTAAAATGACCCCTTATCTCTTTCAGACGTGTCACAAGAAACAGTATGTGAACAGGATCTTATCTCCGATATGTTCCAAATCACTGTACGTGCCACAGTGGGAAATGCTGGACTGAACAAGGCTGTGGCCACAGCACCAAAGGAGGGGAATATACATGAAGACTATATACATGAAGACTATATACATGGCTATATACATGAATACAATTGAATTGAGTTGATTTGGGTAGCAACTTCACCTCTATGGGGTGCCATACAGTAGTATGCCAATATTCCATGATAATTAGTGCTTCCATCCCAACCATTGCAAAACAGCGTGATGGATTGTAGGTAGTAAGTATTTTATAAATGGTTAAGTAACCCCCTGATTGAAACATACAGTATACTGTAGAGAAAATCTCTTCTTGAAAGATTTAATAGGTGCAGGAAAGGCTTGATATCTTGCCAACAACCCACACGAGCAGATTTCCCTTGATATTGAAACTAAATATATCTATTTTCCCTGAAGCTGGTGAATAAATACATATAAATAAATGAATATACATAAATATAATATTCTACAATACATTTGCAATAAAACACTTTTCTATACTTTTCTAGCTCAACGTAAAATATGCTGGCAGCAGATGGCCAAATACTATGGAATATACACAGGGTGAAACAGAATAAAGTCATCCAATCAAAAAAAGGTACATACCGTTTAATTATACAGTATTACCAAATGTAAGAATCACACAAACATAAACACTCACTCGAACACATGCACACAAAGAGTCACAGACACAGACACATACACACACACACACACACACACACACACACACACACACACACACACACACACACACACACACACACACACACACACACACACACACACTACACAGTCTCAGACATGGGCACACCCCACTGACACTCATACAGAATCACAGGCAAACACACATGGACAAACAAACTCACAAATTAACATTTAGTGGGGATGCTAATGAATTTGAGAACTACCACTTTAAACTTAATTTGTATTATGTATGTCAAATCGTTTGCTACTTCTCCATTAGAATTCCATTCTCCATTCTTGAATTTCCCATAGGGATCAATAAAGTATCTATCTATCTATCTATCTAGAACAAAACATATATCCACTGTTCATTGGAATCTTTTGTGTACAGTATACAGTTTTCAATACTTTCACAGGGTACATGGCAGCTCTAGATTGAGACGCATTCTTTAGAATGTCAATTGATGTCTTGTATCTGAGCATAATGGGACATTAATTAACAGGTCATCAATTTATTTGTGTTATTACAATAGTCTAAGTTATTTGTGTTATTATAATAGTCTAAGTCCAATCAGTCATGTTAAGTCTTCACATAGAGCCACTACACTTTGAGAGGCTTCTGCAGAAGTCCTATCTAGGTAACTCTTTTTCAATGTTACCACTCTATATTCCAACAGACTGACTTCCTTCAACTGTTTCTATGACCTGCAGGATATACTGTACATAAGGAATAATAGTCACTAAGGTATCTTTCTATACAAAAATATTTAACAAACGGAGGCAAAGAATTTCTCATATCGCAACATTTTTACGTTACGATAAGGGCGTTATACCGCTTGCCACCCAGCTGCAACGCATGTATTTAGGCATGCATGTGTAGCCCACAACAAAAGGAAACATTTGGTTCAGCTTAAAATAAGACAACCAGCTTAGTTTAGGGTACAGTATTTCCTCAGTCATGGACAAGAATGATAATATTAGAAAATTTGACTACAATTGTGTACCTAGTGGCTATGACTGAATCTGACACTGTAACCCACTATGAGATACAGACGGATTGTCAGATGTTCATACACTGATGTTCAGTGTGTGTCACCCTCACTTTACACACGGAGGACCACAGAACACATTCATAATCAAGACTAGCTTTTCACAACACAGAAAACCAAGGGGTCCTTACATCCACAATGAAGAAGTCCAGCCAGCACCAGGCGTTGGTGAAGTACTTTTGAAAGCCGTACGCCACCCACTTCAGCAACATCTCCAGGATGAAGATGTAGGTGAACACACTGTCAGCATATGCCAGAATGATCTGGATGGTTTTCCGCTGCTCGATGTAAACATCCTCAAAGGCCTGGAAGCATAGCACATCACAGCAACAAACACACACACACACACACACACACACACACACACACACACACACACACACACACAGACACACGCACACATTACTTAATTTAGCCAATTATGTATGTATAGTCACTATCAGCAAAACCTTTACACATTTCTACAAATAAATCTTTGTGTGTGAGTTTGCATGCATGTGTATAGTAAGGCTGGGTATCCTTCTGATTGTCTGATTGTGTAGTGGGTATCTGAATGCTCACCAGAGCACCACTACTAAGCAGGATCATGAAGATGATGAGCGTTTCAAACCAGTTGTGTTCCACGATCAGGTAGCAGGTCTTCCTCAGGTACCACCAGTATTTGCCCCACCCCTCAGTGATGGGCACGTCACAGCACTTGTATCGGGCAACGCAACCTTAAAACATGAGAGCACAGCAGAGCATGCTAGAGTACTGACCGGAATAGCTCACATGCCACACCAGGGGCCCATACTGTCCATTATACTTACCTCACAAATATGAACAAAAAGAAAAGACACACACACACACACACACACACACACACACACACACACACACACACACACACACACACACACACACACACACACAAACACACACACACACACTTGCACATACAAACACTACAACATACATTTGTAAATACATGCATAAGCCCAGCCTCTCTCATTTGATAGGCAGGAGGGAATGCACTCTCTCTCTCTCACACACACACACCGTCTGTCCAGCAGGCTTCTGGGTCCACATACTCTTCCACCACCTCCACAACAGCCATCTCGTCCTCATCAGGTTTGATGTCTATAGTGCTGCCCTCTGACGAGCTTGTGTCGTCCAGCTGCAAAGCAGACAGACCATCAGCTGGAATGCTTATATAGAAACATAAATTCATGTCCAAATCAACTAACCCGTACACTCAAGGAATGTCACAGTTCATAATGAGGGCTGGGTTCAGTGTCCTTGCATGTTAAATAATTTGCTTTTAAAATAATATGCATGTGTTATGTAAGTGTTAGTAGATGTAAAATTGCAACAACATTCTTATAGGAGAAAGGTTTACTTTTCCCCATTACTCTGTACTTAGAATAGTCATAACTGCATCAATAATGAAAAAAACTCATCTGTGAAAATTTTTTTTGCACATTCCTGTAAACAGTGCAGAGGGATGCATCTAAAGCATAAGATGGTACTGTAAATGTGCAGGCGTAACCTTCTTATTGACTCTGTGGGGGCAAAGAATGCTGACGAGACCAAAAGCTAACATGCTAGGCTAACAAAGCTGCTGCTGTAGTCAGCCTGGACTGCAGCACCACTCCTTGTGGGACCAGTGCCAAATTTGCACTCTCCCTCTCTCTCTCTCCTCTCTCTCTCTCTCTCTCTCTCTGTCTCTCTGTCTCACTGCCCCCTCTCTCTCACACACACAAAGACATATATATATATATATATATATATATATATATATATATATATATATATATACGCACACACACACACACACACACACACACACACACACACACACACACACACACACAGAGAAATTCAGAGAGAGAAAGAGAGAGGCGAGATAGAGGGCGAGAGGGACAGAGAAAGAAAGGAAGAAGGAGACTCGCTTTAGCTCAGATGTGCAGAAGCTCACCAAGAAAACAATCCACTCACATTAGCAGCCATTTTGCCCCGACACTGATACATGTCACTGTGCAAGATTACCTCGCGGTTTTGGCAAAGAATCGGCACAAACACACCACCAGCTCCAAAAAAACAATTAAACACAACCTCTCCGTCTGCCCAGTCTGCCAAACAGCACCACAATGCACCACAATCACCAGCACACACACACACACACACACACACACACACACACCAGACTGCTGCTTTTCACATGACTGCCTGATCGCAAACATGCACACACCACAGGACAAGCAAAGCCTCTCCTACATCCCTCTCCTCTTTGCGGCTCTGCAATGCCTGAGCCAGTGCATTGACTCTCAGAGAGGATGCTGTCCTGCAAGGTGACGTCAGCCACAAGCATTTCATCAGCAGTAATGTGGATCTCCAGACCCAGACTAGAGTGGCCTAAGGGTTCTAGCCCTTTCTTTGTGCTATACCATATTCCCCCCCTCCCACTCACACTCTCTCTCTCTCTCCTGCACTTCACAACGTCTTTAGTTTGCTCCATACCCAGCCTGACACATGGTTTTGTGTCCTTTGCGATGCTTTATTCCTCAATTCCGTACTGCCTTTGACTCCTGACTGTTCTCTGTCTTCTCAGTTCTATTCAATTCTTCTCCCCACTTACTATTGATCCCCATCACTGTGATAACACTACACAAAGACCCCCAGTGTTTGAGGGAATTTGTAAGTGAATATTAAACAGATTTGCAAAAGGATGTAGGGGATTACATGGAAGTCTGTTATCAAATGAAGTTGCTCCTTACACAAACGGTTGCAGGGAATATTAGCATAAACGTAAGGAGTTTTAGGACTGCGTTTGTTTGTGACTTACGTCTTTGCTGTTCTCGACATCCGATTCGCTGCTGAAGTCCTCTGTGTTGAGGTTCTCAAAGTCGGACTCTCCAACGGCGATGGGGACGCGCACTGTGAGGTTGGGGTTGTGGATGAAAGACATGCGGTCCTCGTCAATCATGTACTTGCCCACGCTGCTGCCGATGCCGCTGGTCGTGCCGTTGCCATTCTTCTGGTAGTCCAGTATGTCGCCACGCCCGATGTCCGCGCCGTGGTGGTTAGCGATGCACTTGACCTTCTCATCAAACATGTCGTCCAGCGGCTTGACCTCGTCCTCCTCGGGTTTCTTCTTGAGCACGTGGGCCACCAGTATGCGGATGTGCACCTTCGCCCAGGCAATGCCCTTCTTGATGCGGATGACCGAAATCTGCAGGTTGTTCATCTCACCATCGTCGTCAGTCGCGGCCAGGTTGTCTGCGCTGAAGGAGCTCAGCAGCAAGGCCAGGAACAGATTCAACACCTGACCGAGAGAGGACATGTGAGCTCCAAAAAACATCTCAAATCGTCAAATGTTACCTGCTACACTCCACGACAGCATTGCACTATCTAATCCAACTGATGGGGTGAATTTTGTTTCAATCCTGTAGTTCTGTTTTGTTTAACGCTGCTGTATAGCACTGTTGTACTCACCACCAGGTTGCCGATGACCATGACCATCATGAAGACGGTCAGACACATGGTCTGGCCGGCCACCTCCATGCAGTCCCACATGGTCTCGATCCACTCGCCACACAACACGCGGAAGACAATGAGGAAGGAGTGGAAGAAGTCGTTCATGTGCCAGCGGGGCAGCACACAGTCCACAGCGATCTTGCACACGCAGTCCTTGTAGCTCTTGCCGAACAGCTGCATGCCCACCACGGCGAAGATGAAGACGATGATGGCCAGCACCAGGGTCAGGTTACCCAAAGCTCCCACCGAGTTACCAATGATCTTGATCAGCATGTTCAGGGTTGGCCATGATTTAGCCAGCTTAAACACTCTCAACTAGAGTGAGGGAGATGGATACAAGTCGAACAGAATTGAGAGAATGAGGTTGGATGACAGAAAATAGGCGAACCAGTGTTAGCCATAGCCAAACAGCAACCCTAGCATAAATAATGTTTACCATAACTACTGTAGCGTCAATCAGCGACCCTACATTACTTCAACACTGCTGAAGGACACACACGCGCACACACACACTCACACAAACTTACCAATCTGAAGGATCGCAACACTGACAGACCCTCCACATCAGCCAGACCCAGTTCCACCAAGCTCAGACTGACAATGAAGCCATCAAAGATGTTCCAGCCTTCCTGGAAGTAGTAGTAGGGGTCCATGGCGACCAGCTTGGCAAACATCTCAGCCGTGAAGATACCCGTAAACACCTGGTGGGCAAATGGACAGATCCCAAACAAAGGCTGAACTGACCTTTCAATCAAGGCTAGTGTATTGTTTTTCCCAAGAGAATTTGACCACGGTCTCCAACCCTAATGATATTATGGCTATGGGTTGTTCACAATCATCTTTAGAAAAAGCCAAGGTGATGCACATTTTAAGGCTTTACAAATACTCTGATGTCCTCTAAAACCATGTCCCAACAATTAGTAGTCACAGGCTCCTGTAAACTGCTAGCCAGCACTCTGAAAATGTGAAACATAGATGCCCATCTAGCAGGAGAAGGCTATAAGATGGCGCTTCCCTGAAATTGCAATGCAATTCAAATGTAATTATTGCAATGTAATTAAAAATAACAAAGCTAGCTAGCAGAATTTAATGAAGAGAAAAACAACCACACTTTGGGCTTGTGTTAAAGCCAGTGGCACAGGGAACGCATGAATACATTGATCAATTACACAATGTATACTGTATGCTTGTTTTGAATGGTCGCTTTTGTTCCATGACTCACCAGGTTTCCCACAGAGAGCACCTCCTCGAAGTGAGGTGTCATTGGGTAATGTTCCATGGCCATGAAGACTGTGTTGAGCACAATGCAAATGGTGATGGCCAGGTCTACAAAAGGGTCCATGACGATCAGATTCACTATCTCCTTGATCTTAACCCACAATGGGAAACACTCCCAGATCAGGAATGTGTTGGCAAACTTGTACCAGCATGGCGGACACTTTCTTTGGGATTCTTCAAGCTCTGCAGAAAAGATGGGCAGAGAGAGAGAGAGAGAGAGAGAGAGATAGAGAGAGCAAGAAAGATCAGAAACAAAAGCTAAAATATCAAGTCATATGTCATAACCCACTATAATATAATTCAACAATTGAAAGCGAAAGAGGTTGTTCTTAAAATGGTCTCTAATGGTCTTTAATATTGACATTAAACACCATCAAGGCAATTTCAAGATTGAATATGAAGACTTTTTTATATTTTCAAATTGGCCAGAAAGGTGTCATCTTGAAGGACAAATAGGAAGAAAGTGTTATTATGCAGTATATTTCTATGCAGATTTCAAGGCCCACCAGAATGTAAAAGACTTTGTAGTGTTTTTTTCTTAACGAAACTGCAGATCACACCTTTAACATGTTTTTTTGAAAACAAAGCCTGAGGTGGGTTCAGAGTGGGTAATATATTGACAGAGAGAGGGAGTGAGAGAAAAAAGAGAAAGAGAAAGAGAGCAAGAGAAAGAGAGAGAAGTACAGGGAGTGCAGTTACCCTCGGCCAGTGTGTTGGTGTGTACAGTCATGGCGCTGTTGGCTCGTTCTTTCCGGCTGAAGGACATGTTGAGCTGATCCACGGACACCATGAGGGAACCCGAGAGCTTCCGCTTGCAGTCCACCTCAGTGGTCTATGCAAACACACCCAGACAAGGGTACACACACACACACACACACACACACACACACACACACACACACACACACACACACACACACATAGTATACACACAACACACATGTACACACATAGACATAAACACACACACACACACACACACACACACACACACACACACACACACACAGTGTATGCACAACACACATGTACAAACATAAACATACATATACATACACACACACACACACACACACACACACACACACACACACAACCATATTTTAGGTATTTGATGGAGTGCACAAAGGTACATTCACACATACACGATGGGTATAAATGTGTGAGAGAAGAGACGAATACATGCACAAGCACATACACAAATGAGCGCATGCACACAGTCAACAAAAAACATACACAATGACACACTCAACACACACACACACACACACACACACACACACACACACACACACACACACACACACACAAACACACACACACACACCCTTGTAATCGTGGGTACCTGTTCATGGCTCTCTAAGTATTCACACACACACAGACACACACCAGCATGAACATGCATGAGCAGGAGAGTGACAAAGACAGAGATAAAGATTGTAAGGCCCAGCTCCCACTTGCGATGCCTTTCCGCCAATCACAACAGAACTGCACATAGTGCCCAAATCTAAATGTTATATTTTGCAGAGGTGTTGCCGCTTCAGCCAATCACAGGCACCACATACATAATCGCTTTGTCAGATGACCTTGGCACGTCTATCATGGTTAAGTTAGCATAATGCTTAGCATAGCTGCAGATGACTGAAGTACATTTCTCTTGTTTTGTGGTACTTTCATTACAATGCTAATTAGGCTAGCTAGGTGAAACTGGGCATCAGTGTCGGGTGAGACTGTGAAAAGTCAAAAACGATCAATAGACTACACTGATAGTATATGTCAAATCACGTTACCAACTAGGATGAGCAGAACGACGTAATAAAAATAATACTGGGAGTTTGAATGAGTTTTAGTCCAGTTGGTCCAAACCTTGAAAGTGGATTGTTCCGGAATGTTAAACTGTCTTTGGCAGAGGATGACAAAGGTGTGAGCATACGTGCAGCTAGAGGTGAGTGAGACGCTGGACGTCGGGGAATGTGTGTGTGTGTGTGTGTGTGTGTGTTTGTGAGAGAGAGAGGTAAAGAGACATTGGGAAATCTGGGGATTAGATGACAGTGAACTCTCTGGAACGGATCTCTATGACGGATCAATAACGTGGAGCAGGCCCTCATCACTATCTACGCCGCAATAGGACCAGCGCCACGCCAGAGCTACTGAGTCATCTGCTATCACTGTGTGTGTGTGTCTATGCTTGTGTGTGCATTTCTGTGTGTATGTGTGTGCATACATGTGCATGTGTGTGTTTGTGTTTCTGTGTGTGTTCATGAGTGTGCTTATGAGTGTGTTTATGTGTATGCATGTGCCTGAGCTTGTGTGTGTTGTGGGTGTACATGTGTGAGTATGTGTGTGTATGTGTGTGTGTGTGTGTGTGTGTGTGTGTGTGTGTGTGTGTCTGTGTGTGTCTGTGTGTGTCTGTGTGTGTGACTTTAAAATGAGACTGAGACGGTTTGAGATGAGGGATGAGAGCTGAGGATTGAAGGGCGGTAACCTTTTCAGGATTGTGCGTATAAACATGATTCTCAAAGACAAATTGAGAAGTGAGGGATAGGCTGGAGTTTTGGCTACCCTGTACAGTTACATGGTTTATTCCATTTCAATGTCTTTCTCTAGTATGTTGTAGATGATACCAATCAAAACTGGGGTGGGACTATTTGGGTTTGTGGAGATGGGCAGACAACAGCATGCAAATTAATACAAAAAAAAAAAAAAAAAGAAATAAATTAGTGAAGGCAATGACAGTTTAGTATGGTGTGATAACAGCTAAGGAAAAATGAGTGAAATAAGAGACAGAGAGAGAAAGATAAGACAAAAGAAGAGAGGCAGAGAAGAATAAAAACAACTTGAGGTGAGTAATAAATAAAAACAAAAATAAACAAACAAACTGAAAGTAGAATCATCTGCCACCCCCATGCCTAGAGTCTAGTAGTCTGCCCTGTTCAGGACGTCCTTACACTGTCATCAGTAGCAGCTCTATATATTTTCACCTCAGGCAGGAGACGCCCGGGGCCCCTGGGGCCGATCAGAGACACCACGCCGTTGCAGTCCACCGTGCTGTTCCGCTTGCCGCCAGTGTGCGGCGCCAGCGGGTTGAGGCGCGAGGAGCCCTGGCTGTAGCCGCTGATGCTGTTGCGGCGGTAGGGGATGAAGAGGGAGCCGCGGCGGTCCTCGCTTTCCTCCACCGTGCTGTGCTCGTCGTCGGCGAACTCGTTCTCCGAGCCCACGTCTTTGCACCCGCCGCCGCCGCCGCGGCCCTTGAAGCTGAAGATGCTGCTGCGGCTGTTGTGGCGCGACATGAAGGGCGATCCAGGGATGCTGAGCAGAGACTGGGGGGAGAGAGAGAGACAGAGAGAGAGAGAGGGAGAGAGAGAGAGAGAGAGAGAGAGAGAGGACAAATGTTAGAGGAGACAGACACATGAAGACATGATGGATATGCTGACCATACACTGGGAGGGAGAGAGAGAGAGAGAGAGAGAGAGAGAGAGAGAGAGAGAGAGAGAGAGAGAGAAAGAGAGAGGGGGAGAGAGAGCGGCGGGAGGGGGGGATGAAAGGAGATGCGGAGTAGAGACTAGGGGAAGAGAGAGAAAGAGTGGCACAGAGAGAGAGAGAAGGAGAACGACATTAGAGGACAAAAACACATGAGGACAAAGACCAGAGAGGAAGATAGAGAGAGGGAGAGAGAGGAGATTAATGGGGACAGAGACAGACAGACAGAAAGAAAAGAGAGAGAGAGAGAATGAGTGAGGGGAAAATATTAAGGGACAAAGACATGAGGGGATGCTTAGCACAGACTGGGAGACAGACACAAGAGAGGGTGCTGACCAAAGACCAGGAGAGAGAGAGAGAGAGAGAGAGAGAGAGAGAGAGAGAGAGAGGGAGAGGGAAACAGGGAAGAAGAGAGAGGACGAGAGAAAGAGCAATAGAGAAAAAGGGAGAGAAGAGGAGGAATGGACATGAGATGAACAGAGAGGGTCACAAAGGCAGAGGACAAGCTTTCTCTGACCAAGAGCTGAGAGAGAGGCGGAGGGAACATGGAGACCTGAGGGAAGGTGGACAGACAGAGGACAACTGGTTTAGGACACCACAACAACGTCATGTGATGAGGTGCTTCACAGAGACATGGAGGAGGATGTCAAAACACACACACACACACACACACACACACACACAGACTGTCTTAGCTGACACCTGATTCATGCCGGAGGTTTTGCGGCCCAGCCGGTTGTCGGGGAAACGGAAGCGGCTGCGTTTGCTGCCGTCGTCGGACTCGGACTTGACCACCTTCTCGCTGTCGCCTTTCTCCTTCTCCTGCTCCTTCTGCCGCCACTTCTTCTTGCGGTTGCGCCGATCCTTGGCGCTCTTGGAGCTTAGCTTGGACACCTCGGAGGACGAGCGGGA
Source organism: Alosa pseudoharengus (assembly GCF_046254945.1). Classification (NCBI taxonomy): domain Eukaryota; kingdom Metazoa; phylum Chordata; class Actinopteri; order Clupeiformes; family Clupeidae; genus Alosa; species Alosa pseudoharengus. Next base: position 12,855,145 of record NW_027468837.1, on the reverse strand, counting down.
CAGACGCTCGCCGCCACCGTCGCCGTCGCCATCGCCGTCCACCACCACGTCCTCCGACACCGTGCCTGCCGACGTCGCCATGGCAGCGGCCTTAGTGACGGAAACAGGAACACATTATCAGTGTCTTTCGTGATCACTGTGTGGCCACAATTCTTCAGTGTTAACACATATGAACATTACCTTGATTTCAAAGACAGATTTCTTTTTTGCTATTCATTAAGAAATACAAGACAATTATCAAAGTTTTGCATTGATAACTGATAAATAGCTCAATTATGTCTCTGAATTTGCCTTTCCTCTTGAGTAGTGCTCCAACTTCTGGCACTATTGATACTGGTCCTTAGTTTACCCGTCATTTATCAGAATTTGCGTACATGTGCATCATCCTGGTTCTTTTTTAGCTGCTCCAGCATAGCCTTGAACTCGGCCTCTTTCTGCTCTGCCTCCTCCATGGTGGCCTGGTTCTGCTCCTCGTAGGCCATGGCCACCACAGCCAGGATCAAGTTCACCAGGTAGAAGGAGCCCACGAAGATCACCAGCACAAAGAAGATCATGTACGTCTTCCCCGCCGCGCGGAGAGTCTGAAAGAGCAGACCGCACGCACACAGCATGAGAGAAAACAATTAAATAAAACAATAGCCAGAAAACAAAATCAAGAATGGATAGGAAAATGACACAAATATTTATTTGTACTTCTATATAGCACCTCTGATACTTTCAATCCGGGTCAAACGTGCTCTAAAGGGTAGCATTGTGCCGTGATTAAGCTACTGGATGCCTAAAATTTCCCTCAGGATGAATAAAGTATCTATCTATCTATCTATCTATCTATCTATCTTAAAGGGTAGATATAGAGCATTGTGCTGTGATTTGGTTTGGCATGGCAGGTACAGTGGATATTGAACTGACCAGCATATAGAGATTCTCCCAGAAATCCTGGGTCATGAGTCGGAAGAGGGTCAGGAAGGCCCAGCCAAAGGAGTCGAAGCTTGTGTAACCATAGTTAGGATTCCGTCCGGCTTTCATGCAAGTGAACCCCTCTGGACACCGCCTGGATTGATGCACACACACACACACACACACACACACACACACGCAAAAACAGAGAGAGAGAGAGAGAGAGAGAGAGAGAGAGAGAGAGAGAGAGAGAGAGAGTATGAGAGAGAGAGAGAGACAGAGAGAGAGAGAGGTGCACATCCCATAAAATGCATAATGGCTTCCTTTGCGTAAAGGGCTGCTGGGAAGTGGTCCTATAATGATGAGCTCAGCATCATCGACTCACCCCGAGTCAGAGCTGTTTCCACAGAGCAGAGCGTCGAGCTGGCCTGGCAGGAAGTAGAAATTAGCTGCAATGCAAAGGGCACATCTTTGCGTTAGTTCACATGCATGGGCGACCTGAGAGTTTGAGTCAAACAGTACAACAAGCAAAACAACAACAATGCAAGTACAGTAAATACAACATCAAAACCTCCAAATGTATAATTGACTCCACAGGAGAAATAAACTGACCGCAATACAAGTCTTAATTTTCCAAATAATTTCTGTCTGACCAAACTAAGAAGAACAGACCAAACCTCTATAGCCAGTTTATGTTCGCATGTATGTATATGTATATGTATATGTATATGTATATGTATATGTGTGCCTGCACATGTGAGGTTGTGTTTTGCATATGGTATCTGTGTTAATGAGGAGACTCACTGTCGTTCATGATGTATTCATTCCAGTCGAAGCCGCGGCTGCCGTTGGCCAGGACGGGGTCAGTGAGGTTGACGGGCCAGAACACACACTTGTGACGCAGGTTCCCCATGAAGAGCTGCAGTCCGATCAGCGCAAACACACTCAGGCAGAACACTGTCAAGATCATCACATCCGACAGCTTCTTCACTGACTGGATCAGAGCGCCCACAATGGTCTTCAGGCCTGTACACGCACACACACACACACACAGGCACACGTGGCATACGGACACACACACATACACATGACATACAAAAAACAAAAAAGGCAGGGGTACACTTAACACCCATATACACCCAAACAGGGAGCTATAGTTTGTGCGCATATACATGCTTACACACCCACACACACAAACACACAAATAAACTTATACAAATAAATCTCTCACATACAATGCACACAACAAAGTATTGTACACTTCCAAAATAGATTTAAGAATTGAGGGATTCAACATAATGCAGGTTTTAGTGCAAATTAGCTTCCACAAAATTACATAATGTGAACTAGTGATGACAAAGTTCAAGATCAAATTTAAACTGAACCAAATATGAAACTATAAATGGAAACCAGATACAACCTGAAACATGTAGTTTTTTTTCTTTCAATTGTTCTCTCCCTCTCTCTCTCTCTCTCTCTCTCTCTCTCTTTTGCACCCCCCCCCCCCCCAAAGTGATGTTTCCTACTTTTTCCCTGTAGTTTGAAATATGTAGCATACATCTGCAAAAGTCAAAATTCAAGATTAAAAACTGGTGCAGTTTCTTCCCATCTCATTTCCAGCACTAACACCCCCTACCCCTACCCCTACAAATTCATATAGTGCGCCGGTCACTTAAATGCCATCACTGACATGCACAACAGATGGAAGATACTGCTCATACTAGAGATCTAGATTACAATAAATTAATCTATTTAAGTAAGTACATACATAGTATAAAAGAAAAGTGCTCTCACTTGCATATCTTTGTCTTTTTCAGCATTTATTTTTCACTGAACCAACAGTTTAGAAAATGCAGTCTAAAGCTGTTTTTTCCCTTCTTTTTTTACAATTGTTCTCTCTGGAATACATGCGAAGCAGTGCATGGTGGGTAGCTGTGAGGAGGAGCATATGGTATTCCTTTGGTTTGTCACAGCCCTGCCACTCCTGGTCTGTGCGTGTGTGTGTAGTGTGTGTGTAGCGTGTAGTTTGATACCCTCTCCGACAGAGAGACCACTGAATCGAAAAATAAAACGTTAAATTCGGACATGCTCTCCGACTCGCAATCCTCTAGCTTACCAGTAGCGTATGCAAAACACATGCACAGACACTCCACGGGGAGACACATCCAGACTGTAGCGGACTCTGAGTCGAGAGCCTCATCCTGGTCCAGCCCAAATCGTGCCCCAATAGCCTCGGTTACACTGTGACCCATCAGCACAGGAACTTAAGACCAGGAACTGTGGCCGTAACTGTTGAGCTGAGCTCGGGCTGGAGTTCCTGGTTAAGGCCTGTTTATGAGTAGCCCAGTACAGTAGAGCGTAAACGCTCCCTACTAGCCCCAGTCGAGGCCCACAGTGTAAACAGGGCTATTGTGGACCAGATGTGTGCCAGAGTCGGCTGCTGTCTGTTGGTGTCAGATCAGGCTGGTGTACGACGATGAGCCTCGTGTCCGTCTGACCTCACGTCTGACTGCACTGCTCGCGTTAGAGGTGCACCAGTTAGTTCCGCTGTCAAATAATTAAAAATGCTTCTGCACATACACAGTGATGCAGTTCCAAAGGTATGGCAAAAAACTACACTTCCCAGGACGACTGTGCAATCCAAACATCTTGGGTTTTTGCTTTAAGTATTTCATATGCACTTATTTTTTTTCCCATCAGGGATTGAAATTTTTTTTTTTAATAATTGCAATAAAACACTTCGAAACAGACCAAGGTGTACAGAATGCACAGGAATAGTGTGAATTATTGGCCTTCAACATTCCTTTTGTACTGCATCACTATTCAAAAGCATTTTTACTCATCACAGTAGAAGCTAGGCACTACACCTTTAACACAGACATTTCAAGATTGTTATGCCACTGAGCGTGTGCAGACAGCAGGGCAGGGAGGGGAGGAGCCTCACCTCTTCACAAACACTCATCTCACGATTGTAAGCTTGGTTTATGAGAGCGACCTCTCCATCTACAGGAATGCAGATGAAATAGGCAGACAGAACAGCAGCAGCAGCAGCCGCAGAGGGAGCAGGAAGGAGGGAGGAGAGGAAAGGACAGACAGAAAGGAAGGAGGGTGGGAGGGTGGTGGTGAGGGATAAGGCTTTACTGCATGCAGGCCATTTAAACACCAAGGCTGAAGACATCATCATCATCATCATCATCATCACCTTTGTCGGCTGTACTGCCATAGGAATGATGACATTTCTATTATGCGTATTGTTCACGTCCTAAGGCCAATGCAGTGTTCTTACGTATGTGCTTTCAGGCAGGCTAAAGTCTCCATGACCAGTGCTTCAGTGAAGTACAAATTTCTCACTGCGAATCAATCCTGCTAAACGCCCTTGACCACTGCCCTGGAACCTGACCTGCTGCTGTATAACTGAGCCTGAGCACAATAGCAGAAGGCTACTTTTTCTAATCTTTTGTGTTTGTGTGTGTGTGCATAAGTGTGTGTGTGTGTGTGTGTGTGAAGCAGCATGCAGCAGAATGATATTATACTAGGCTTGGCAGTCTTACTAAACACATGATGCGTAGTCCACCGGGAAAGACTACATGGCTAAGAGTTAGCTTTAAATTGGACTGTACAGTACATATAGGATTGGTTCTGCAATAGGATTGGTAGTCTGGGGATACCTCTAGTCTATGGTGTACTGGTGTCAGTACTAACTGTTGAGTTAGCTGGTAGCCATATGTGCAGTCACTAAATATGTAAGACTAACTGAACACCATTAACAATACATGAGAATAATTATGCAGTTGTATTGTCATGTGTATCTCACTTTATGATCAACAAAAACTGTTTTCATCGCATAATCACAGCAGAATTTTACAATCACAACATCCAGTAGAGACTAGATCCAGTGTTACCTACTTTCCCATATCAGTGAGAAAATACTGGGCTTATAGTACCTGATGGTTACATTAGCATTATCTATACTATACTATAGGTCTCAAGTCTCTCTACCAAACCCCACTATACTATCATCTACTAAACTACACTAAACTACTGTGCAACACTATACACTATATACAATAGTAGATTGTAGTAGATTACACTATACTGTACTAAACTATACTATGTCGTAGGCTTTTTAGCACCTTTTCCACATTTCTGAAGCCATTTGTATATTGTAGCATGTGTGTTGTGTTGTGATGTCTCTATCAGGATGCATGTCAGAGAAAGAGAGAAAATAGCTCTGCCATTGAACAGGCCACCAAGAAAATGTCAAGTTATGAAGAGTAAAGGTGGTGAAAGATGTGGCCAGAGACAATCCTCCAAGCAGAAATTCAAGCAAAGTTCCCAGAATTGTGGAAGAGAAGTCAATCTAAGAGATGTGGCTCCAAAAAGACTAAAACGTTCAGATTGTAGTAAAGGGCACACCAGCAACAGAGAAAATGGACACAGACTTCCAGGGTGATCTTCTGGATGTGTAGAATAGACACAGTATGAATGAATGAGTTCTAACCATGGCTGAGAATTAGACACCTTAGTGGAGGTGTGCAACTTGCTGGTTAAAAAGATCTTGTCTAAAACGGAATAAAAAAGATTCAAGAAAAGGAATAGATAATGAAAGATATAATATCTTTATAAAAATATCCATTTTTTTCAATAATAGGTAAAACAAGTCATCTTTCTGGTCATGACCAAAGTGAATGGAAATCCGGTGTAAAGAAACACCACAAAATCCAGCAAGGTAGAGAAGTCTCAGTTGATTAGCTGTGCTCAGTTGAGTAGGTCTAGTTCAGTAGTTCTGTAAAGGTATGAAAGGCCATTACCATACACTAAAACATGTTCTCAAAAATACCATTATCACCCACAGTTTACCATGTTGCTTTAAGAGCAAGAAACAGTGCAGTATCTTGTTGCACCATGGTGACTGAAGGAAGGGAATAGGAGAACTTTGTTTTGGTGCACAACATCCTGAATGAATTAGCTCTTGAGAATGGTAAAGAAACATTGCAGGTATCTAACCAAAACGTGTACTATAAAATGTCACAGAGACTTGTGATGAAATGAGATTTGACAGCAAGAAACAACAATGCTGAAAAGCTTGATGAAAATCCACATTTCAACTGTGAATGGACAAGTTTAAGACTTAAAGCTTTCCAAGTGAAGCCATACAGTCACTCTTAGAGTAGTAGTAGTGGTCTATAGAAACTCTATCAACATTTATATGCAGGAAGGACTCAAGCAGAGCAAATCAGTGATACCATACCCTAAGGACGTGGAAGAAACCCAGAAGAAACTGGTGAAAAGTGAAACTTGTTGTGCCACATGAGTAACCGGAACGTTCTATCAACAAATTCTGAACAAATTCTATCAACAAATTCTGTTATCAACTACTTGTCTTTCTACAAACTCTTTATCACTTAACTTATCTAACTGTTCTATCATCAACTTTTAATCATCAACTAGCCTTGGAACAATACAGAAAAGACTGCAAGTGAAATTTATTGGGCACATGAGTGGCCGGAACATTCTATCATCAACTTAGTAGCTAAAGTGAATATATGTAACGACTTCAGAGGAATACCAGACTTTTGAGTTTGTAATTAGATAAGTTAGCTATTTTAAGAGTAAGGCCAATTAGCAACAATGTGTACATGGGGAGAGACGGATACTGTTTAATTTATGTAATTTGCTTGACAACTAGACAGTGTGATTGAGTGTGAAAAAGGGTAGATGTGCTATGATGAGTAAAACTTGTGTGAGTTCTGTAATGATGGGCTTTAGACATACAGTAGTTCATACTGATACATAGCAAAATATTAGTATAGCCAAAAATAATAGTTTAGGATGATATTGTTTACTTGCCAATCCACAGAACATTTGAATATATTAATGAAACATGACAAAATGTTGTTCTGTGTGAAAAGTGGTCGGGTATTTCCTGCCTACATTACACTGGAGAAATCTATGACAAAAAGCATTTTTAAATCTGTAACGTTTTGAAAACAACTTGGTGTTTTACATTGATGCATAAAAGGGAGTAGACTGCAAAGCCTATCAAAAATGTGTCATCACCATTTTTGAGTGCAATAACACAAACGCAAATTAATTAAAGCACTGTTTCCATGGCATCCCGTGTGGAATAGAAGCCTTAGGAAGCACACATGAAGCCAGTCAGCCTTCGAGTTTAAGCACGTCTCACCTGGAATCACAGAAATAGTTTTCAGAGCTCGCAGAACCCTGAATGTTCTCAGCGCGGACACATTCCCCAGGTCCACAAACTCTGTTACATATCTGAAACAAGGGAGGATCACACACACAGAACAATCACGACACAACACACACAAAAACAAACAGACACACACACTGCACACACACACATACTGCACACACACACACACACACACACACACACACACACACACACACACACACACACATACTGCACACACACACACACACACACACACACACACACACACACACACACACACACACACACACACACACACACACACACACACACACACAACACAAACATACATACTGCACATACACAAACCAACTCATGTTCAGCACCACAATTGAGCACAACACCACCACAGGGCAGGAGTAACACACAACTGCAAAGCCAGAGGTGGGAAACCAAGAGGACGAGAAGAAAGGGGGGAGGTGGAGAACAGGAAGCAAGAGGGGGGCATCCCTAGACCTGGCCTGAGTCCATCCCTTGGGAGGACCATAAATAGGTCTCTGCCATAGAGCTACCCACACCCACGCATGTTTTTAAAACAAAATCTGCCTACAGTTGAACACACTGAGGCACGTTACACTGACAGGAATGCTGCCACAGTAATGGTTAAACAGGCGGAGAGGGAGAAAAATACTCATCATACAGAAAATAAAAAAAAGAAGACGCTCAGTTGGTGGACCCACATATGACATGGTAGTGGTCTCTCTTTATGTGTCTCAGTTGGTGGACCCACATATGACATGGTAGTGGTCTCTCTTTATGTGTGTCATGTGCTTGGCCTCAGACGAAGACTTGTTTTGTAAGTATGTTGGAATGAACAATTCCTCAAAACTGAAATATTGCATTTGTTAGTGTTCTGGTTTTTGAGGTGTTACGCTTATTTTTATATATCTGTCACAGGGAGCACATTCAGACAACATAATAAAAAATGAAATGGGCTAACTGAGCCACTGTCATATCAACATGCTCTCAGTATGTGGGAGCCAATTCTCACTTCAATTAGGGGCCTGGGAAATACATTTCCAGAAAATTAAAACACAAAATCCTGTTAAAATATCTGAAAATATCTGAAACTTTTTTTTTTTGAGAAGTGCAAAATGACATAACAGCAGTGTCCAACTTAATATTGCAGACGCAATGAAGCATTTCTTGCTTTTTCTGCTTGTTTGTTTGTATGTAGCTTACTTTGAAAGCAATGTCAGTGGCTGCTTGGTCTGTCACACATGTTCCAGATCAGAGCCAGGCTACTGACTAGTAAACTGAGTGAAACTGGCATTATGATAAATGTATGTCAAAGTTGTCACATGTTCATCTTAACAGTTTTTAAGTCTAAAAAAATACTTTTCAAATTTGGTTTCTATGATGTAGATGAATGTATTGCAGTGGCATCCCTATTGAAACTAAAATAAGCAAAACGATGCACGATAATTTAAGCAAAACGATAATTTGTACACCAAACATCCGGCTCAAGGAGTGTATCAGAATCTCGTTCAGTAAAAGTTGTTCTATACAGTTTTAAAATTACATAGGTGATACTTCAAATACAGTTCCTCGGTTAATGTCGGAGTTAAAACCAGTTCAATTTGTGTCTGATAATGACTAAACACTTAGAGAGATTACTAAGAAACACGATTTTCGACGCCAACACATTCAATTTGTTATTTTAATCTTTCAAATGCATCATAATCACTAGTCATGAATATGTCTAAGACTCTACATATTAACCTCACAATCAAACACGGAAAATCTGATTGATAACAAATAATAATGTATTTTATCTATCTATCTATCTATCTATCTATCTATCTATCTATCTATCTATCTATCTACTGTATCTATCTATCTGTCTGTCTGTCTGTCTGTTTGTCTGTCTGTTGCTGTTATTGACTATATTCTGATTTTTCTGGTTATCTCTTTCTCTCTCTATTTTACCTCTTCTCTTCTTTTCATCTCTTTCCTTGCTCTTTCCTTTGGATCGCATGGGAGAGCGGAGGGGCTAAGCAAAGGGCTGCATGTGGAGGGGATGGATTGCTTGCTGTTTGAGAATGCAGTCGAGGTATTGATTGGTGGAGTCGTGAATTAGACTAAGGCTACACCCCTGTACGCCTGTATTTTTAATGACAGCGTAATTTTTTTTAAATAGCACAACCATTACACTCATAATAATATTTGCCATGGTTAGGTAGTCACATTTAAAACGGAAGATTTTTATGTCGATGTGCCTAAAACACATTCCACCTGACACTCTGATAAAAGGGTGATGACGTCAGATCAACTCAGGACTAGGGTAACTTGACCCGGCCTACTGACTCAGCACATCTCTGTAGTGCATTAAGCAATGCACACTGGCAAAAAAGCTTCTCTCAGATTCCACTTGCACTTGATTGAGGTCTGAAGGGCTGCATTCTCAAATGTATGGGCGTGTATATAATGTGGACCGCTATTACACAAGGGAGTAGTGTAGTCAGTTCCTTAGTGCATTAAGAAATACGTACTGGCACAAAAGCTTCACTTAGATTCAACTTAGACTTGACTGAGGTCTGCATTCTCAAATGTATGGATGTGTATCATGTCCATGATATCCTATGTCAGGGCCACTACACAAAAGGGAGCTGTCTTATGCATCACTATTTACAGTTTGAAGTGGACTGTTTTGTGTGTATTTGAGTGATTTCACTGATTATGTGAGTGTGAAAGACTGTGTATATGTTTGAGTTACTGAGTGTGTGTGTACTGTGTGCATCTATATGTCATTATAAATGAACTGTCAGAATCATTTACCATCTGACAAGGTTGTCATTCTGCACCAAATTGTGGGCTGAAATTTCAACATTTTGGTGGCTACAACAATCATACAAACCTGCCATATTACTGTAAGTGGTATGATCAAAGAATTGGTTAACTGAACTGTGTTCCCATTCCCTATAACTTTATAAACAAATAATACATATCTACATCACTTGAAATATAATATTATCTGAAAGAGTTATTATAACAGCAATTTCACCATTAAAATGTGTCATTTGTTTATTTACTTCATAATTCCTTAGATATTGCTGGCAAACTCTTTTGGTTGCAAGAGACAGAATGAAAATGACAAAAATGACTGAATTGGCACACAGACTGATTCATCATCATACATGACCATCTAGGTATACATGTGTGTGCGAAACTCACGCCATGGATATGACCATAAAGTCCAGCCAGTTCCAGGCATCCCGGAGAAAAGTGAAGCTATCTATAGCGAAGCCTCTGGAAACAATCTTTGTCAGAGATTCAAAGGTGTAGATTCCGGTGAAAACATACCTGCACAAGCACAAGCTCATTATTTATCTTCAGAAATGACATAGTCAAGGAAACATAAACATAAATATGTTTTTAAAAATGAAGACTTTGGACATTAGTTATTATTATCAGTGCTGTATTCATATTATATACTGTACATACACACTTAGTTTGTATACGTATTGCATAGTGAAGAATTTAGCTTTTCAAAATAGTTGAAGAAGGAGATTACACAAACTTAGATTTGTGTGCAAAAAGAAGAATGTATTTGTAAAACAGTAGGAACAGAGGAAAAGGAAATGAAGTACTTACTCCACTTGTTTGGACCAATTGGGTGGATCGCTAAATGTCATGAATACGCAGTTTGTCAAAATAGTACACATAATGATCATGCTGAATAATGTAGGGAGGGAGTTAAGGAAAACAGAGTGGCCTTGGCACACACACACACACACACACGTACACACACACTATATCACACACACAGACTCAAAGTTTGAACAACTTGAAGGATCTCCTGCAGCAGAAGTGGAATATGCTGGTTGTGCTATATTTCACGTCACAAATGTATGTGCCACTTGAATGTATAGTTTGGAGTTGTTTTGTTTGCTGTGTCATTGACAGATTTTTTTTCACTGATGCAGAAATACAGCTGTTTCTTTATAATACTGACAGGATCAAACTTTGCCCATCACATCTGACTGGTTGGTGTGTCGCCATGGCCACTGCTAGGTGGAACAAAGTAACCTGATCTGTCTCTCAGGCAAATTCCCATATGTGAGTAAGGCTTCTGGACACTTCCTGAGTCTGCGGTTTTCCTGCGCCCGTCCCAGTTTTCTGGTATACCACCTCATTTGCTACAAGAAAGTTGCATAATACAAAATGCTCGGGGGAGCTTGTTTGAGTGTACAGGTGTATGTTTGCATGTAGAATTTGTTCAATTTCCCCTTTTTTGTCTTGCCAATTCACAGTATATTCTTATCTCTTCTTATTGCTTTTGCCTGGCTTGTCTCTAGTTTTGAGATTTACACTACAATGTAAAGATATACACTACTGTTCAAAAGTTTGGTGTCACTTAGAAATGTCCTTGTTTCCATAATTAATGTTGTAAATGACTGTTGTAGAAAGAAATGGCTGATGATCTTTAATGCAATATCTACATAAGTATACAGATGCCCATTATCAGTCCCCATTCGTCCAATGTTCCAAAGGCACATTCTGTTTACTAATCTGATATCATTTTAAAAGGGTAACTGAGAAAACATTGGAGAACCCTTTTGCAAATATGTAAGCACATAATGTATTCTGAAAACTGCTACCCTGATTAAAAAAAAACAATGCAACTGATTTCAGCTGGTATTCTGTCTATAATGGAGTGGAATGGAAATTTCTAAGTGACCCCAAACTTTTGAACGGCAGTGTATTTCTTAGAATATGTCCACAAAACAGCTGTATTCAGGATACTGTAAGCCCTTCCACGACACTACTTAGGCACCAAATGGTCTATTTTCACACAGTGTCTGTGTGCTTTGCCAATACAATCTTGAGTACACACTGGGAGCAAATTCTCTCCTGTTGCAGGAAGTCTTTAAGAACATTTTTATTTGTATTTCAAAAGGATATGAGTGTATCAAAATTTTAATTGCTATTTTTCTGAAAATACTGAACGGACTAATGATATACAATGACGGTGTTGCACTGAACCTGAAGATTGTTTTCCCTTTGTTTATTACTATAAATGTCTGTGGAAAGAGAGAGAGAGAGAGAGAGAGAGAGAGAGAGAGAGAGAGAGAGAGAGAGATTAAAATTCCCAAGCAGTCTTCAGTCTCATGTCAAAGTTGATTGAGATTGACACTGATAAAGAAAAATAATTCTATATTATGGAGTAAACATATCAGAGGTAGTCCACCATGTTAGCATGCTCAACAAAGTAAATAAAGATACATTCAGGGGCACATCACATTGAAGCTTGTGAAAACAGAACATGTTCTTTGACAGCAGTTCTACCACAGAGACACGCATCATCTTCATACAAACCTTAATTAGTCCTAATAGTTAAAAACTGAAGGGACTCCTAACACTTCACTGGAACCTAAGGAAGTCCTAATACATATTTGTTGGAACCTTATCTCACGTTAAAAACGATTATAAGGTATTATTGCATCTTGTAAAAGGACTATGCATAAGTTGTTAAAATGCACTGATGACTAATGACCAGGGCATGTAGTTATGAGTCGGCATGGTTGGTGATATAATGCATTATACAAAATAATCTGAGATTTTTGGCTAATAATGCTATAATCTGGTGTAACCATTAGTTATAATACATTAAAGCAACAGTTCATATTGCATTATGAAGATTGCTATAGTCTTATACTTGTTTGCAAATGATTATAATGACTTATGATCACTTTATATCATGCATAAGTCACTACAACAATGACCTTCATAGAAAGTGTTACCGGAAGTCCTAATGCATGTTCTTTGGAACCTAAGGAAATTCTAATTGCATGTTCATTAGAACCTAAGGAAATTCTAATTGCATGTTCATTGGAACCTAAGGAAATTCTAATTGCATGTTCATTGGAACCTCAACATGTCTTAATGTATTAATGCATCCTGATGTCCTAGGACCTAGTACATACCCATGGCACTCAGTCAGCAGGCAGCACAGTGTCACAATAACCACTGGCCAATGATGGACAGAGCCACAGGCAGACCACCACAAGCAGAGGACAGACTACTGATGCCAACGGCAGACAGAGACGCCACAGTAACCTGAGCCTGTGCTGCCAAAGGTTGGCACGGCTGCCCACCAGTGTCACAGCAGCTTGGGCTGCCACTGGCGGGGGGTGGGTAAGGATGACCACTACTGTCACCGTAGTCTGGGCTTCCGCCGCCAAAATCTGGCATTACAGGCTTCTGCTAATGACAGGCCTTCTGCAGCAGAGTCGACAGAGATGACTCTAATAGGACCTGTAATTCACACTTAATTTAACACTGCAGTTAGCACAAACACTGTGCTACAAATTCAACATGAACTTGAGCACAGTAATGTTCAGGTGATTAGAAATGGCATCTAAACACTGTGTTGTATATATAGTGGACTCAGCTCAAAAGTCTGTGCATTGCAAAGTTAACGGCACACAGTGACAGTTCAATTTCAACAATTTTGTGTTAACATTCTATTTCAACGGTAACCCTTTGCCCAGCTCCCCTGTATGTTCGCTGAGAACTACAGTGCCTCCTCAAAAGGTTTGCAAGTGTTCGCAAACATTTACAGAGAAATCACAGCAAACGCGAACACACCTCTGAGCTACATGTAGATATTATTATATTTGATAACATTTTAGATTTTTCTATTATAACATTGGCACGTATTCCATTGAGTAAAACTGTAGCCCTGACACACTATCACAGCTCTGCAGAGGCAGAGCAGGTAACCATTATGTTAAAGATTCATACCATCAGCAGCAGTGTTTAGCCCCAAAGAGCCGCTTAAAAGAGCCTTATCTCTCTGAGCGGGTGTGATTAAAGGACATCACAGACCTTGGATGTCCTGATGCAGAGGGCAATTATATTGAAATCTGTAGAACAGTGTGTGTTTGTGTGTGTGTGTGTGTGTGTGAGAGAGAGAGAGAGAGAGAGAGAGAGAGAGTCTCTGTGTACATCTATATGTGTATGTGTGTGTGTGTGTGTGTGTGTATGTGTGTGAGAGAGAGAGTCTCTGTGTACATGTATACGTGTATGTGTGTGTGTGTGTGTGTACATATCAGATACCCTGGGTGACAAAAAGCCTTCTCCACCAGCCGCATTTGTTCCATCTATCCCTGCACCTGCAAACATCACTCCCCTCCCCTCCCCATCCACCAGGCTTGACCTTGAACCTCTTGACCTCTGACCCGTCCACTCTACTCACTTTCATGGTCTGATAATAGGGATCCAGGTCTTCCAGCGGTGTGGCCGTCATGCCCGGGGGGATGTCCCCGTAGATGAAAGGCAGGCTCTTGCCTGCCTCCAGGTCACGGTTGGGCTTTGGCCCATCGTCCTCCGTTTCATCGCGGTGACTGCTGTCCGAGCGTGGCTTGACAGGCTTCTTCTTGCGCTCTTCCTCAATGCGCTTTTCGATGTTAATGAGACTCTCGGGCGTGAAGTACTTGAAACTGTCAGGTCCTGGAGTTGCAAACAGGGGGGCGGCCATCTTCGCATCCTGCAGCGTGGAGCACTCTATTTATAATCCATTAAGATCTATGCATCACATAGGGATGGAGAAGAGAGAGAGAGAGAGAGAGAGAGAGTAAGAGAGAGAGAGAGGAGGGAGAGATTGGTTAAAGTTACTATATTAGAGATCAAAGACATTTAGTTGGATTCGGGGCAACTGGAAATCAAACTCCCCACCAGCACAGAGAGAGAGAGAGAGAGAAAGAGAGAGAGAGAGAGAGAGAGAGAGAGAGAGAGAGAGAGAGAGAGAGAGAGGGGTGGGGAAAGACAAAGCAGAACGAGATCTTAGAAAATACACCAGCTGAAAAGCAATCCTCTGTTCAAAACCAACACACATAATCATTTGTGAATATATGCGTCAACATGGCTGATATATAGGTCAAGTGTTCAAATATATATAAATGAAAATTCTGGTCATGTAATACCATATAATATTGTGCAATATAGAAATATGTCACGCACTGAGGAGAAAACCTGGCCTGTGTGTCGAGCCCTGTCTGAGTAATGATGTAGTTTGATTGATCCAAGTCATACAACCTACCAGGATAATCTTTAGAAATATAATCACTATAACAACAACAGTAATAGATCAACAGGGGGTACATACAGTACAGGTCATTATTCGTAGTGGAATATGAGGTATTATGCAAACTGCTGATCAATATAGCAGAGACCAGATGCTGCAAGCTTGTTAAGACATTGCATCATCTATGACTTTAGGATAAATGCTATTGGTAATAATTTACTTTTTAAAATCAAATCAAACTAAATCTAGGCTGAATATGGGATTTAACACAGTGCATTGCAGCAAAGAAATTAGTTTGTAATTGCACCCTATACAATACAATAGTGTTCATGGCTATATTGCTGCTAGTTAACAAACACATACAGTATGCAAACACATACATACATAGTCTGTTCTACATATTTGAAAGAACTGTAATTTTTTGTTGCTGGATGTAATCTTTCAATCAGATTGTTTTACACTTTACAAGTTAGGCTATGACAGGCTGTGCTAACATATTAAAACATAAAGTAACCTGCAGCATAACTTGTAACCTGGTATAGTAACCTGGTCAACTATGGAATCAAATTACTGGATTTATGCATGAAATATAATCTGATATAAACCTTAGGATTCAAGGAACAAAATAATACATTAAAGGTTGACTTGACAAATCCTCAAAATCAGTAATTTTATCAATATAAACAAAGTCAAGCAGGGTTCTCAGTCTTTGTCTGAAGACCAAATAACTTTAAAGCATATCAAAGGCTGACTTACCACCATTTAAAACTAGATATAAACCAGGATCTAGTCGATCTTGTCAGTTTCTTTTTTTAGTTTCTTTTTAGACAGAGAGGAGGCAGCTCAGAGAGGGTGAGAGAGAGAGGGATTAGGAGTGGGTTTGAGAAATGACCTCAGGCCGTACTCCACCAGGGTACCCGCGGGCACTGGACCCATATGTGGTGCAGGATGCCAATGCCACCAGTGCACTACGGCTCCCCCTGGGTGGGCATGTATGAGAATGCGTGGGGAGGGCAGAGGTGACTGAAAGGCCTTGCACATGGAACCTCACAGGCACTAGCCTGCCTGAGATGCAAAACACCAACACTACTGTTGTGGCTCCCCTTGTAATGTCCGTTTGTTGAGGAGAGACTGCTGGTCCTGACCACAACCTACATCAGCTATACTGTAGCCACCGCCCTGCTTTATAAATGAATCAATATATCTTTCAGACCACACTATGCTTCCCTGTTCTTACATATGATACACCATTTTGTCCTAAACATCCCACCCAGGACATAAACTGCCCTATACATATACATAAACTCTCCACCAGCCACCAACCTTTTCATTAATTTACAATCAACCTACATCAGTATAATTTTCAAACCAGAATACTGTATGTTGCATGGTTTTGCCATGTTTGTTAAATCAGTTCATCTGACAAGAGGTTGTAGGCCCCTTGTCTTCACCATGTAAATTGTCTCTTCTTCCAAAGCATCAGTTTCACCCTCCACCAGCCTGTGTCGGTTTTTAATGTAGCAAACATTGCGCACTATGGGAAAAGGAGGCTAACTGTCTAGTGACATTGATCCACACGTGCACCTACATGCATCTACTGTATACATTCTGCTCCCTAAGTGCCTACACATACTGAAGAAAGCGTACGCATGTGTCCAGCTCAACCTATGCACACACACACACACACACACATACACACACACACACACACGCTGCACTACCTAGTACCATACTGCACTGTGCCTTTTCGAGTCCTTTACCTCCAATGGCAACAACTCAGAGTGTTCCTTAGCCCCCGCCACTCTACCCTGAGATCCAAATACAAACACAAGGCTGGGCTCTAACAACTATCCAAGCACTTCATCCGTACTCAGATCTGTACCTACTGTACAGTACTACTGCATTCAAAAATCTACCTAACACTGGCTCTTCACTGTCCTATTGGAATAAAGGCAAACAATGGCAAAAATAAACAACAATAATAATGAAAATCTGCCCTGACAAGAACTGTGACCTTTCATTCAGAATTAAATGTTACAATAAAAATCAAACCATTCAAACACAATGGGTTCTAGAAAAGAAAACAACATTCCTGACTTTGTATATTTACATTTTAACAGGCTTTTCTTTTCAACCCACCCTTGCTTCCTTGTCTCTGTCCAGTAGACGAGTGTACAGGCTCATGTCCTGTCTTATGTCATAAAAGCCCTTGGCCTCGGTGAGGCTGTACGCTTTAGCTGCAGTGACACGCTGGCCAGTCGGCTCTGTGCTGGCTGCCAGAGAAACAGGAGCACACACACACACACACACACACACACACACACACACACACACACACACACACACACACACACTCACACACACTCAGCACAGATTTTCCCAGTGGCCAGTCAGCAGAAGCTAAATCTAATGTGGGTTTGACCAGATCAATCTGATTATGCCTGTGTCTGCTGCTCACACCGCTGCGCTTTCCCCAGATATGCTGGGGAAGACTGCTCTGCCCACTGACATGAATATTTATGCCTCTGTTTCCATGTTTAGGGGAAATTAAACCAGTTACTCCTAGAGGTGCATGTTTTTTCCTTTGTTGTTTTTGTATTGAAAGCAATAAATGATCTACCTGATATTTATACACATAGTTTCAATTCCAATTTGAGCCACCGGACCAATTAATGTGTATTTATATTTATGTACTTCTCAATACCACTGACAAACTATTTAACAGACACATATAATGACTGATAAAAAAATAGACTGGTAGACTATGTGTATGGTGTGTGGTGCTGGATGAGTTCAACAATTGCACAGTGTGTACGTGTACATCTGTTCCATACCTAAGATAACGCTCCACCCATGTACATACCCATGTATGGCTTCTGCTTAGTGGAATAAAAGGCAAATGTGTGGTTTTGTAGAGAAACCTTTTTTTTTGTGTCACCCTGAGCTCAAGCAGTCTGTCTGTGGACAGGGATGGCGCTTGTGTGATTGACCTATGGTGCTGGCACATCCGCTGACTATATTCTAATTGAGAATGTTAAAATATAAAATTACGTGACCCAAGCATTTGCTGCTATTCCGCTGCAACCCAAAAAGGCAAAAAGCAGCACATTTGTCCTCTCAGTAGAGCGGGAGGAGAGGTGCAGGGTAGGATAGGTTAGAGGAGACATCATCACCAAACATGGCCCCATCTCGCTGCTGAAACTAACAACGCTCCACCTCAGCCCAGCGCTTCTCCTCTCACACTCTCACATGCCCTGATGACACACACACACACACACACACACACACACACACACACACACACACACACACACACACACACACACACACACACACTATATCAGTCTACCCCAAAGTAACACACATACACAAATATACCAGTCACCTCTGTCCCACAAGAATGAGAGAGAGAGAGAGAGAGAGAGAGAGAGAGAGAGAGAAGACCCACATCCACCTAGAGCCAGACCTTTTTCCGGTCTACCCTCACTTTTCCCCGCTCTCAGACTCAACCTAAGAGTGATTTAAGTGCTTCATTAACTTAGGCCACAAAACATCATAGATTACATTTCTGGCGTTGATTCACATAGCTACTGCTACACCCTGAGTCACTATGGCTGGAGCTCTACAAAGGGGATGGGGAAAATGCATGCCAAAGGCTGAATGGACAGCCACCCTTCAGCCGGTAAGCTTGGAACATTCTATTGCATTCATCAAGAAACAGATTCTAAAATTCCATCTGAACCCTCATTCTACAACATTCTAAACATACCAGTGTACCCAGTGTACCGTTCAAACTATTTCCTGTCTGATGAAGGTCTGCAATAATATTGAATGGTCTTTGCTGACAAACACTGACTGTTTATCTAGAAATGCCAGTCAGAAAATCTGCATGGCCAGAAAAAAGAGAGCCCTACTGTATATGGTGCACTAATAAAAAAACACACTAAAATTATTTAAAAAGGGCAATTCCAAATGAAAGCACAGCTCCTAGTGTGTCAACATACATTAATTGTAAATGACATTTGTATCGTTATTTCAGGCCTCTTCCTGAAAACTTGCTTTCTGAGATGTGAGGTTTTGCATCGACAGCAACAATACTTTCACTGTTTGTGGTGCCCTGAAAGCAGAAAGCCATGGTCAAATTTGTCAACACTGCAATACTGAAGCTGAAGTCCCCAAACACAGAAACAAATTCCAAGCAGCCGGACCCAGCATCTGAAGGGACTATAAAGCTTCACAGACGTCTGCATTTCTGTCAGGTTGTGAAGCAATATGTGTTTAAGAAAACAAAACCTTATTTGCTACAAAATGCATTGTCTTATGAAGCTAGCTGGGTAGCATGCTAATTTCAGTGGATATCTGGGCAACACAGAGCAAAGACACTCTGAAAGACTTCATATTCTTTTGCTATTTCTAGGTCATTTTTTTAGAAAATGTTTAACTACAAATCCTAAATATAGCATCTTTAAAAGAAAATAAAAATGTGCATTGACTGACAGAAAACAGACCCACACAGCCACACACACCATGGGGCATTGCCACTGTAGCACACATCACACCAAATCATCCTGTCATTTCAGCTACAAATGAAAAAAGCAGGAATAGTTTTTAAGATAATTTTATGCCAATATTCACAATTTAACTTTTCAAAGCAGCTTCACAAAGGAGGACAAACTGAAACGTGAAAATGAATAAAGAACAAAGAGCAACAAAGCATGAAATGAAAATAACAAAAGTAGCAAATATGATGGCTGGTTAAAAGAGTTATGCTATAGAGTAAAATAAAAACATGAAACACACAGCAGACTTTCAAAATTGATACTGACAATGTATTATTCATAAGTATTCCTTTTAGCCAAGGACTGAACTTGTGCTTAGGTAAAACACTATAAATCTGAACTTAAATTTGAAATGTGCTTATTACTTAATAGTTGGTAGTTAATCCTTTCCATAGCCAATGGAGGATAATTATGTCTGGTTACTGTTGTGATAAGCAGATGAGAGTTGTTGACTCCCCCTACTTAAAATGGTCAGCACTAATTCAAAACAAAACATATTTAACAGGCTAGAGCATTTTGGAATTCAAAGTTAAAAGACATCAAATCCTATCTACTAGTTGCAAATTATGCCTAGTCCAACAGAATTTTTGAGGGGATGGTTTAAACTGTTCTAAACTCTAAAGTTTGAAATATTGCTTTGTCAAATCCAACCTAATAATGTGGCATAGGCATCTGCTAGTATGCCCTGCATCCTTTTAACAATCACTGCAGCACCTCACTATTGGTTTTACATTTCATAGTGAATGTTCTTTAAAAAGCAAAATTTGAAAAAAAAAAATGTTTTCCTTTTAGTGCAGTCTCATGAAATGCTAAATTTGAAAGGTTTAAGAGATTTATTATTAAAGACAATTCTTGAGTTATTCTTACCATCCTTTTTTGTATGGCCATAACAAATAACAACTACAGTTCAAACCTTACATACTGTACATATAATATTTAAGCTGTCAAACAGCTCGTCATATATTTGGAGCTGATTTCTGACACTTTCCCTCTCTCTCTCTCTAGAGAGAAAGAGAGAGAGAGAGAGAAACATGCTATTATTGTGAGACTGAGGTATTTCTAGCTGTGTCAAAAATAAAAACAAAATGTAACATAAAGTAGGCCTATGATGTTATACAAATTTGAGTTTTAGGAACAGGTTGCTAGTTTGAATTTGATACTATAGAAAAAACAACTCTATGTATGAACTTTAATAGCTAATTAGCCATTCAATCGAGTGTGTGAACAGACAAGTGCATGGAGATCAGACAGATAATTACGGTAGTGGTACATCCATCTGCCTGCCATGCAGGCGCATGTTGTCACATGACTAAAGCTGAATCATCAGTTGCACTCAAATCACCGTGCACAATTTGCTGCACAGCCACCCTGAATCACGGGAGGAGTCGTTCCTAGGTCACAGGAGTCATTCACAGTCATTCATAATGCTCAGAGGGGTAGTCATTTCCAGTAAGGGCCAGGGAATGCGGGCCAGTGCTGTATAATCCCACTAATGGTTCTCGATTACAGATTGGCCAACCATCTTGAGTGTGAAGCTCGAGTGGTGCATCCCGAGAGAGAAAAATATACCGATCCCTCCTGTAAATCATCCTACGATAGCAATGCCTGTCTCTCCACACAGCATGCCCTGTCAAAGCCCACCGCTCCACACACACACACACACACACACACACACACATAACATCTAAAGCTAATCAAATAAGAGAAGCCTAAGAGTGCATCCACAACCACGGCTCTGTTTGACTAAGCCGCATTGAATCCTATTTTAAAGATAAATACAGGAACGAGAGTGTGTGACAAGGCCTTCCTTCGGTGCGCGGCTCACGCCTGCAGCTGCACTGACAGAGAGAGGAGAAACAACATGACTACCAGAGCCTGACCTCCAAGTCTCCTTCCCATGCGAGCCACAGCGGCGGATGCTGCCTCAAGGTGAGCCGGCGTGGAGGAGAACGAGATGGGCCGTCCCGTCCCGTCCAACGGGCCAATCCGCAGAAGCGCAGCCGCCGGCCAGCTCGCAGACCGGAGGAAAAGCGCCGGGCCTGGGCAATAACACGGGGACCAAGCCCTCTCTACTCAGCTCAGCACCACAGCTCCGAACAGCAGAACAGAGCAGAGCAGAGCAGAGCACCACAGCTAAGCCGTTTCCACAGGGCATAGTTAGGCTATATTGTAACCGATGTGGAGGAGAAACAGGCCATCTTACCCTAATATGTAAACGGCTGTCATGCTCCTCTCTCAATTCTATTCATTTGAACTCAGATGAATTCTATATAATTCCATTGTTGTCTGTCCTGTTCTATTTTGTTCTATTAAATGAAATGAAATTGATTTATATAGCACCACTTACTTCTAGCATGTTTTACAGAAGACATGATAATCTTAATTTCTTTCAGTAGGTATTAGCATTGAAATAAATGTGCAGATGTGTTGTGAAATATGCGTGATGATGGTTCAAAGCAATCAAAATGCATAATACACATAACATCACACACACACACCTCTCACACTTAAGTAATGCATCAGAGCTTTCCCTATGTATACTATATAAAAAAGACACATCCACTTTCACTTCAGCAAAATGTGTGTGTGAGACTGACAGTGTCTCAGTGGTGCCTCTAATAGATTGATTTGACTTATGACTAAATTCCGTTCATTCATGTATTCAAAGAGGGCCAAAAAAAACGTAATTTTCACCGACTTTGAGTGGCAAAATGGACCATTGATCACTCAAACACACACCCACCCACACACACAGGATGCATGTACACCTTTTCCTGGCCTACAGTCCCATGAAGTGAGGAGAGAGGGTGGAAGCGATGTCAGAGTGGGAACACGTAATGAACTTCTTTATCGCCTTTCAACAATTACTCCCGGTCCCCGAGTTATTCCCTGCCCTCTCGCTGTCCTCGTTGGACCACGGAACCCGTGTCTACTCGGTTTTGCGCACTCCGGTGTCATGGGACCACTCTGTTCGCCTGTGTGTGTGTGCGTGAATGTGTGTGAGAGACCGAGAGAGAAAGATAAAATAAGAAGGGAGAGAAAATAAGAGGGAGAGGAAAAATCAAGCGAGACAGAGCAGGTTATAGCGAGGCGCCCGCCCTGGACAGGGCCCTCACCTCCATACTAAAATACTGCAGTGGAGCTTCCGCGGGAGGTACGGTAATGTCAGTCAGTCAATCCCAAACGTCCGCTCCATTAACGGTAAACGCGCCAGTGTGTTTGCAGTGCGGACAGGCGAGGCTATCGATATTTCCGCCTTGCGCGTGTGTGTATGTGTGTTTCTTTCATGTGACAGTTAAAACGGCAATGAAATGGGTAAGCCACACCCGCTCACGGTACCTGAGTGTGCTGCTACAGCACTCCGCAACGGGACTGCCAAACCCAGCCAGACCCTGTCCCAACAACACTGGACGTCTGGCATCTTAAATGGCGCCTTTCATATTCCGGCTGGCAGCAGTCATTTTAATAAGTGACACAACAAAAAAGCAGACCAATTCCTCGGAAAGAAAAATAACTCATACAAAAGAAGCCGCGAGCCCGTGCAGATCTAGAGGCAGCAGTGGGGAACGGCGGGGTGGGGTGGGGGAACATAGTTACAGCCTAAGTCTTATAGCACAATTTTGGATGGGGGTGGAGGAAAAATGCAGACAATGAATGGTGGGTAGAAATAATGGCTCTCTTGGATGACTCCGTCCCTCTGTGTCTGAACAATATTCAGGCGCATTAAAGTTTGACGCTCGGACTTCCCTGCCCCGCGATCTGCGTACATTCTACATTTCGACACAGATATGCCAGCCAACAGAACGCAAGGCCAACACCCTAATTTACCTGTTTTTCTCATGTTTCCACGCAGCCTTACGAGTACATAGCTAACAAGCACAAATAAAACACCAGCATTTGGACGTTATTACCTGCGTATTCTCTCCCAACGGCCGGCGCGCGCATTACATTCGACCGCAAGCAGAAAAGATGCTGAGCGCGTGAGACCGCTCTGCGCTCTGCGGCAATAGAGTCCAGGTACCGGAGCCAGTCCTCCGCGGCAAGCCAACACACAGAAAGCTGTTCGAGCCCACAACAGCAAAACGTCGCAGCCTACTTACTTTTTCCAGGTGTAGAAAGATCCAGTACAGATGTCACGCAGTTAACTATGCCGGAAAGACGCGTCAGAAACTGCGGTTGTCGCCATATTGTTGCCGCTATTCGCTACCTTTCTTCCTGGTCCGTGCATCGAGCCTGCATAATTGATGACTCTCAGCAAATTGTTAGGGAGTGTCAGCAAGTGCTTCTATTTGCTAGGGAGTGTCTGGAAATGCCCACAACAAAGAAACGAAAAAAATAAGAGATGCTGCAGAGCGTCCGGATGCTAGGAGAGGGGGGCAGTCCTTAAGTGTCCCTGCAATAAGGAAAGCATCCTTTCTCCCAGGTGTTAGACTGTGTTAACTAGGATTTTTGATTGGTTGGTCTCAGTCATGCTAAACACAGTTAAGTTTCTTCACAGAATTTCTGTAGCATGTCTGAGAACATTATTCCTACTAAATGCATTGTGATAGTAGCAAACGTTTGATCCCTATTTTCCTTATCTATGGGATTATTATTATTATTATTTTTACTACAACAAAGGATTATTTCTTTTTCAACAGCCGCTCTGATATTAGATGGCAGTACCATGTAATTGGTTAGAAATTATTGAAACCATTGAACCCCTTGAAACCATTTGACTATGATGTGGTAGCATTAATGGTAGGCCACTGGGCTGTAGGCCTACCAATATAGGGTTACAGTCATTGGGCTGTATCCCACCCAAACCACAATTCCACAGTGCTCTTCGGCACCATGGACAGCTCCACTATTCTAGAACACAACTCTTCTGGCATAGCGGTGATGTTTGCCATCTTGTGAGTATATAAAGTAGGAGAGAGGCCGCACTATGCATATGTGTATGCGTATATATGCGCATAACTATCCAGTTTAAAGTATACACATTGAGTGAAGCCTGCTCCTATCCTCACTGCCATCTTGTGAGGAATCTGTTGGTCTCTCTTCAAACTGTAGGATTTTTCCATAATTTCCACCATATTGCCTCGCTATAAAAGATGGGAGTGTCTCAAGCCCAGAGGCCCTTGAATACTCCGCTCCAACCCTCTCTGCCAAGGATGCTGCTAATTCCACTGAAACAGGTCTTAGGGTGGGGCTCTGGGACTCCCCTGCTCAACTCCATCACCCTACCCTGGACATCTAAATATTTAAATATCAATATTTTGTAAGTCACTTTGAAAAAACACATATGCCAAATAATTTAACCTTTAACTGAACATGTGTAGAAACATGTAGCATGTATAGGTCTTCATATCTGAAGTTTAGAGCTAAGCGCCATGAAACATTTGCACCTGCACACATATCGTACATGGTCATGAGCTGAATTGCCTAGTTTAGAAATTGCCATTGAAATGAATGGAAATGGAGATGGTAATTTTATTACTCTCTCACAATCTGTATAATGCCTATTGGAAGGACAGCACTGGCTGAGAATTGACTCAGCGACCAGTTTTACCACCCACCCAAGGACAAGGGCTACATAAAAAAGGTAAAAATTATAAATACAAACTTCTGCATTAATACTTTGTGCTGTACAAAAAAAGTGAATTCTCTGGCAAGAAAAACAATAAATCCCCTGGTTTTGTTTGTTAAGCTGTGTGCCCCCAGAGGTGAAAAGTGCAAGCTGAATCTAGTAGGCCTTATCCTTTGATGGCCAAATCAAAGAGTATTTGAAATAAGAGTATTTTCCCATATTATGGAGGAGATAGCACACTGTACACATAATGTACCCACAGAACCTGAGCTGTAGAAAGGATGAAGGAGTTAGTCAAGCAGGGTAGGGTAGTCCTTAACATTCAGTCCATGAGGAGAGTACAATGTTGGGTAGAATTCATAAGCTGTGTAGTGTAACTTTAGCGATCTACCTCGTTGTTATCTTTTTATATATAAAATTGAGCCTTACCTGTACAAATATATCCTACGAAATGTTACCCAGAACCAACTATTTCTAATTATTAGAGTTTATCACTTGATAGATAAATGACGCTATCAGAAATAACTTGTGCTAAGTAAAAGTAGTAAACTAGAATACGCTTCCATGTTATAATATATAGTAGAATGGCTTAAATTCATGGATAAGATACTTTGCTCCTTCCCCAACATTTGTCACTGCCCTTCAAGAAAATTAGAACCCACTGACATCAGTCAGAAAGACATGGAGCCAGGACGGATATGAGGGGACAAATAGGATGGTTTTACAGACTCAGATGTCTCAGGTGAGTTGAGTCAAAAAGCTGTAATGTTGTAACACTTGGGTGGTGGGGTGCTGCTTAATGCACCTCATTCATGACGGTCCCACGACCACTCTTACAAGCTGGCCCAAGTAGCCCTGGTCTTCTGCCGCTAAGACAGAAACAGAAAAGAAACACCAGGAAGTCAGTAAGGGTAGACAAAACATACCCAGTTACTAACAGACCACTGGATGTTACATGGCTAGAATATACTCTCTATTACATCTAGTCATTTCATATTGACCTGGACAGAGAGCGTACTGTATTTCAATTGGTATTGGACACCTAGGGCTCTGCATGTTAATCCCTGGTTCTTTAGGTTTGACACCGCTGGCAAAGCATCACAGAGAGTGCTGGATCAGGAGGACAGAGAGCTGCCTGGCTGGGTACCTCCACATGTTGTGAGATTCAGAGGATGTGCACAATAAGTCACACTGACAAAGAAAGAGGAGAAGAAAGTCCTGTGATCTTAGGTTGTTCTGTTGTTACGGGGGGAAGCACAATGGCAATACTCTTTCAACAAAAGTTGGATTTTTCCTAAGACAAAAACTACAGTACATGCTAAAAATGTTGATCTTGTAACTGTGTTTTAGCTAAATCTTCATATTATCACAAGGTAAGCTAATCATGGATTTGTGGTGGTTCTAGTCTTTCAAGATCTGGCCAATCAAGTGAAACACCAGAAGGTTTAGAGTTCAATCTCAGGAGCTAGCACCATTGTGCCTCTGAGCAAGGCACTTTACTGTACCTAGAATTGCTCCAAGGGCCCTTATGTAGCATATGTACAGTACCACTACTTAACCTCTTTCCTCTTTGCACTTCAAACTTGTTTAATTGTTATTTACTTCTAATTATTATTATTATTTAACTTAATCTGTAAAGTGTCTGGCATTACAAATGATGCGGCACCTTTATAGAGTACATAATATATATAGTTAAAACTTGTAACAAACACAGGTGATGAGTGCCACTTGTGAATGCAGGCAGGTGGGGAGAGCAGGGTAAGATAGAGACAAGACAGAGCCATGAGCGCCTCAGAGCATTGGAATGTGGGCACTCTCCCAGAGACCAAGAGGAAGAGGAGCTTTACGGACCAACTGCACCCAAAATTAATCAATTCTCCTCGGCCAGGGAGAGTGGCTTGTGCAGCAGCGTTGCCATCACAGGGGAGGAATCCTGAGTGAAGCGGATGACTTAAGGCTTGAGGTTTCGATCTTGGAGAGAAGCCTGTGCATCCCAGAAGTGTCCGGAACTCAGCAGGCATGTCCCGCTTGGCCATCATATATTGGAAGCATATTTTTTATGAACATTTTTAATAACACGTGAAGAAGAAGAATAGAGACCTTCAAGTCTTGTCTTGCTGTGCATACTTTAACCCTATCTGATTGATTTCTTTAGCCTCTGGGTTGTTTTTGCTAGTATATAATTGTAAGACACAAAATAAAACATCACATCTGTACCCCACTCCTTCTTATACTTTATAGGGAATCAAGTAAAATATTTTGGTTATCTAGTATATGTAACTAGAAAAATATGGGCATCTGTACGTGTAATAACTATACCAATACAACTGGACCTAATTAGGTAAATCAGATTAGCATCAGTTTACAGTAGCTATACAATTTTCATGACATGTGACATGACACAAGACTGACCTCTTTCGTTACACCTGCCAGAACCAGCTATAACAGTACGGACAAATTAGCTAACTGATGTATTTTGATCAGTGGCGGACTTATACTTTTTGAAGGACAGGGGCGAAAAAAAAAAAGGGCACATATCTCACGACATGGGGCCCCAACCCCACACAAAAGGCTATATTAAGCATGGATGGAGTATGAGCCACTGGGCCCCTGGGAAGAGACATGGCGGGGGACCAGTCAAGCTCAGAAAGTTTGTAACTCAGCTAAGCAATGGGGGTCCGGGGGCATGTCCTCCTGGTAGAAACATTTGAAAAATAACCCCTTAAATAATGATTTCTTGTGAGTTTTGTGGAAAGAAATGGACAGATTGGGATTTACAAATATGCCATTACCATCAACAGGTTTAAGCCAACTTGCTGTGAAAAAGATGCCAATTCCAAAGCATGAATATCACACATAGCATGACCTGTGTTATTTGACTAAGGGGCCCCATTCAAGTATCAGGAGTGAATAACATAACCCATGATACAGTACCCGCCAGAATTTTTGGCAACTCTGCTAAAGTTGACTAAAAACAGGTAGCCTATAAAAAAATAATCTTTTGGTGATTTCTTGTAATGTCACAATGGAAACAATGAGGAAAATCCAAACGTGAAAGAAAGCAAATTTATTCTGAGAAAAAGGAAAATCTCATAAAGAAATAAATGTTTTTAACAAAAACACGTCGCCCACAATTAATGGCACCCATAGAAAATCTTATATACAAAATGTAACAGAAGCATTTTCCTATTTGTATTCAACTTCTTTAAGTTAATTAGAGTGTCTGTGAACATTCAGAAGTAGTTCATGATTTTCTTTTTTACTAAGGTCTGAAAATAAAATTACACAGATGCTAAATCCCCTAGTAATCGACATGGGAAAGACAAGAGAATACACTAAATTTAAAGGAGAATTCCGGTGTGATATTGATAATGATACCGAGTGTGAATGTATGTCTCATAGCCCATCTCGGCTTGTCCCCTGCACTCCAAAATCTGGCATTAGTTAGCCGATGCTACCAACAGCTTTTTCAATGGTGGTGCTTCGGCATCGGCCTAGCCATGCAAATAAATCACTGTTTTACACCATTTACGAGGCTCAATGTATCTCCACACTTCATTGGTAGACTTCCGAGGGCCCTGACATTTAAAACGATACATTGAGAACTTTGAAAAAGCACTGGTAGTTTACTTACAAGTAATTACAAATAATTCTGTGGAAATCCATGGATTCCAGTTTCTTCCGGTAGCAGCAACTGGAATCCATGCATTTCCATGGAATTGTTTTTGGAATCTGATCCCTTATCATACCTGTTCATTCTTACTCGTCGCTCGACTTATCGTGACTAAATTCAAGATGGCTGCAAACGCTAAACTTCGTGAAGATACCCAATGCTGAAGCACCACCATTGAAAAAGCTGTTGGTAGCACCGGCTAACTAGCGCCAGATTTTGGAGTGCAGGGGACAAGCCGAGATGGGCTATGAGACATACGTTCACACTCGGTATCATGTTTCAACACACTTTAGGTCAGTGGTCCCTAAACTACGGCCCGGGGGCCGGATATGGCCCGCCACCTCATTTTGGGTGGCCCCCCAAAACATGTCCGTGGTATATAGCATCTGGCCCGCACAGGAGTACGACATCGTCAAACTATAACCTCCGTAATTTCCCCCATTCATTCTCTATGGCGAGTCTTAACAGTACACATGTAATACTATTTTTGTCCACTGGTGGTTGTTTTGGCGGTGAGTGAAGGTGGTCATTTCAGATGTTTTTGCCAGCACTTCATAAAACTCTCATAGTTTGAGAACTTCAAATTATTTGTAGGATATTGCATGTTCACAACTTGAGCTGTATGCAAAGACACAGAGTTCAGAGTTCACACATTTTGAATAAAATACACTTTTGGGACTCCCTGCTAATACTTTTGGGAATGCTATTTTTTTATTAGTATTATTTCATTTGAGCTACATTTTACACTGATATGGCATGATTGCAATATAAACACAGCTAACAATGGTATTAAATTGCAGTAGCCTATGATTAAATGTAATAGAATATTCAACTAAGGTAGACTGCTGTTGTTCACAGCACTAAGCTATTTATGGTTACTAATATACTCCGAGTCTCTGGCCCTCTCTTAGAGCCAGGCATAGTGAGCTGGCCCTCGGAAGAAAAAGTTTGGGGACCACTGCTTTAGGTCAATATCACACCGGAATTCTCCTTTAAATAGAAGGAATGTGTGTTGACATTTGTAAGTCAGGGAATGGCTATACAAACTGGGTGCTTGGTTGAAAATATCCATATTTGCAGTTAAAACAATAATAAAAAGTAGGGAGGTTGGGAAGAGAGGGAAAACATTCCATAAGAACCACTGTTGGAGAGTTACAGAAAAAGGTATCATCTTGGGGTCACCAAGTTCCCCAACAAATCCAAAAGTGACCTCACTGCTAATAGATTATTTACAGGGCATGCCAGGTAAAAGTCGTTCCTTTACAAATGTAAGCGGCAGGAGTTGAATGCTACTGAATGTGACTTTGTCTGGAATTGTGGTCTATTGTCAGATTAAATGAAAATTGTGATGACAATTGCATAATGCATAATGACAATTATGGTGGAGGGGCTGTGATATTGTGGGGCTGTTTTTATTCCCAAAGGCCTTGGGGGTGCATGGTATTAAGAACCCCAGGAAAATGTTGAAAATGTTAATAGAAATCTTTCAATTTCTGCCAAGACATTAAGTGGGTCATGATTGGATCCTTCATCATCAGGTCAATGAACCAAAACAAACATCCAGATCAAAACAAAAATGGTTTACTGAACACAGAGTCAAGCTTCTGCCATTGCCATTGATCAAATATATTACAAGCAGGGGTGCCAATAATTGTGTGTGACGTGTTTTTGCTACCTAAATATTTCTTTCTTTATGAGATTCTCTTTTTTCTCAGAATATATTTGCTTCCCTTCAAGGTTTCCCTTATTGTTTTCATTGTGAGATTACAATAAATTACCAAAAGATAATTGTTATACCTGTTTTTAGTCAATTTTACCAATGACAAAAATTCTGGAGGGTACTGTACATTTTTGAATTCGAAAGAAAACACAATATCAAAAATATCAGAATACCTTTGGTTTGAGGTATGAACAGCTTTCCATTCCCATCACAGGCTTTCTTTTGATTGTGGAGTAAATTTAAACTTGTGAAAAGAATCACTGTTTGTATGGTATTTAAAAGTCCATCAGTAGATGGTGCTACAGTTGTCATGTATATTATGCATGTAAAGGTATTGGGAAGACCGAAAACAACACGGCAACCTTTTGAAAATTACTCTTATTTACCATAGGCCTACCCTAGAGTTAGGTAAAAGAGATACATACCCTGCTCTTCACTGTGCTTGCAATAACCCAGTCTGACATTGTTAGCCTAGTTCAGTATCATTCATTGGAAGCACACTGGAAAATCTCCCTTTTAACTATAGGCTAGCTATAGGCTAACTGGTCTAATCCACTTTCTTTTAACACACACAGACACACACACACACACACACAGCAAGACATGATCTTTTGGAGAAACTATGTGTAACATAGCATAACGTGTGTATGTGTGTTAGAATATTATTTTCTTTTCATAAATGTGTGTGTGTTTGTGTGAATAACACAATAACACTCATTGTGCTATTATTGTCTTATTCACAAATTGTTATTCAATTTACGATTAAAATGTAAAACGGACGCTGGCAGCGGGCAGCCGCGGAAAAGAGGCCTAATCTGAACATAAGTGCACCAGAGTGGGTTTGGCCCAATTAACCAATTATCCTCACCTGCAGACTATTACAAAGCTAACAGCCTGACAGGTACATGTGCAAAAGAGCATTAAATTAAAACAGTGTCCTAAAACAGGGAAGATTGCATTCAGCATCTTCACACTCGGGATACACACTTAATCTGATCCTGGTTTCTTCATTGGAGTCTTAGATTTGCTTTACAATTAACTTGAATTAAACTTTGAACACTATACATTTTACTGTAACAGATAGAATGGGAACCTCCAATCAGGGTTGATGGTGTTTTGGGCCCGCATTGTCGACTTCAAGGCAGTGCTGCCTTGCATTAACTCTGGCCCTAACATTAACCCTAGCGCCTTCTAGGCAGCGCTGCCTTGAAGTCGACGGTGGGGGCCCGAAAGACCTATATTTCCAATCGGAGAGGCATTCATCAGGGTTGTATCAACCGTTGCACGGCAGCCAGAGGCCTACCAACAGACGATGACTAGGACTTTTTCCAAGTTATATAACAGATATTCATGCGCCATCTAGTGGATAATATCGCTAACGCAACAAGATAGTATCAGCTGACCGGATTGGTTGCAGTTCACGACACGCCCTCCTGCTGAAGAAATAAACTCTTTCTCGCAAGGTGCCAGTTCCACAGGGTTTATTCTATAGGCAAGGGATCTATCAGGTAGCCAAAATGCTGTTGATGCACCTGTGCACGCTTGTGTTTAAGATACTAACACTGCCGCTACAGATCGCGGAGCTGGTGGGTCTATACTCACTGTACAAGCGCGTATTTCCGTTTTTAGTTTACAGAATCACTTTCAATTATAACAGTAAAATGAATGAACACAAACGAGAACTCTTTCGGGCTTTGGACAAATTTCGACCATCGAATGGCACTCTGACAATTCTGGAGATTGGCTGTGGCACTGGGGCCAACTTTGAGCACTATCCAACTGGCTGCAAGGTGATATGCACAGACCCTAACCCTCATTTTCAGGATTATCTACAGAAGAACATGGCGAAAAACGACCACCTAGTGTATGACAAGTTTGTGGTCGCGACCGGAGAGGACTTGCACGCAGTACCTGACAATTCTGTAGATGTGGCTGTGGTCACTCTCGTGCTCTGCTCTGTCCGCGACACTGGGTGCGTGCTGAAAGAGGCCAAACGAGTACTTCGACCTGTAAGTATCAGTTTGTGGGCCTCTCGCCTAAATAGATTGCATGTATTTACTAATGCGTAAATACATGCAATGAATAACTGAAGGGTATCTCCAGGTAGATTTTTAGAGAAGTACATCAGGCCGGTCACACGTCAGTTCAAAAGACGAGACTGAAACCATGAACGATTAATCCGACTAAATTAGTTTAGCCATATGTCAAGATCACGCCCTCTGGAGGCAAAGAAACTATAGGCTAATTCTACTGTCAGATGGCTACAAAAACTTTTCCCTTTTGCGTCTATTATTAACCGTCATCAGCCACTACTACACTGACTCACACGTAGGCCTACACACACGCCGGCCTCCTTATACGAATAGTTGGGAATGTAACACTGTTGTACCAGGCTGTTCTGACTTTGTCCAGACTGCGAGAGGGGAGTAGGGTAGTCCTTGGGAATAGAATCGTATTTGCATTAATTATTAGGCCTACCAGACCCAGACCCTAAAAGGGTATGGGCAATTTAGGAAAAATGTCTCTTCTCTCTCCATTCATCAAATTTATCACAAGGGTTTATTCCTACATTTGTCAAGTTTTTTATGCGCTATTTCAAAAAAGGCCCACCTCCATTGAACAGCCAATTCCTTTTTTAAATCCAGGCTCTTTAAAACTACACAGAACCTTCAACACTATTCCTTCCTATGCTCTTTCATAGGCTGAAAATAGTTATTTGACAGTTGGTTAAGCCATTAGTCAAATAACCATTTGTCAGAAAGCAAAATGCCATAATAGTTTTGTATTTGAATATATGAATAGAAATGAATATCACCTAAATCAGGAATGAATTTGTAAGTATGTGTATGAATGACATCTAGGGTGTTATTTATCTAATATTAAAATACAGTAAATACAGTAAAATGGCAGTATTATTAATAAACACGTCAGATCATTACAATTGTTGATCTATGAAGGTAATTCACGTTGTCATCATGTCAATGTGATAACGTGAACTATGGCCTTTTGATATATGCTTGTGTCAGACCTTATATTCCTGCTGTGGATAAAAAATCCACTGCCTTGACCTGAATACAAACATAATTTGTTGGGCGAGACACCAATAGGCCTGTCAAATACTGTCTCAAACAGGTGAGGTGAATGAGGGAAAGGTATTTTCCCTGATTTTATAATCCTTATCTTTACCAGTAAGTCAGAACAAAGATTACTCACAACATGACACATTACCTCAGGACAGGCGACATGGCAAAAGGTGTGTGTGTGTGTGTGTGGATATGGCCTCAAACTTAAGTACACATTGCAAAGTACAGCTAATATTAGATGCACATCAAGCACAAAATTGACTCTGTGTGTCTGTGTGTGTGTGTGTGTATTTCTTTGTTTAAGGGTGGTGCGTTTTTCTTCCTGGAGCACGTGGCCGCCGACCCCTCCAGCTGGACGTACTTCTGCCAGCATGTTCTGCAACCTCTGTGGTACGCCATCACACACCAAACATGACTTGGATATTCTTGGGATTTCTTTATTCTATTTATTTATCATTAAGCGAGTCCAGGAATAGGGATGTAACGGTATGAAAATTTAACCAGTTATAGTGACCAAAATTATCATGTTTTTCGGAATTATCACAGTATTTT
Source organism: Alosa pseudoharengus (assembly GCF_046254945.1). Lineage (NCBI taxonomy): Eukaryota > Metazoa > Chordata > Actinopteri > Clupeiformes > Clupeidae > Alosa > Alosa pseudoharengus. Next base: position 12,820,825 of record NW_027468837.1, on the reverse strand, counting down.
TAAAAGTGTGTTCAATATGTTCAGAAAGCACTGATAGGCCTACACAAGCTGAAATAGTTTCAAAAAGTGTGACAGTGTTTATTATATTACAAAAATATAGGCAAATCCTTATCAAAAGTGCAAAAAAAGAGTGCTTTTAACCAGGGACGCTGGAACTCATTTTCACCTGGGGGTGCTCATAGAGGGGGTGCTGAATGCTGGGTGCTGAATTGTTACTGAGTAGATGCGATTCCATTATTCTGGTGCATTTTAAGGTGGCCTATTGCTACTGGAGGAGGGCATGTTTTCGTTTTCACATTCATAGGCCTACATCCTGACTGCACAAACAAACCTGGTTGAGCTGAGCATTCTTAAAGGAATTATCCGGAGTAAAATGCACTTTAGATCAATTTACGGATGATTGGGAGTACATACGTTGAGTTGACATCCAAATCTTGTCATTCGGATGTGTTTTGAGAAAGTTCGTCGCCGTTTAAAAAAAAAAAAAAAAACATAGTCCAGTCCATACAACTTCATTTAAATTTCAAAAGAAATACTGGACTATGTTTTTTTTTATTTTTTTAAACGGCGACGAAATTGGGAATTTCCAGAGCACACTTGGCAATCGACTCCTACGGACTTTCCCCTAAAGATGGCAGCAAAGATGGCAACATTTCCGGAAAGGTACTGGCTTGATGAAATTCATTCTGGACTCTCTATCCGACCACATAAAGACCTCGGGATACTTCGGTTTGGCTTTAGGGACCCTCTACTCACTACCACGTAAGTGTAATGTTGTTTGGAACTGTAGAAGAGGTATAAAAATAGCGTTTTGTAGCGGCGAAATAATATGCCCTTCTCACTTCCACGCTAACGAGCTTTGACTAAAAATGGTAACATCGAACTTTCTCAAAACACATCCGAATGACATGATTTGGATGTCAACTCAACGTATGTACTCCCAATCATCCGTAAATTGATCTAAAGTGCATTTTACTCCGGATAATTCCTTTAATTCATAGCATAATGTTACCGTGGCATTGTGTGTTGTCCCGTTCACTTTTTCCTTGGTCATGTTTAATTGGCTACTGTATGTGTTATAGCTTAACTTACCCTACCATGACTTGGAGTTTGCTATTTCTGTTATTTGGATCCAATGAGTGAGACCCAGTAAGTGTTCAAAATAAAACTTATTAGGCCACGGTATTCTCCTGATAAAGTGAGTGGAATGTATTTAATGTGGAAGAGCATAAAAAGACACAGAGTGGCTACATGATAAAAGCAGGTGTAGCCTAATCTGAATCGCTGTTAAATCCATCAATTAGACAACAGAATCAGTAGGGTACCAGTTTTGTTTCATTGTACCAGACCTATGTCAAAAGCAGGCTCGGATTAGGCTGGGAAGGATTAAACACACAGTTTCCACACCGTGGTAATCATCCGTGATAATTATGATATTTGAAATGAAAACGGTAATTGTTATCGTCAATATTTTTATTGTGGTTTACCGTTACACCGGTAATCGTTACATCCCCATACCAGGAATAACAGAACAGAAAAGTATACAATAATGACTGGCCAATAGACACAATAGTGTAAAAGAGCTACATTAAATAAATGACCCATATAAAACGGGAGAGGGATATTGAAAATATGCAATATAATATTTTTTTAAATATCTGACGTTTTTCTGGTGTGCTTGTGGCATGCTGTAGTTGCCATGTTTTGACCCTCTGTGCCTGTACCAGGCATCTTGGGTAGGCATCTTGAAAATAACGGCTTCATAATCGTTCTAATGGCACACTGATTTATAATAGGGAGATTGACACTAAAAGGGTATCCAGTATGTGGAAAGGTCGTGATACATCACGTCATGTTCCCTATGTTTGAGTAGCTCCCCTCACGACGCAGACTCCATTGTCATGGCTGTATGACCCAAAAGAGGAAGGTGACTTTTGTCCCCAGGGCTGTCCAGCTCCTAAACTCCAAGCCTCCCCTACACCCCACCCCCCCTGATCTTTGGACTATACTACAACACTCAGTAGATTGATGACTGTTGCACTCATCCCATACCCTTGCCCCTTTTTTATATATCATTTATTAACTTATTTTATTGATGATGTACTGTACGAGGTGGAATATGCTGCTCTTTGTGCCATTGAATTGCCCCTCGGGGATGAATAAAGTGATTTTGAATTGAATTGAATTGAAGTGACGACAAGTGCTAAGTGCCAAATTCTCTCATTATGAGGCCTTAAGGGATGTAACTTTCACTGGACACTGTAGATGGCCCGCAGTACCTGTTGTTGTTTATATACAGATGTGCCTCTTTATGGTCTACAGTAGCCACAGTGTATTAAAGAAACATATATTTTTATCTTAATAAATACTTCTTCTTCTTAATATCTTAATAATAATAATAACAACTTCAAACTCGATTTGAAGGTACCCTTACTTACAATAGGGATAATGGTGCCTCTGGCATGCCATTGTGTGGCTGGAGTGCCTAGTAATGCACTATATAGCTTTGGTGTACCCTGCAGGAATAAAATGTTTTGATATACTGGGTACCTCTACTGTAATTTTCCAACATGCAAGGCAGTCTGATAGACTGTCATGGAACCCTACATGTTGAAAAAGCATGCAGGGTTTCAATGAAGTCTACCGGTACGAATTCTTACATTGTGCTTTAATGTCTCAGGTACTACTTTGGTGATGGCTGTCAAACGACTCGTCCAACATGGGAGTGCATCGAAAATGCGGGATTCAGCCAGGTGAACCTGCGGCACATCCAGGCACCCATCACCTTCATTATCAAGCCACACATTGTGGGGTATGCTGTTAAATAATCATGCATCAACACACCACTGCATACACACACACAACTGCACAATAACAGTGTTTGTAACTCAACTTGACTACAGGTATATTCAGCTTAGTTGTACCTGCTAACAAATCTCATCAGAAAGCTTGTTCAGTTGTGTCAAGCTCCTGCATGACAACATCTCTCCTTGTCCGTTTAATTCCTGTTGCTCCACCACTTTTTAATCACATTTGAAACAGTAGCCTTTGATTATGATCCATTAAACAATTTTTTTAAATTCAGCTAATATGTCATGTCCGTCCAGTCAGTGTGTACCGTGTTTGTGCAGAAGTGGAAAACAAAATGGCTTGTTTTACATTACATTCTACATTATGGTAGCCAATCAACAACGAGGGGTCCATTATTAGGGGTCATGGTCCAACACTGCTCCAGGAGTAGTGTTGAGTTCAAGCAGTGGCGTAGTCGACGTGATATGCAGGACTACGCAGTTTACCCACTTAAACAGCATCACCATCTCCGTATACAGGATACGTATCAACATTTGGGGTTGATCACAGTATACCCACTACAGCTAACTACTACATCACAGTATATCCACTACAGCTAACTAGACTACACCACTGAGTTCAAGTATTAACAATGTTTTGCCAGCATCAAATACTAAATCAGTTAAGATAATTTATTTATGTTCTTTGTACATTAAAGCAATGTGTGGATTGGATTTTTTACGAGATTTTGTGTGCTGCCGAGTTTTAGTGCTTGTTTGAGGTGGTGAGCAATAAAGTGTATTTTTGACAGTGTATTTGGTTTTGTCATTCATACCATGTCTTTCAAATGACATGGCCTAACAAATGATGTGTTTTTCATCTACAAATTGTTATACACAGTAATATCCTGTTTTTGTATCTTACTTGTTTAAGGTGTTATAAGTAAGGGATAATGTATAGGCTAGAACGCCGGTCATTATTGGGAAAATAAGTCCCGACAGGGTGAACCGGACCCCGACGCGCAGCGGCGTTCTTTACATTATCCCGCTTATTACACGGCTACTTGCCAAAACGAAACAATAAACTCCCCACGATGTGACTCTTTAGCCTACATAGCCTAGGCTATAGCCTATTTGTTACCGTTTCGTCGTGGCTTTTGGTGAGAAACAAATAGTTCGCAAAAGCACACGCTGAACTTGAATCAAACATTCTTTAGAACAAAGCTGATCAACAGTCTCAGAGCCTTATTAAGATAAAAATGGCATAGCCTATCCTATAAGTGCAATACTTCTTATAACTAGTGTGATGTTTCTATATAATGACTTTGATAAAGTTGATTAAAAATAGGGATAAAAAACAATCTTTTGCCAATTTATTGTAATCTCACAATGAAAACAAAAACATGTTGCTCACAATTATTGGCACCCCAAGAAAAATCTTATACAAAATGTAACAGAAGCATTTCCCTATCTAATTTCAACTTCTAAGTTAATCAGAGTGTCTGTGAACTTCAGAAGTAGTTCATGACTCTCTTTTTCACAAAGGTATGAAAATAAAGTGACACAGAGGCTAAATCCTCTAGTCATTTTTCAACATTGGAAAGACAATAGGATACACTAAATTTAAATAAAAAGAAAGTGTGTTAACATTTGTACGTCAGGGAATGGCAAACTAGGTACTTTGTTGAAAATGCCTATACAGTATTTACAGTTAAAACAATGATCAAAAGGTTCTATCGGAACGTCACCTATTACCGCCCGTCCTCTATTTCCGTGTATGTGTCACTTAATATTAATTTCTATACAAACCAAGACGGCGAATTCCTAAAGAAATGCAAGCACCCACACCATAAGTGTATCTAAATTAGCTATGTACCCAAAAATGAGATTTTACCGTGACTTGAAGAGCTGTAAACAGTGTTGTAAGGCTGTGTGTAGTAGGCCTACAAATCCGCTTGGAGCTCCAGTTGAATTTTGATTTGTGACGAGAATTCTCGGTCTAACCGTTGATGTGCTGTGTGAAAGGGCGGAAATAGGCACCCACCAGCCCAGAACTAAACTCTGAGCGTGGTAAACAAAATCGGATATTTCAGGCAGTAAAAACCCCGCTAAGAACCAAACCAGATTTTGTTCAAATCTACACACCTATGGCTACTGAAAAAATGTAAGGTTAATTTATCAAATGTTATTTTGAAGTATTAAAAAACATCGTTGTTTTAGAATTTTCGAACGAAAGCAGCGGTAATTGGTGCTTTTACGATAATCAACTGGAAATGTGACAAACATGCTTAGACAAAGACCTATGGCTATCTTGTTCCCATGCACAGTATAAAGGATGGTAAGGTAGGCAAACATTTCAACAAGAACCACTGTTGGAGAGTTACAGAAAAAGGTATCATCTTGGGGTCACCAAGTCCCCCCCCAAAAATCTTCAAAAGTGACCTCACTGCTAATAGATTATTCAAAAGGCATGCCAGGTAAAAGCCTGTCCTGTCATTCAATTACAAATGTAAACGCCAGGAGTTACTGAATGGTACAGTGACTTTGTCTGGAAGTGTGGTCTATTGTCAGATGAAATGAAAATTGCTCTCTTTACACTTTAGGTGTTTAGGTGTACATAGAAGAATGACTCTACTGTGCCTAATGAGAATTATGGTCGAGGGGCTGTGATATTGTGGGGCTATTTTTTATTCCCAAAGGCCTTGGGAACCTAATTAAGGTGCATGGTATCATGAACTCCAAGAAAAACCTGAACATTTTCAAAGGAATTCTGTCAATCTCTGCCAAGACACTAAAAGTGAGTCATGATTGAATCATTCATCAGGTCAATTAACCAAAACAAACATTCAGATCAAAACAAAAATGGTTTACTGAACACAAAATCTAGCTTTTACCATTGCCATCTCAGTCCCCTGATCTAAACTTCATAGAAAAACAGTGGGGTGAGTCAAAGAGGAGACTGCAAGTCTGCAAAGTGTGGACCTAGGTAATCTGGGGAGATTTTGTAAAGACGGTCTTAAAGGAGAATTCCGGTGTGATATTGACCTAAAGTGTGTTGAAACATGATACCGAGTGTGAACGTATGTCTCATAGCCCATCTCGGTTTGTCCCCTGCACTCCAAAATCTGGCGCTAGTTAGCCGATGCTACCAACAGCTTTTTCAATGGTGGTGCTTCGGCATCGGGTTAGCCATGCAAATAAATCACTGTTTTACACCATTTACGAGGCCCAATGTATCTCCACACTTCATTGGTAGACTACCGAAGGCCCTGACATTTAAAACAAGACATTGAGAACTTTGAAAAAGCACTGGTAGTTTACTTACAAGACGATTTATACAGACAGTATCTTCACAAAGTTTAGCGTTTGCAGCCATCTTGAATTTAGTCACGATAAGTCGAGCGACGAGTAAGAATGAACAGGTATGATAAGGGATCAGAATAATTCCGTGGAAATGCATGGATTCCGCTGCTACTGGAAGAAACTGGAATCCATGCATTTCCACTGAATTATTTTTGGAATGTGATTAGGGCAATATCACACCGGAATTCTCCTTTAAATACCTTGCTTTGAATTCTCCAGCTTTATGGGGTGTCATGGGAGAATATTACAAGTATTGGCAAAGGGAGCTTAAGCAGGTATTACCATCAGGGATGCCAACAATTGGGAGCGATGTGTTTTTGTTAAAAATATTTATTTCTTTATGAGATTTTCCTTTTTCCATTTCCATTTTTCTCAAAGTCAATTTGCTTCCCTTCAAGGTTGGATTTTTATACCTGTTTTTAGTGAACTTTAGCAGAGGGCACTGTTTGTCCAGCTGCTTGTCCTCTCTTGTTAGAAGATGGTGAACTGCCACCTAGTGACCAAATATCAGCTCAGTTAAAAATAACGGCACAATCCATGAATAATGTTGGTTCAGGACCATCTTTACAACTTGACCAATCACGTTGTTGTGATGTCATAGCTTTGCTTTACTGTTATTTTCTTGTTGATTGTAGGAAACCACAGTGACTTTTATTATCAAACCACTGTTTATCCAAAACCTGTTAAATCATCCCATCAATCCACTACACACACACACACACACACACACATACCACCACCACCACCACAACATGAACTGCATGATCAAAGTGTTTGTAACTATTATAGTTCAGCTTGGTCTTACATGCTATCAGATGTCATCATGAAGTCTCTTAGTTGTTTCCCCCAAGCTGTTTCACATGCAGGAGACAGGAGAAGTAAGACGCTGTAGGACAGAATGCATACCCTGGACATTACTGTTTAATTCATGTCTTTTTCTCCACTCTTCAATCAGTTCTTTCAATCACCTTATTACTCACACACGTCTGGTCCTAAACGACTATAAATATATTTCACAATGACCATGCACAAAGAAGTATTGCTTTAAACTAATATTTCAAACAATATTTTGTGCATAACAGTTCAAACAGGTATATGAGCTTGGGAGAGAGAAATATGACAAAATAAATGATTAATATAAATGTGCACAAATGGAAGAGATGTTCTTAGCGTTGCGGTTGATGTATTTGTAAGTGAACTTGAAATAGCACATGGCTAGTGTTTTTTGTTGGATACCAGAAATCTGTGATGTGGAGAAATTGTTTTTGATTATGATACTGCTATTGAGTGTCAGGGATGCACCGATGCTATTTTTGCTCTCTGTGTGTGTGTGCGTGAGGGGCCTTCATATCTGTTATATGTACAGATCAATTACATTCGTTACAACATATACATATAAATACAGTGCATCACTACTGAATATTTTAAAACTCACAGACAAAAGAAAAGTGCAGATAATATGTGGCTTGGATGTTAAATGTTACCATAAAAACATGTAAAAGGATTTTACAACAGCACACGATATATATGTGCCAAATCAAGACTGGACCGTTCAAAGTCACCAGCGATCACGCCAGCTGTAAATACCATAAAAAGTAAAAATGTGGATTGATGGCTTTTGCACATATCAAACCCTATAATCAATAGCGTTAGCGTTGCTAGCATAGATTGATCCAGTGTCTCAGGCCCAACCGTGCCCTTGGTGTCAGTATGAAAGGGTTTAATCAGTGCATCCCTGTGGATGGAGCTCAGGGCTCCCTTAGGCGTGGATCACATTGGCCAGTGGCAAGCGTATGGCAATGCTCAGACCATAATAAGTTCTTTCTCGTTCCTATGGTAACACAAATGGTTTGCCTAAATTGACAATTGAATTATGGTCGCGTTGCGCTTTGAAAGTTGAACCAAGTTCAACGCTCAGCTTGTTCAACGCTAGCGTTACGCCAGTGCTGCCACCGTTCCGCCGCTGAACCATAGATAGAGAACAATAGGACACCTGCCGCTTGCTGATGGTCAATGTGATCCCGCCTTAAGGAAAGCCTTCACCTGCACCACTAGTGAACTCTTAACACCTGTAGGAGTGCGGACTGGGCAAGGTGTGGAGGAATGAGTACCTGAATTAACTTCAGTCAGTCTGCTGTTGTGTCCAAGCAGACTGAGAAATTTGTAAACAGTGATTGCTGATGTTCAATCCCAAGAGCAATATCAGAACAGGGCCTTCACATTATCGAGGTGTGATCTGCGAGGCTGTGAGTGGAAAGGGTAAAAACATCTGGACTCTTTTGGTTAATAAATACTCCTCAGTACTCCTCATATACTACATCAAAATCAGATTCTCTTCCAGCACTACATTGGGTTAACATAATTCTTCACTAACATTATTTGGAACACCAGCCACAGCAGAGAACACGCAATAATGTACAGGTCCCTAACAAACCCACAGAAAGATGTCTACACAGTAACTTGGACAACTCTCTGTATAGTTTACAAAACAAGAGAAAACCCATGAATGCAAACACACTTGTGATGAAAGCTAAATTGGCATTGTGGTAATTTGGCAAATTCACCCCAAACCTGACGTAACTACCCAGAGTAACTGAGCAACCCTAAACCCCTGTTGTATTTCTCCTGTGCGGTTCAGCCTGTGTTTGTGTTTGGAGACCAGCTGGACTGGAGAGATGCATAGTTGGAGTCGAGGGCAAAGCTGGAACGCCCCGCTGTACTGGTAACCTTCCATGATTTTTGAGCAAAAATGAGTATTAATACATATTTAACAGAAACTTCACTTACACCCAATCGACTACTTTTTTCATTCATATTCAACTCTTCCGCCTATTCTGGAAAAATAAATGACATTTGTTACAACTCTTACTCCTAGGGTCACTGGATTATATACCATTTGGACAGTCTGTAGTGTACAATCTGATTCTAGACACACACAGGCTTTTTTCCCTTCCCATTCCACACCGCTAAACAGACTTCACTCACTTTTCACTCTTATCCATTAACCATCAGCCATCCAAAAGATTTCCTTTTCTCTTGCGCTCTGTCCAGTATCTTTTCCTTCTTTCCCCTGTGAGGAGAATGAGGGCTTGTTTTTCTCTGCTGGGGGCATTTTTGTCGTGCTTGACTGGCCTCAGACTCTATCCCCCTACCCTCCTCTCTGTTTTTGTGTGTGTCCAGCTGAGAGTGCCCCCTGGTGTGTGGGTGGTGTGTATGCGCGTGAGTGTCCATCCTCGTCCTCCGCTGGTTGCTGGGGGCCCGTGTCGGCTCACATGTTGTAGGCCACATAGATGGGGTCCAGCTGGTCGGCCAGGAAGGAGTCGCGCAGGTGCATGCGTTGCTTCTCTCCGCGCGAGTTGATGGGGATGACGCCGGGGTCCACCACCACCACCACGCCCACGATCAGGTGGTGCTCCTCCAGCACCACGCTGGTCACCACGGGAACCAGGTCCAGCGCGTCCTGCTCCGAGCCGCACAGCTCCGACACCACCACCAGCAGGTTTGTCCAGGTGAACACCGCACTGCATGCGTACAAACACACACACACACACACACACACACACAGAGGTTAGGACACATTTCACACCAGAGCATCAATAACCAATAAAAGTTGACCAATAAACACAATAAACATTTAGGTATATATAAACACATACAACATATAGAAGATAGTCAATAAGATGGAATATATTCTCTTCAAATATGTTGTGAACCAAACACACACACACACACACACACCTCTCTGCGATGCTGCGGTGAGCTCGTGACACGCTGGTCTCGATGTCGATGGGGTGATACCTCAAACCCCTCAGCTCCAGGGTCTCGTCCAGAGATCCCACCACGAACAGGGCGTCATGGGGACCTGAGATGAGGGCACAGCTTGCATGAGTCACCTGCAGTACACTGGAGCACACTTGCTCTGTGGGCTTGCATGTTTCATCATAAAGCTATGGCTTCTTCATCAAACAAGGTAGACATGCAGTGAATGTCTTTCATATGAAATGGCCTCAGGCCTCAGCCAAAATCTTCTGGGGCAGGGCTTGACATTAATGGCTGCCCGGTTGCCCTTGGCTACCAAATTGTTACAAGTGGCAACCATATTTGGTTGGCTCTCACAACCAAAACCTCATGACTGGTTGCCAAGCTGGCAACCATTTTTAACCACTTTTATAAGTTAACGTTGAGCCCTGCTCTGGGGGCAGGCCGAGAGCTTGAACACACACACACACACACAGATACACCCACACGCACACACACACACACCTCCTGTAGAGTCGGTCAGCTCTGTCCTCTTGATGAACCCCAGGTAGCCTGTGCGCGCCCACTGAGTGTGCGGGTCTCCGAAGCTGAGGCGCACGTTGAAATGGTCCGCCTGCAGGTTCTCCTCCCCGTAGATGGTGTAGTAGCCTGCAGCCGAGTGAGGACTGTTCACCCAGATCTGAAAGGCAGAGGGAGAGAGTGCAGTTCACATAACTGATTTATGACACACACACATGCATGCACACGCGCGCACACACGCCCACGTCCAGACACACACACACACACACACACACACACACAAACATACAGACCTCTCCTAAGTGAGAGTCTCCAAGTGGGCCTCGTGTCTCAGGGTTCACAATGATGACTCTGACTCCTGGAAGAATCTAAAAGTACAGAAAAGAAAGAGAAGGGAGAGCAGAGAGAGAGAGAGAGAGAGAGAGAGAGGAGTGGAATGTAAACTGTGATGTGCAAAGTTTACACTGGTTTCATCTTTCTAAACAACATCTCCAAACAGCCTCACTCACCGTGCCTGATTCTATTAGAGGAAGAGACTGAGGGGCTCCCCTTTCCACCAGCCTCACCCTGAAACACACACACACACACACACACACACACACACACACACACACACACACACACACACACAGATATATCAAATAATCAAACACAAAAACACAGACAAACATATATGACAACTGTGCATAGCAGGGAGTCCTTGTTGCTATTTTGAGCAGGTTAAACCCTTACCTATCGTGTCTAAGGGACTTCATGTCCACATACACCGTCGAGGGGTCAGGTCCAGTGGTGCCCTAGAACACACAAACGGAGAGTTCACTACAGCAAACATGGTCATGGTCAGCCTCTGCAGTATTTCAACTAAAGTGGCCTTCATGAGATGAAATGTTGACTCAAGAAGACTCCATGTGTGTGTTGTACCTCCCAGACATTTACTTTCTCTTTCTACAGTCTGAAACCTTCATCTAGTCTGAGGTCATACAACATTGAAAAAGAGAAACATGAAAAAGAAAATCAGCAATCACACTGAATGCATTTCAAGGATTTTATTTGTAAATTAAATATATAGCTAAAAGCATATCTGCTTCCTCAGGGAACCCAGGAAATGAATACTTGTAATGCCAGGAATTTGGTTTCTTGGCATACATTAGAAGAATAATTAATTTATCTCCAGGGACAAATTGGGGTAAAGACTCTTGCTCAGGGACACAATGGGGGTACTTTCTGGGATGGTACTCGCAACCTAAGTCTGATCCCAAACCACTAGACCACCACCACAGATAACCGCTGACCCTGGCCCCTGACCCCTGGCCCCTGCCTGAGAGGTACCTGTAGGCAGATGGCCTGGTTGACCCGGGAGCCGAAGGTGGTGCTGACGGCGCGGGAGGACAGGCCCAGGTCCTTGAACAGCTTGGAGAAGGAGTGTGTGAGGACCAGCCGAGGCCTCTCCTCGGCCACCACCACACACGAGCGCACGCACGACAGGTTCACACCGCGCGCCTGCCATAAATAGAGACACACACACACACACACACACACACACACACACACACACACACACACACACACACACACACACACACACACACACACACACACACACACACACGCACGCGCACACACATACATACAGAGAGAGTGTGAGTATGAGAGAAAGAATGCAAACTGTCTTGTGTGCAGTGTGAGAGTGAGTGTGTGAGTGTGAGTGTGAGTGTGAGTGTGAGTGTGAGTGTGTGTGTGTGTGTGTGTGTGTGTGTGTGTGTGTGTGTGTGTGTGTTAGAAAGGCTTGGCTGGTAGGTGTGTGCTTGATTTCATAGATCAAAATGCATGCACTACTGTTGAGGGAGACAGACAAGAGTAGTGTTGTTATCACAAATATAGATTTGCAGAGAAAAACTGATCTAAAGTTAGTTAATTTGGGGTTTGTGTGTGTGTGTGTGTGTGTGTGTGTGTGTACAGTGTGTGTGTGTGTGTGTGAGTGTGTGTGTGTGTGTGTGTGTGTGTGTGTGTGTGTAGGTTACAAGGTTACAAAATTAACCTTTTTTGGAATCGCAGGGAATACTTCAGACCAAATAGTACAGAGCTGAGTTGGACTGGGGCCAAGATCTTAACCGAATACTATCACCTCTCTCTCCTGCACCCAACATTTTTTCTGCCAACCTTGAGCCGAGCCTCTGATAAGGGCTCAGTGGCCATACAGACGGAACAAGCGGATGACATCAACATCTCAGCTAAACCAAAATATTCTGCACAGGCTGAAACAGAGATATGCCCACCCCCCCCCTGCTGTGGGGCCCTCTGGTAATCACCCGGTAGCCTCCACTGAAATGCAGACCTTGGAGAAACATAAACAACCAGCTCAACAATGCCCAGCCATGTCCACTGGACAAGATAAGATGGGTGCTGCTAAAATGACTCAAAGTCAATCACTGGGGTCAAACTCCCTGGAATCTCAGCAAACAAATGGATGCGATGAGCATGAGGAGATAGCACCTATCAAAGCTGCTGAGGGGCTATCAGAAAGGAAGGGTCATGTTGTAACACCAGTACCAATACCCCTCTCCACCTCCGTCGACTCCTTGTCACCACAAAGACACAACAACTTGGAATACACTACTGGAATACATGCTGAAAGCGGAGCGTCTGCAACAAACTCCCCAGGGCCTCAGCAGGCAGATGGAGACTCTGAACCAATATTCAACCCCATCTTCCTTGATTTCCCATCACCACCTACACCCAATCACGTCCCCACCCGATCAAATTCCCCAGGCCACCCAAACCCCCTTGTATATCCATCCTCATCCCAACACTCCCCCACCCGCTCAAACTCCCCAGGATCCCCTGTATACCCATCACCATCCCCACCCCAGCAAATGATTTTCCCTGCAAGAATGGAAGGACTGCTGCCAGTAGCCCTGCAACTTGTTAGTAGCCCAAGACCTTCAACTGTATACCCATTAACATCCCACTTTGTTGGTAGCCCAAGACCTTCAACTGTATACCCATCAACATCCCACCTTGTTGGTAAACCAAGACCTTTAACTGTATACCCATCAACATCCCACCTTGTTGGTAAACCAAGACCTTCAACGGTATACCCATCAACATCCCACCTTGTTAGTAGACCAAGACCTTTAACTGTGCGTTTTTTTAGTACCTCAAGACCCTTAGCACCAAAGGTGCGCATGGCACCTTCACGGCCTCCCTCTTTCCACTCAGAAGGATCTCTTAAGCAGCAACAACCTCTTAGTTCATATTGTCAGCTGGCATATAGCAGCTGCAGTGGACAATTATTTGATGATGATGATGATGATGATGATGATGATTATGATGATAATGACTGTATTGTATGATATTCTCAGGGTCCCTGCAATATAAATGGTACTGACAGTAGTTTTGAGAACATGCCGGGACCCAGTAAGCCCATGACATTCTCTATTCCTGTATTGACAAGAAATAGAACACAAATGCATCGAGCTTATAGGGTAAACCAGTCCAATTTCCTACCTGTACCAATTAAACCTCAGATTTCCCCCATGGACCATTTTTCCCCAACACTTACAGCAAAACTAGCAGTCCTAAATATCAGATCTCTTTCAAACAAATCATTCTTAATTAATGATCTAATTTGCACACACAACCTTGATTTTTTACTTTTAAAAAATTGGTTAGATCAAGCAAACAGTGCTGCTACTCTCATTGAATCAGCTCCCCCAAATTTCAGTTTTTTGTGTGCCACAATTTTTAAGACGTCTTTTCAGTGCAATCAGTCGTCATTCGGTGACTTTACTTCATTTGAATATCTGTGTGCACGCATTAAGTCTTCTCCTCAGATTTTATTACTGACAATTTACAGGCCTCCAAAACATTCAGCAAAAGTTTTTCTTGAAGAGCTAGGTGAACTGCTTTCAGTCGTTTGCATAGAGTTTGACTGTCTTATTATATCAGGGGATCTAAACTTGCATGTGGATAATCCTGAAAACAATTACGCCAAGGAATTCATTGCACTAATCGATACTTTCTCCCTAACACAGCATGTACAGGGGCCAACACACTCTCTCGGCCATACCCTCGACCTTGTTATCACAAAGGGTCTCGATGTCTCTACAGCTGTTAAAGACCTGGCCTTATCTGATCATTTCTGCGTGTTCTTTGATGTGTCTATGTCCCCACACACTCAAAACACAGCTATGATGGTAAAAAGGAGAATCATAAATGATCAGACAAGTGCTCTCTTTGAGCAAGCACTTTCACTAAAGTCAAGTCAACTGTCAGACTCTGTAGAAGACTTATTTGATCACTTTAATGCAGAAATGGCAAACATTATGGATGACATTGCTCCATTACAATTCAAGAAAGTTAAGGACAATCAGAAAGCACCATGGAGGCAAAATCCAGCAGTTAAACTTCTAAAAAGAGAGTGTAGGAAGACTGAAAGAAAATGGCGTAAATACAAACTTTAGATCCACTATGAAATCCATAAAGAGATGCTCCGCACATATAACTCTGAAATATGCAAAGCAAGACAGTGCTTTTTTTCTAACATAATACATAATAATTCAAATAACACTTGTATTCTATTTTCAACTGTTGATAAATTAACAAATCCCCCCTCACAATTAGCGCCTGAACTTCTCTCAACTAATAAATGCAATGAGTTTTCATCTTTTTTTAAAGGTAAATTTGAAAAAATCAGACTCAACATATCTGCTCAATTACAAATTCAACAACCTGAACTTCCAGCAACAAACAGAGGGAAACTAAACTTAATGTCAGAGTTCAGCTTGATGGACTACGAAACACTTAAAAAAACGGTACAGAATCTCAGCTCTTCCACATGTGTCTTAGACACTCTGCTTACCAATTTCTTCAAAACTGTTTTTCATCTCATAGCGGCGGATGTCCTTCAAATTGTAAATGTATCACTGCTGTCTGGCACTTTTCCTAAGTCACTGAAAACAGCTGTTGTAAAGCCACTTCTCAAGAAGAATAACCTGGATGCCTCGATGCTAAACAATTACAGGCCCATATCCAATCTACCTTTTATTGGCAAAATTATTGAAAAAGTAGTCTTTAATCAATTAACCACCTTCCTAACATCAAATGGGTATTTTGATTGCTTTCAGTCTGGTTTTCGGGCAAATCACAGCACTGAAAAAGCTCTCTGTCACGGTTTGGAGTTTGTGTTTTGGTTTTTGGGACTCTTAGTTTGTAGTTTGCTGAGTTCTCTTGTTTACTTCCTGTTGTCTTTGTTACTTCCTGTGTCCTGTGCCATGTGTTCCTTTGTTTATATTGCCATGTGGCTTTGTTCCCTGTCATGTCTCCGCCCCTCACCTGAGTCTTGTTAAGTTATTAGTCTGCTTAGTGCCTTGTTCCATGTTCACCTGTGTCTCCTTGTTTTTGCCCTATCGTCTGTGTCCTTTTAATTACCTTCCTGTGTATTTAAGGTCTTGTGGTTGTCTTTGTCTGGTCATTATGGTTTTGTCATGTTCCCATGTTTCCTGGGTTTTCAAGAGTAAATTAGTGTTTGATGTATTCTCAAGCCTCTTGTCGTGCATTTGGGTTCCAACCTGCTCAGCAACCTGACAGAATGACCAAGCCACTAATGGACCCAGCAGGCAAGTCAAACCATTACTTGTTTTCCTGGGAGGACTTTTTGAATCCCTGGGGGTCAATTTATAATGGAACCCGCTTGGCCATCAAGCGGACTCCGATGAAGAGTGGCCCAAAGGTATTTCCAACCCCTCATTGCGTCTCTGTGCCGGGTGCTCTACCAATTCGGCAGTTCCGCTGTCCAGCACTGAGGTGTTTCCGCCGCCCAGCAGCCCGGACGTCCCCGGTGACCAGCGTTGCCTCCTCCCCAGTGGTCGCCTACATGTGTTCTCCGGTTCCAGCCCAGTGCTCTCAGGCGCCTCCGAGTTCCAGTCCCGAGTCCCCATGCTCTGAAGCGCCTCCGAGTTCCAGTCCTGATTCCCCGCCGGAGCCCGGTGCCAAGTCCCAGCCAGCATAAACATGTCTGTCTGGCTTGACGAAGAGGCTTAGACCTCCTCAACGGCACCCTGACCGCCCTCCCGAGCTGCTACGACAGTCTACCCTGCGGTGTGGCCGCCCTCCCGAGCTGCCCCGACGGTCTACCCTGCGGCGTGGCCGGCCTCCCGAGCGGTTACGCTGGTCCACCCGTCACCCTGGTCGTCCACCTGAGCTGCCTGGCCAGAGGACTCCCGCCTCTGGGGCCCCTCCACCCACCCTGTTTGGAGTTAGTGTTTGTTTGGGACGTCTGGGAGCTGTCCCTTAAGGGGGGGGGGGGGTACTGTCACGGTTTGGAGTTTGTGTTTTGGTTTTTGGGACTCTTAGTTTGTAGTTTGCAGAGTTCTCTTGTTTACTTCCTGTTGTCTTTGTTACTTCCTGTGTCCTGTGCCATGTGTTCCTTTGTTTATATTGCCATGTGGCTTTGTTCCCCGTCATGTCTCCGCCCCTCACCTGAGTCTTGTTAAGTTATTAGTCTGCTTAGTGCCTTGTTCAATGTTCACCTGTGTCTCCTTGTTTTTGCCCTATCGTCTGTCCTTTTAATTACCTTCCTGTGTATTTAAGGTCTTGTGGTTGTCTTTGTCTTTGCTTGGTCATTATGGTTTTGTCATGTTCCCATGTTTCCTGGGTTTTCAAGAGTAAACTAGTGTTTGATGTATTCTCAAGCCTCTTGTCGTGCATTTGGGTTCCAACCTGCTCAGCAACCTGACCGCTCTCATTAAAGTTTCCAATGACACGCCTAAACACAGATTCAGGTAAAACATCAGTCCTAGTGCTACTGGACCTTGGTGCAGCATTTGACACTGTTGATCACAATATTTTACTACACAGACTAGAACACTGGGTTGGATTTACAGGCATAGTTATCAGCTGGTTAAAATCACATCTACAAGAAAGGAGCTTCTTTGTTGCCATCGGAAACTCTACCTCTGTGGTGTTCCCCAGGGGTCGATCTTAGGGCCACTATTATTCAACCTCTATATGCTCCCACTTGGACAAATCATCCAAAATAACTTGATCATAGCTATGCAGATGACACACAAATTTACTTAGCTCTGTCACCAAACGACTATGGTCCTCTTGAATCTATGTGTCGGTGTATAGAACAAATCAACACCTGGATGTCTCAATTTTCTTTAGCTGAACAAAGAAACTGAAGTAATTATATTTGGTAAAAAGGAGGAAAGACTTAGGGTTGCCACTCTCCTTGACACAAAAGGGTCAAAGGCAAAGGATACAGTTAAAAATCTTGGTGTATTAATTGACAGTGATCTAAATTTCAACAGCCACATGAAAGCGACAACTAAATCCGCTTTTTACCACCTCAAAAATATTGCCAAACTCGGAGGGCTGATGTCAAAATATGACTTAGAAAAACTCATTCATGCATTTATCTCCAGCAGGGTTGATTACTGCAATGGAATGTTCACAGGCCTTCCTAATAAAAGACTATTAAACAGCTTCAGATGATACAAAATGCAGCAGCTAGGATTCTAACAAAAACTAAAAGAACTGACAGAACACATTACTCCAATTCTTAAGTCCTTGCACTGGCTTCCAGTAAGTCACAGAATTGACTTTAATGCTCTATTGCTTGTTTATAAATCAGTAAATGGAGCAGGACCTAAATACCTGTCAGACATGCTTCAGCAGTTCACACCTTCTCGTCCTCTCAGGTCCCAGGTGAAAAACCTGCTAGTAAAACCTACTGTTAGAACTAAACATGGTGAAGCAGCTTTTAGCTGCTATGTGGCTCAGCTGTGGAATCAACTTTCGGATGACATCAAAAAGGCCCCAACTGTAGCCAGTTTTAAATCTAGACTTAAGACCAAACTGTTCTCAGATGCTTTCTGCTAACTGTGCCGAGTTACAAATTCTGAATCTGCCTTGATAATTATTCTACTTTATCTTTTATTACTTTTTTTACTACTTTTGCCTTAGTTTTTTGCTTACTAATTATCCTTTATTTTTAAATTATTTTACCTTGTGTTTTATGTTTTCTTTTTATTATGATCTTTACCTTTTAACTATTATTTGACTATATTGCCTTTCTATGCTTTTTATTTGTTATTATTGTTTGGTTTTGTTTATGTAAAGCACATTGAATGACCTCTGTGTATGAAATGCGCTATATAAATAAACTTGACTTGACTTGACTTGACTTGTGTGTGTGTACAGTGTGTGTGTGTGTGTGTGTGTGTGTGTGTGTGTGTACAGTGTGTGTGTGTGTGTGTGTGTGTGTGTGTGTACAGTGTGTGTGTGTGTGTGTACAGTGTGTGTGTGTGTGTGTGTACAGTGTGTGTGTGTGTGTACAGTGTGTGTGTGTGTGTGTGTGTGTGTGTACAGTGTTTGTGTGTGTACAGTGTGTGTGTGTACAGTGTGTGTGTACAGTGTGTGTGTGTGTGTGTGTGTGTGTGTGTGTACAGTGTGTGTGTGTGTGTGTGTGTGTGTGTGTGTGTGTGTGTGTGTGTGTACAGTGTGTGTGTGTGTGTGTGTGTGTGTGTGTGTGTGTGTGTGTGTGTGTGTGTGTGTGTGTGTGTGTGTATGTGTACAGTGTGTGTGTGTGTGTTTGTGTGTGTGTGTGTGTGTGTGTGTACAGTGTGTGTGTGTGTGTGTGTGTGTGTGTGTGTGTATGTGTACCGTGTGTGTGTGTGTGTGTGTACAGTGTGTGTGTGTGTGTGTGTGTGTGTTACCTTCAAGCTCTCCGTCTGCCCCCCGAGGCCCTTGGTGCAGAGCTCCATGACGCTGTAGGAGCAGAAGGTGTCTCGGATGCGGTTCTGGGAGAGAGCGCTCATCCACAGCGCCAGAGACAGCTCCAGCTCCGCAGGGGGAATCAGCACCGACTGGTGCCCCGAGTACACACTACACACACAAACACACAAACACACACGCCAACAAACACAAATTAAGAGAAGAACCAAAAAAACACAAAAGCACACAATAAATATGTACAAGAAATACACCATTGTTGCAGAAATACAAACAGAAAAAAAATGTTGTGTACTGTATACATAATTGGTGTGTGCTTCTTTGTGAGTGTGTGTGAGTGTGTGTGTGTGTGTGTGTGTGTGTGTGTGTGTGTGTGTGTGTGTGTGTGTGTGTAATTGTGAGAGTGTTTGTGTCATTGGAATATAATTTAACGTAGTGTATATTTACTCACTAGTGTGTGTGTGTGTGTGAGTGTAGGTGTGTGTGCATTATGAGGTTGTGTGTGACCTTGCGAGACACCACAGCACAAAGCCCATGCCGCAGTAGGGGTCGAGGCAGATGGCGATCTGGCGTGAGGAGTAGAGCTCACACTGGAGCTTTATAGAGCGACAAAGAGTGGTCACTGCAGTGTGTGACATCTAGGAGACAGGGCAGAACAATGGCCAGCAACAGAGGATCAACACAACAGAAAACATCAGAGAAACACTCGTTCAACAGCATTACACACACACACACACACACACACACACACACACATACACACATTTCATACTGACATTACTATAAGTGGAGGCACAAAATGTGGTTAATGTGGTACTATGTGGTACATACTTTGTGTGTCTTTGTGTGTGTGTATGTGTGTGTGTGTGTGTGTGTGTGTGTGTGTGTCTCACCTTTACTCCGGTTAACATGCCTGTCGTAGACACACTGAAGTCCAGATAGGCGACGACGTCTGGCGAAGGAGGCTTGTAAAGGTGAGGCGGTCGCTTCCGTGGAAGGTCATCTATAAGAAGAAAGAGAGACAACCTATCAATCAGCACTGCCACAACAATGTATTTTATACAGCAGCACACTGCATTCTGTCATTACTGTATTCTTGTCCACTACTATAGGACTGACTGATTTCTTTCATTTATTTTGTGTGTATATATACTTATACATATGTATATACAGTATATACACAAATATACAGTATGTTTCCTATATGTACCCGTGTCTATGATGATGGGCCATGTTTTGATGTTGACGGTGGCAGCAGCCTCTTTAGATCGGAGGATCTTCACTAGAAACTGAGTGGTGAGGATCCCAGCTGCTTTACACACCTGAGAAGCACAAACACGAGTCATAAAACACCAACATCACACTCAAGTGGAGTTGAGCTCCATATAGTGTAGTGATCACAAAGACAGTTTTGTTGAAATAATAGCTATGTCTACACCCTCTAGATTATATCTCTGGCTTTGCCCTTTACAGTTTCAAGTAATGAAACATAATCATCAGCATCAATGTTGGCTTCTCAACCAGACAAATGCCTTAATACACTACAATATGCAAAGCCAGAAAAATAGCTTAACACACTGTAATATGCAAAGCCAGACAAATAGCTTAAAGCTGCAGTTGGCAAGATGTTGTTATCATATTCACTGAAACCGACACTATGCTCCGACATAACAACATAAATCTAGCCTGGAAACCAGACTCTCTGACTTCGCAGAGAGTCTGGCCTAGATCCATAGGCGTTCGTTTATTTCCGGGTGGGAGGGCACAGTTTGAGGTTTAAAATCATTGGAGTTCCTTTGAACCGCTTTGAATCAATCACTAACAACCGGCGTTTCGTCATACAGAGAAGTTTCTCTGCAGCATGCCCATATCAAGCACGGGTGCATCTTATCAGCAAACAATCACACGTTTCATCTGCGTAACTCTCGTCAAAATGCATCATATAGTGTTTTGTGAATGTACCCAAGTCAAACTTTCATAATGCATAAGTACGTCCAAAGCGCCACTTTTAAGCTTGTATGCGTTGTCGTTTTCGGGTGAAATGACCTTTTGAATGGGATTCCTATTGGGCTACTACTTTTTTGATACAATCGCGTCAAAATCGCTATTTTTCAAATACTATAAAGGCTCGACACAACATGAACATTTGATCGAAGTATCATCAGTGTCTCTACACATGAACTACATGTGTAGAGACGCATACTACAATATAGCTACAATATATCAATATATATATTTTTTTTCTCATTTTTATTGTTCTGGCAGTGGGCCTGTTGTTCACACATGTCTACACCTTTTTTATGTTTTCTTTCTTTTGCTTCTTGTTTTTCATAAATGTTCCTATATCCTGCCACCTGTAGGCTACTCACATCTGTGATGAGCTTGACGGTGGGTAGTGTTGCCGGAAGGTTCTGAGGATGCGGTGGCCTCACGGTGACAGGGACACAGCCAGCATATAGGCATCCATAAAAAGCAGCAATCAGGTCGATACCTGCACACACACACACACACACACACACACGCACGCACACACACAGCCCCCCCCCCCCCCACACACACACACACACAAGCACACACACAGCCCCCCCCCACACACACACACACACACAAGCACACACACAGGCGTACACGCACACACACACACACACACACACAAGCACACACACAGACACATACATACAGTTGATGACCTATTAATTGACATCCTTTGTGTGTGTGTGTGTGTGTGATTTGGATGGGCGTCAGTGTTTAGAGCGGATAGGTTTGGATTAACATTCATGTATTTGGCCTATCAACATGTCTGTTTCTGGGAAAATTGCCTTATCTTCAAAGCATTATTTCAGGGTATGCTTTGACCGATTTTCTTTGTTGTGTGTGTGTGTGTGTGTGTGTGTGTGTGTGTGTGTGTGTGTCTGTATGTATCTGTGTGTGTGTGTGTGTGTGTGTGCGTGTGTGTGTGTGTGTGTGTCTATAGACACCTGGAGGGTAGAGCAGAACAATGTTCTCTCCTGTGTTGATTCCACTCCTCTCAATAAGAGCTGCGGCGACCTTCTCCGCTCGCTTATGGAGCTGCAGACATGTCGCCGTGCACACCGCAGTGCCCTAGGGACCAGAGAGAGAGAGAGGGAGATGAGAGAGAGAGAGAGAGGGAGAGAGAGAAAGAAAGAAAGAGACAGAGAGGGAGAGAGAGAGAGAAAGAGACAGAGAGAGAGAGAGAGAAAGAGAGAGAGAGAGAGACAAACAGAGACAGAGAGACAGAGAGAGAGACAGAGAGAGAGCGATTACTGACACAGCCATCCCCTACAGACACATGGAAGAGGTGACTACTGAACATGGCTGTCCCCTAGAGATTAAAAGTAGAGGAGAGAAATGACCCCTAGAGACATTATGACAAGCGATACCAACTCACAAATCTCACACAGTGCCGCTACTTTGCCACTGTATCACATAAAGGTCATGGTGTCACACCGCAGTGTAAACACACAAATGCTAACACACAAATGCTAACACA
>NW_027468837.1:12788148-12793148 GCF_046254945.1 Alosa pseudoharengus | reverse complement strand
TTAATTCAGTGTGTGTACAAGTGAGTTCAGTGTGTAGCGGAAGTTAGTTCAGTGTGTAGCGGAAGTTAATTCAGTGTGTAGTGTAAGCGACTTCAGTGTGTGTACAAGTTAGTTCAGTGTGTAGCGGAAGTTAGTTCAGTGTGTAGTGTAAGCGACTTCAGTGTGTGTACAAGTGAGTTCAGTGTGTGCATGTGATGTTTCAGTGTGTTGAGGAAGAAATTTCAATGTGTTGTGGAAGTTAATTCAGTGTGTAGGCTACTGTAAGGAGCTTGTGTGTTAGTATTTTCAGTGTAGTGCAAACTGTTTCAGTGTGTAGTGCAAGCAGTTTCAGTTTCAGTTTCAGTGTGTGCTGCAAGTAAATCCAGTGTGTTGAGCAAGTGATTTCAGAGTGAGTGCAAGCAGATTCAGTGTGTAATGCAGGAAATTCAGTGTGTTGCTGTTTGAGTTCCAGTGTGGTACTAGTGCCCAGTGCGTATGTGTCAGTGTTTCAGTGTGTAGTGCAACTACGTTCAGTGTGTAGTGCCACTATTCCAATGTTATTGCACTATACGGCCTCCCATACAAAACTGTGATTGGCCAGTTTAGTCAGTTGTTAGACTTCAGTGTAATCTTCCTCCTCTGCTCAAAATATTGTCTTTTCTACTCTTTGTTATTTTTGTGATTACAAACATTAAGATCTAAATGGTTAGCCTCGATGTAGATATTTGTTTCTGACATGAGAATGCTGCACAAATACACACACACACACACACACACACACACACACACACACACACACACACACACACACACACACACACACACACACTCACAACACACACACACACACACACAAATGCACACACACACACACCTGGTTGTTTTTGGCGTGGCTTGGGGAGATTTGTGACGCAGGTGTGGGGGCACATGAGGATGTTGCAGGGGTGGAGCGCCCCCTCCTGGAGAAGTTGGCGTGTGTCTGAGAGGTGGATTCCACCCAGCGGCGTCTTAGGCAAGGTGTTCGCAGGCACAAGGGCCAAACAGTACAGACCAACCTGGTGAATGCTGTCTATGGCCTGGAGAGGAGCACGAGCACACACACACACACACACACACACACACACACACACACACACACACACACACACACACACACACACGATTAATTGCATGTGGTCTATATATATATATATATATGTGTGTGTGTGTGTGTGGGTACTCATGCAGGTGTGTGTGTACTCATGCATGTGTCTGAAAGGGAGACAAAGAAAGACAAAGAAAGACTGGGAGACAAACAAATGTGTGTGTGTGTGTGTGTGTGTGTGTGTGTGTGTGTGTGTGTGTGTGTGTGTGTGTGTGTGTGTGTGTGTGTGTGTGTGTGTGTGTGTGTGTGTGTGTGTGTGTGTATTCATAATGTTGGTGAACCTGTAGCACTCGACTCATCCACTGGAAGGAGTCTTCTTCAGATGCATCAGGCCTCTGCTCCGCTATGATCACTATCCTCTCATCATAGAACACACCGACAGAGAACACCGCTATCCTGTACACACACACACACAATCACAGAGGACACAGTCACCTACACAGAACTAGAATATACAGCACACACTACCACAACTCATTATCATCTCATCATAGAACACACTCACAGAGAACACCACTATCCTGTACACACACACAATCACAAAGTACTCAGTCACCTACGCAGAACTAGAATATACAGTACAATACACACAGTACCACAACTCATTATCATCTCATTATAGAACACACTCACAGAGAACACCACTATCCTGTACACACAGACTGTCACAGAGAACACAGTAAACCTGCATGCACACACTCTACAGAGAACCATAAACGACACAGAATAGACACAGCAGAATGTGCAGTACACGACGCACTAGCTTCTTACTGCAGACTACAATCACAGAGATCACTGCTATCCTATATACCAGTGACGGTCACAAAGATGCCCTTTCACTTCCATGCATGGAGCGAATTATGGGGTGTTTGA
Organism: Alosa pseudoharengus; assembly: GCF_046254945.1. Taxonomy (NCBI): domain Eukaryota; kingdom Metazoa; phylum Chordata; class Actinopteri; order Clupeiformes; family Clupeidae; genus Alosa; species Alosa pseudoharengus. The sequence goes on along the minus strand of NW_027468837.1, from coordinate 12,791,152 downwards.
CCCCAGTATCAAAGACTGCGACCCCCCCCCCCCCCTCTTTAGGTAAAAGTAATAGTTGTGAGTGAGGATCAGGCAGGGTCAGAATGTGTAAAACATCCTTAGAAAAGTGTTAAGTTGTCATCACTAAATTTGCCCTCTGCTTCCATACACTTCCAAACAGAGAACAGTAATATGCTGGAGGCTCAATATTATACTGAACTGCTTACAGTATTTACATATACAGTATTTACTCATACAGGATTTACATATAGTATGAATTTGTCACTCACCGTCCGCGATACACTGTTTTGATTGGCTCCACGGCCAATGCTGTTGCCACGAGATCATCGGCGTTATGGCGACGGCCACTGACCATCATCAGACCCTCTGTCTTCCCCACCACGAATATCAGACTGCCCTGCAGGACCAATCCATCAGAGATACAGCTGAGTCCAGAAAACACATCACCAGCATCCTTTACCCTAAGTTCTTTTCAATTCAGACAGTCTTCTCTGTCAGCAAATACCAGACTGAACTAAACCTAAACGACCACATGACACATCACCAATAAAAGCATAATGACGGGCCACAAATAACTAGTCACTAGAATTACCAGAGTCAAGTCAAATTACTGTAGACTAAAGTCAAATAGTGACAAGCTCACTTACAATTTACAGTGACAATTCTCAAATACACTCATAACATGTAGTATGTAGCTTAGACATGAAGTAGACTACCAAAATGCACATGTATTGTAAATAGTGTTATAATCACACAACTTACCGGCCCCACGAAACCCAGTAACCCAGAGCGCACAAATGGAATCTCCCCTATTGGAGCTCCACTGGCATTTACTGGGATCACCTACACACACACACACACACACACACACACACATAAATATAGGCAAACACACACACACACACACACACACACACACACACACACACACACACACACACACTCACACACACCCAAAAATACATAAAATGTCAATGCAAAATGTACCATGACAGTTTGTGTACACATTAGTATGTGTGTGTGTGTGTGTGTGGGTGTGTGCATTTGTGCGTGTGGGTGCATGTGTGTGGTTGGTTTGACTACCTTTACCGTAATGTAACATATAACGTTAAAGGTGTATTCCTCACCTCAAATGTGTTTTTGGTGAGTCCAGGTAAGCCGTAGTACAAAGTGCCACCTGCCCTCGAGTTGACCACCAGCTCTCCAATTTCATCCGTTTTACACAGCATAGGAGGACCATCCGGCTTCACAATACACATCAGAGCTACACACACACACACACACACACACACACACACACACACACACACACACACACACATACACAAAAACCATGACTATACAATTAGCGCACCTTAGTCTTTGTCCAAGTGTTAAAGATGTATTTCACAATGAGATGGTGGTTTGAAAATAGGTGGCACTGTGTCATGTGTCTTAAACTATAACTCCTATGCCGTTATGTGAAATCATTTCCCATTCTGTAACAGCATTCTGTCATTCCTGACAATCATCCATTACTGTATCTGTCCTAGCAAACAACACTTAGTACCTGATTTATATAAATATATAAATATATAAATAAAAGTGACTTGACTTGACTTGCTTTGCTTTAACAAACACACAGACACACACAGACACAGACACAGACACACAGACACACACACACACACGCACACACACACGCTCACGCCCACGCCCACGCACACACACACACACACACACACTAGAGATGCGCGGATGGTCTATTATTTCAACCGTAACCGCATAGCTAAACTTATCATCCATCCGCACAAACGTTTTTTGACCAATTTTCAAATCCGCACCCGCCCGCCATCAGCTGCTGTTTTAATGTATATGGGTGATGCGGTGCTGCTGACGTGAGGCTAGAAAGCTCTTGCCTGTTCTAGAAAGACTGATCCAATGCAGCAAATATATTAAAAGGCTAAAGTCCTACATGGGCTATGTTGTAGCCTATCCCCAGAATATCAGCAGTCTCTGTCTCGCAAAAGTCTCCAAATAAAACGCAGCCTGTAGCTTACAATTGTATCATTGTAATAAAAAACGCAATTTAGCACATCATTTCAACATGCTGCTATTTATCCTATTAATTAATGCCTATTGTACTTTATTTTTTGCAAAAAGAAAGAAATCCTTAATAAAATAACAAGTCATTCACATTATAGGCTACTTTACGCATGCACTGTAACCCACCGCACAGCAGTGCAACGTGCATGTTTACATTTTTAGTAACAACTTGCTTGCTTGCCTTACACATATAAGTTTTCCGACTATTTTTCTTACCTTCTTTTTTCCGCTGTGGATGTTACTGAGCTTGTAGAAGTTTTAGCTCTTACGTTCTGAACATCTCGCACTGCCATTGCCAGATGTCAGTTCTGAGTCATATCACACCATAATCTGTCTCCCTTTTAAATGCCTATTCCCTGAATGGTAGGCTAAAATGACTATGTGTTTTATATATAATATCGAAACAAAATAACCCAGTCAGTCTCATCTACGAGATGTTTAGGCCTCCTCCAATACTGGCAGCTAGGTTTGCAGATTTGCTTAGTGGCCTACCAAGGCTCTGCAACGAGACGCGACATGGGAGATGAATCATCGGTCAACTTGCACTGTAGCCTATTATACTTTCTTATTGCACACTGGAGAGAAAAACATGCTGGTAGGCTACGATAGGCTACTTAATTTAAACTTTGTTACCTTTAGTGTGCGTGTGCGTGCGTGAGGGGTTGCTCAGTAAAACATCGGAATACACCAATTCCGCAACACCGTCTCTGATAGATAAACAAAGCAGCATGCATAGAAGCAACTAGGCCAAACTGCCTGATGAAAATTTGACTATTTCAAAGTGTGCTCGTTTTTTTCGGATGTAGGTAACACAATTTAACAATGTATAGTCTATATTTTTTTCATTTGATTGGTTCAACCGCCACCCGCCCGAATTAAATTAAAATATTATATTTCTTCACGTCATCCGCCCGATCCG
>NW_027468837.1:12738148-12783148 GCF_046254945.1 Alosa pseudoharengus | reverse complement strand
GAACAAGAACTATGCCCTATTCTGTACACAAAATGTATGGAAATTCATGAGGAACAACATTTCTGAACATTTCAAAATTGTTGATATATTTACGGTGGTCCAAAAACAACAGTAGCCAAAGACTTTCATAAAAGTGATAAAGAAGTAAATGTTTAAATGCCTTTAATATGTATGTACAGTCAATGTGAATTATAAACACAAACAATAACTGATCTCCATAGAATCTGAAGTGCGAAGAGGGTTGTGGGTAAAGTCTCCTGTGCCATCATAGATTTTTGGCAAAGTAGGTTTGAAAAACTATTTGAGGTACTCTAGATCTGAGTAGGCTACATATGTGACAGAAAAAAACATTTGTTTTTGTCCAGTCTGGCTTACCGTAGGTGAGCGTATAGAGGGGTTTGCCAGTGATGTCAAGAGCTGTGAGGGCGGGGCTCTTGCTTTGAGTGGCGCCCCAGCGGGCCAATGCGGCTTGCAGGGACGGAGGCCAATTGCTGACCACGCCCAGTGGTTCGCCCTTCACCGGGATTGTCTGTCTCCCCTCTGGACGAGGGATGCTCGGGTCAGGCTGAGGAACTACAGAGGGCATAACGCAAATGAGCTCAAGCAATTCCACCCTCTCTACACAAAACTGTCTACAGAATAGAATAAATGAAATGGAATCGAAGTTGATCAGTAGGCTAATTTCCAGGCTTTTAATTTTTAATTTTTTTACTATTTTATTTATCAATACATTACCTGAATACATGCATTAATATACATAAATACATACTATGGGACCAACCAAAAGTATAGCTTTAACTATGAGTCAACTATGACTGAGAGTGAACGTGCCGTGTGTGACCTACCCTCGACGATCTCCTCCTGGTCGTCCATGAAATATTCGCTGAGTGGAGGTCTCTTTGGACGCTTCAGAGTGTTCAGCAGCTGCTGGATCTTAGTGGAGACCCTACTAGAGACTGGGACACCTACACACACACACACACACACACACACACACACACACACACACACACACACACACACACAAGCAAGCAAACAGCACAGAGAAAAACGTATAAAAGGACACAGCTTATGGATGATGGAAGTGCTGTGTATCCTACCCCTACCTACCTTTCCTGTGAATGAGTGTGTGTGTGCACGTGTGTGTGTGTGTATGTGTGTGTGTGTGGATGCATGCGTGGGTGTGTAAGAGAGTGGGTCTGTGTTTTGATGTTAGTGACCTACTCTTGAATATCTGATTGTGTTAGTTCTGTTGTCACAAAGTCAAAGGGTAGTCTATTGATAGGAGGGTAAATCAGGGCTTGTTGAACTAGTCTCTCTAACACAAACACAACAAACACCCCGACACACACTCAGACACACACACACACACACATACACACACACACACACACACACACATGCACAATCACTCACACTCACCCACACACACACACAAACAAACACGAACACACACACGCACACATCCATACATACTCACAGAGCGAGAGTGATGGAGGAGGGGGAAGAGAGGTTTTCTCAGGTTTGTATACTAGCGCACTATTAATGGACTATTAAGGGGCTACTGATGGCTATTATTACTGTACCTTTTCCAACCCTTCTGACTGAATGTACGCACAACATGGATGGGCAAGAGAGTGTGTGAGAGAGAGAGAGAGATAGAGAGAGAGAGATAGAAATAGAGGCAGAGAGAGAGAGAGAAAGAGAGAGAGACAGAGAGAGAGTGATAGAGAGCAGAAGCAGAAAGAGTAGGCAGAGAGCAGAGGTAGATATAAAGCCAGATAGATAAACAGAGAGACAAAGGAACATGGCTTAGTTAGTGAGTAAACAAACTTAGAATATGTGTGAAAACTAAAAACAACATAAAAGCCTACACAAAAACACAAAATCAAGATTCAAAAGTGCATATAAAATAAAAATCATTCAGTCTATCATACAGAAACAAGTGGCTGGCTTTAAGAGGCAAGGAGTAAAGCTTTGAGAAAAGTCCCAGTCTTTGGTGCTCGGACTGCGGGGAGACCCCGGACGGCACGCTCTCTCTCTCTTACCATCGGCGGTCTCCATGATGGTGCCTCGGCCCTGGACGTGGGTCATGCCCCGGATGGTGTTGCTGGGTCGGTCCACACGGGACATGCGCTGGCCTACAGCACCCAGGTCTGGGAGTACAGGGGGACACAGAAGATAATGCAATTCATTCCAAACTCACACACACTTTTTGGTAGTGTGTGTGTGAGTGAGAGAGAGAGAGAGAGGGTAATTACAGTTCATTTAAAACACACTTAACTGTAATTGAGAAGCGTCATGAACCTTCTGTCATTCTTTAAGAAAACCTAACTTAGATTTATACAGTGCCTATAAAAAGTATTCACCCCCCCTTGGATATTTCCCCTTTTACTGCTTTTATAAATGGAATCTTGGTCAATTTGGTAAATTTAATTAATTACGGTAACTAAATGAACTAAATCAATTAACTTTACTTTGTAGAAATCTGTATTTTTGACTTTAAAGACATTTTTTTGTATTTTATTGTAAAAAAAATCCAAACTAAATTGACCAAGATTGCATTTATAAAAGCAACAAATGGGAAAATATCCCACGGGGGTGAATACTTTTTATAGACACTAAACACAAAATTGTCAATGTGCACATTTTTTTAAAGACAATATTACCCTTTTTATCTGTAAAATAATACCCCCCCCCCACACACACACACACACACCCACACACAGAGCAATGGCCGTTGACTCACCGATGCGGACGTGTCCCAGCGTCTCGGTGAGAGCCACGGGATGGGACTGTGAGTGAGGTGGTGGCGGAGGCAGAGGCGGCTGGGCGTGTGTGTGCGTGCTGGGCCCGGCCATGTGCGAGTGCGAGTGCGAGTGTGTGTGCGTCTGCAGCTGCGTCTGACTGCACTGGTCGGACGAGAGGGTGGACGAGGCCGAGGAGGACGAGGTAGACGAGGAGCCCTGGGCGGCACCGTCCGGTGCCGAGTCTGGAGACAGGATATCTCCGCTGTCCTCGTCATCGTCATCTTCCTCCGATGAGGATGACGAGTCTGGAGGAAAGAGAATGAAACAGTGAGAATGAGAGAATGAGAGTGAAGAAAGAGAGAAGAGAGAAGAGACATCCCGCGTGTGTGTGTGTGTGTGTGTGTGTGTGTGTGTGTCTGTGTGTGTGTGTGTGTGTGTGTGTGGGTGTGTGTGTGTGTGTGTGTCTGTGTCTGTGTCTGTGTGTGTGTGTGTGTGTGTGTGTGTGTGTGTATGCATGTCTGACAAGGCTAGTTGGACTTGTTACCTGACAGGGTCTGTACCTGGGCATGTGACTGTACATACGTGTGTGTGTGTGTGTGTGTGTGTGTGTGTGTGTGTGTGTGTGTGTCTGTGTGTATGCATGTCTGACAAGGCTAGTTGGACTTGTTACCTGACAGGGTCTGTACCTGGGCATGTGACTGTACATACGTGTGTGTGTGTGTGTGTGTGTGTGTGTGTGTGTGTGTGTGTGTGTGAGAGAGAGAGAGAGAGAATTACATAACTAGTGTAGTGGGTTACCTGGCGGGGTCTGTGCCTTGGCAGGAGACTGTACATACGTGTGTGTGTGTGTGTGTGTGTGTGTGTGAGAGAGAGAATGACATAAGTAGTGTAGTGGGTTACCTGGTGAGGTCTGTGCCTTGGCAGGAGACTGTACATACATGTGTGTGTGTGTGTGTGTGTGTGTGTGCGTGTGTGTGTGTGTGTGATGTGTGTGTGTGTGTGTGTGTGTGTGTGTGTGTGTGTGCTGTGTGTGTGTGTGTATGTGTGTGAGAGAGAGAGAATGACATAAGTAGTGTAGTGGGTTACCTGGTGGGGTCTGTGCCTTGGCAGGAGACTGTACATACAGTACATGTGTGTGTGTGTGTGTGTGTGTGTGTGTGAGAGAGAGAGAGAGAGAGAGAGAGAGAGAGAGAGAGAGAGAGAGAATGACATAAGTAGAGTAGTGGGTTACCTGGCGGGGTCTGTGCCTTGGCAGGAGACTGTACATACGTGTGTGTGTGTGTGTGTGTGTGTGTGTGTGTGTGTGTGTGAGAGAGAGAATGACATAAGTAGTGTAGTGGGTTACCTGGTGAGGTCTGTGCCTTGGCAGGAGACTGTACATACATGTGTGTGTGTGTGTGTGTGTGTGTGCGTGTGTGTGTGTGTGTGATGTGTGTGTGTGTGTGTGTGTGTGTGTGTGCTGTGTGTGTGTGTGTGTGTGTGAGAGAGAGAGAGAATGACATAAGTAGTGTAGTGGGTTACCTGGTGGGGTCTGTGCCTTGGCAGGAGACTGTACATACAGTACATGTGTGTGTGTGTGTGTGTGTGTGTGTGAGAGAGAGAGAGAGAGAGAGAGAGAGAGAGAGAGAGAGAGAGAATGACATAAGTAGAGTAGTGGGTTACCTGGTGGGGTCTGTGCCTTGGCAGGAGACGGCACGTATGTGGAGCGGCGTTTGGTGGGCATGGGGAGAGCCAGCTTCTCTTCCTCGTCCTCGTGCTTCGCCAGAGCAGCCTGCACGGCCTCTGTGTGGATGTCTACAAAGACGGGGGGGGGGATGGGGGGGTGAAAAGCAAACCATGAGAAAACAAGAGAGGATGTTACGAATAATATGCTGTGCTCTGTTTCAAATAGCCAGGTTACACACTGGTACATTGTTATGGGGGCCAGATCACAGGTTTGATGGATTGATGCTCGATACGACAGGTGCATCATCTAAGATACATGAATCGAGATGCACTGCTACAAGTACTTCATCACAGATATATTATCACAGGCACTTCATAAAAGGTACATATTACAGGCACATTACAAACGATTATGAAAATGCTGATACCATAGATAGAGTCTATCAGAATCCAAATCTAACATGCACAACAGAAAAATCTAACAGGCACACAGTGTTGTACACAAATACCCACAGGTGTTTCTAGGGTACTTAAGGTAGTACTTAAGTCTCACAGGTACTCTAGAACAGGTAGCTTATATCACCTGATCTGTGGTGTTCATCTCTGATGCCTATGCTCACGCTAAGACAAGAGTATTACCTGATCGATAGCAATTACTTCAGGAACATTTCCACACATGAGCTTTGACAGATGTATTACCTGATGTGTAGCATAATCACAGGCACATTTTCAGAGGTGCATTCTGAGGTGTATTGGTTGATCTGTAGCATTATCTCAGGTAAATTACAACAGCTGCATTTCCACAGGTGTGACAGGACAGGTGTATTACCTGATCTGTAGCGATCATCTCTGGTGCCTCCGCCGTGGCGTGGGTGCGGAGTTCGTCGATGGCGGGTGGACGAGCCAGAGGAGGAGGGAGTGGAGGCAGTGGTCCTCCCTGGACTCTTAGCAGGCACAACTGTCACAAACAAAACCAAGTCTGTTATAAGGGTAAGTAAACATAAGTAATCAAGCATTCGTAAGACGTTTTGGTCTAAGAGTAGCTAGCTATACCCTGGAAATCCAGAGTTCTCGCGAGAGCACAATGGAATTGTGTACTCTGGCAATGAGCAATGATGCACGTTACTTTTACCCCTTGCATCCCGTGGAACCAATCAAATCGGCGTATTTGATATAGACCTTCTTTCTAGATTACCAGGGTCTGGATTTTCCAGGCTAGCTAACTTAAAAGACAAAGACGCAAAAGGGGTTTGAACAGTTTCGTAAAGCTTCATAACATGGTTTTGCTTCAGATCTCTAAGATGTGAGCATGGGAGAAAATAGTGCCTTTGTACTCACATGCATGCTCACTGTGTGAGTAAACAGGCTCATTTTTATTCAAATGCCCAACTCTCAGACATCTAAAACAAAACCATGTTATGAGTTGCTGTTGGAGTAGGGTGCATCCTACTGAGAGGCTAGGCTGTAAAATGAAACAACTCCTCCTGGCCATTAACTGGGTTTCCCCTGTCCTACTGCCAGGTGATGAAGAGCTGTACCTGGAGATTGAGCTGGAGTCTTACCTGGAGATTGCACGAGGAAGGGAGCGAGGAGTTTTGCCCGTTTCTTCTCATAGCCCTTCTGAGTGATGTCACCTGAGAAATGTACAGGGATTTTTATTCACCACAAATAATTGGTCTCCACTTCATCATCATTATCACCTAACCTTGTCACCATTGTTATTACATGTATTCCCAAAAGGGACCTCCAAACCACCCTTCACCATCCTGATCAACAACGTTGTCACTTCCTCATGTTCTTCGTCATAATTATCATTTCAATAAAAGCAACACGTCATCTGTCGCTTGAATAGTAGAAATAGCATGCCATTTCTGGTGCACAGAAGCATGCCATCTCACACACCCACGGGCGAGCTTATGACCCAACAGAGCAGAAAACACTCTCCTACGCCAGGAAGGGACACACAGCTGTGAACACGACGGCTGAGCATACAGGTTCAGAATTTTTTCTTTGTCAGACTATAGCTAATATTGTAATGACTAGGAAGAGAATGCCTTGCTACTGGGTATAGTTGTGTACACTATTTACCAAATGTTTTATTAGTATTATGTAATTATACATAATAATACATTATACATCATTATGTATTATACATTGTTATGCATTTATACATTTTTCAAAACCAAAAGACATTACAGAGATTTCTAGTCTCTTGCTCTATCCAATTGCCTTAGACCTGATGTCGACTGCCAGGAGAATTACATGTATAAGTAAGGACTTACATTCCTCACACGGATTCCAACAAAACAGATGACACTGGTGTTTGTGTGAGAGCAAGAGGGTGAGAGAGTGAGAGAATTAGAGAGAGAGAGAGCAGTACGGATCTAGCTGTGCATTCTGGGTAAACGAGCATTATGCTGTATGACCTAGATTAAGCAGACAAGGGGCGTAATCTCTCTATCCCTCCCTCTCCCTCGTTCATCCCTCTCTTCTGTTTTACTTTCTCCTCCACATTTTCTCCCTCTCTCTCTCTCCATCACTGCATCCTTCCCTGTCTGTCTTTTCTTCCTCTTGTCTGCTTGTCTTGTGCTTTTTGCTGCTGTTCTCTCCGTGTTGGATCACAACCCTTCGGGGAAACGGTGGGATAAGTCACACACAGCAAACTGCCTTGCCTCAAAAGTTCAAGTACATACACACACACACACACACACACATACACCTGTTTGTTTGTGCACCCATGCTGCCTTTGAGACAGACCTATAGTAAGGACGAAGCACTTTCTTTCAACTCTCCACTCATCTCCATCATGTCCTGCCTCACACACAACCACACACACACAACCACACACACACACACAACCACACACACACAACCACACACACACACACACACACACACACACACACACACACACACACACACACAGACCACAGCCCTCTTTGTGTGTATGATGTAACACTGTCATAGCACAGCCAGCATGTATTTTCTGGTGAGAGAAGAAAAGGCCAATTCTGTACATGGTTACTTTCTTTACAGACTATACAGCAACTCCATACACACACATCTAGTCAAAAACATAATGTAGATTTCACATATACGTTTTGAAATGGCTCCATCATGACAAAGAGGAACACAAAAAGTTGAAATTATGTCACGGGGAATGTTTTTTGCAAGAATAGCACATTCTTACCAGCTTACATTCTTAACACACTCTGAGCAGCCATGCACAACAAAATGTTTGTCATTATAATCTACTTCCTCCATCCCTGAGACTGCAGTGCAGGCCTCCGGTACCTATCTGCATTAGCTGGCTGACACACGTTTTCTCTTCTTTGTCCAGCTGTGTTGGCTGGGTATGGCAATGAACAAACGGAGCCGAATTGGCTCATGTGGTAGACCGGAGTGCCCACTCTGCACTCAGAGCGATGCTAAGTCACTCCAGACTCCTTCATACCCTTCAGAGTGTTCTTGAGAAACACACAGATCCCATACCGCCCATGTCAATGTTTCAGTGATGAACACGGTGTGGTGAACTGGCTGTGACCCAGGCAAGGGTTTCAGTGGCTGCCATTACATGTGTACATTCAGCACAACAGTGTGTATGTGTGAGTGTGTGCGTGTGTGTGTGCATAACTGAGAGGATTAGTCTGAACACATCCATATCGCTGCCTCTTGTGATATTAATATTACATATGCACATGAAATGATAATGGTACACAAACAACATTAAGCTTTACTCCACCAGAAGGGTCCATTTCCTGTACAAACAATGGCATTTAAACATGCCATGTGAGTAAACTATCATAAAATGCATAAACACTGTAGCATCCATTTTGCACCCCTAAATGTTGTGTTCCACTGTAACAGCACACAACTAATGCATTTAAAGGGTGTTATACGGGGAATCACATGGAAGATGTACACTGTGAGGCAGATAAGACCACAATATAAAAAGAAAAGGTGTCAGTGTAATCTGCATAGTGCGAAGCACACAGTTCTGCTCTGCCAGCAGTAAGTGTAATACCTATGGATAGGCATTAGCATCTGTCGCTATAGCACACTTCCAAAGGCAGAGAGGGTGAGTGGGGTTTATAACGGCACAGCCCTGTTCCTGCTAGCCTAACACAGCCACACCACCATATTATTACAGAGATACTAATCATCATACAGACAACTGAGTGTGATGATGGGTGGCACAGTAGGCTACTCTGCAACACTTCACAATCGCCCACAGTGATGAGGTGGCCTATAATACCTAATACACTGAGTTTGTATGCATGCATTAGACAGTGTATCTCCCTACTACATGCAAACCTGTCTGACTGATTTTCTACATCACCTGATCTGATCACCACTCTTATATCTTGCCCCATGTCATCATTTTACATTTTTAACAGAGAGAGAGAGGGAGATAGATAGATAGAGAGATAGAGAGAGAGAGAGAGAGAGAGAGAGAAAGAGAGAGAGTTATGTGGTGGGCTATTCATATTGAGATGCTTACATTCTGCTTGCTACTACAGCATTACTAGGCTACTCTTGCTCTTGGGGGACTTAATCCTCGATTTTACTTTCATCCTTGTAAATAGTTTTGTAGTGGGAAAAACACTGGGAGTCGTCTAATTCTAAACACTGCTTTAAGAGCTTGTGGCCTTCTGTGCGCCTACAGCTCTACATTGAAATGCTAGTCTGGTTAATACAGAGGCGCATCGCGAGACGTGCAAAGGAAGCGCAGGATCTTCCTCCGTCGCATCTGGCTTCCAACACGCTTAAAATAAGCTATAGAGTTAAAGCTGTTTGCCCTGTGTAATGCACTTGCCGAAGATGTTTCGCGAAGGCCACTATACACTGTAGGCCTATTCCAAATACCAGCACGATTTGCTGTAATGCGTGCATTGCCAATCAGGATTGGATAATGTTCTGAGCGTAGAACGCTACGCTAAATCAGGAATATTATATAGGGAAATGGACCATACAATTATGTGCTATTGTTCGCTGCCATAATATTACATTCTGTACAAGCTAGCATCCCAGGGAACGTGAAAGAATCACTGGGCCTAGAAACGAGTCGTGTCTGCAAACGAATAGCAAATATGTCAGGCTATAGGCTACATTCATATTCATGCAGTAGGCTAGCCTTACATTCCATAAGAAATAAACGACCAGGGTCTTCAAATGAGTTATATAATCAATTGAGAAATGGCCTAAAATAAAAATAATAAAACATTAGTTGTGTTAACAGTGGGCTGTATTCTATCAAACCATGCCCTCGTGAAGACATGGTGAAAACCAGGTCACTGTGCCTCACGGAGATAACCACGCTCGCGAAGGTAAAACAACAACATTCAACCAACTCCCTCATCCCACCGATTTAAATTGCGAATATTATCAATATGAGAATGCAAGTGAATCTAAATGCCAAAACAAATATAGGATATCACCAACGCGCAACGCACATCTTTTTTTTCTCATCTAAGCACACATATGGTCGCCTATCCATCCCTTACCCTCTGATAGCTCTAGGTCTAGTTCCGCCAGATGTTCGCGGATCTCTTTGGGCAAGGCAGAAAGATCCACTCCATGTTCTGCCATCACGTCCGAACACCGCCTGCCTGCGAGAGGAGGATGGACGGGAGGAACGATCCTCGGAGAAGACAGGGGATGCCAAATAATAGCCCGTGCAGTGATGCTGAGTTCGTGAGTCAGTCAGATCTCCGCCATAGTGACCGATCCTACTGTATTTATTTGTCACGTGACCGGGATGGAGGAGAGCATTTAGTCGGTGAGCTTCACAGTCTAATCTTCAGCGAGTCTGGTCCTGTGATGAGCCTACTGTAGCCCACTTCTAGAGCCACAGCTATTGGCTGCCCCGCGTCTGGTCCGGTGTCAGTCAGTTCACCTCAAGACAAAATTCAACAGCATCCACTACCATCAAATGGCGGACTGGGTAGGCTACATAAAACAGACTCTCCGTGCATCTACTTCAGTGATGAATCATGAAAGTCCTTCGCAAAATTGTGTCAAAACAAAAGTAAACATATGTGTACACAGACACACAGGGTGTGATTAGTGTGTGTGTGTGTGTGTGTGTGTGTGTGAGAACCCCCCCAGTGTGTGTGTGTAAACATTTGTTTACTTCTGCTTTGCATTACGCATAAGCTTTTTCATGCTGATTCACAGTGTGTGTTTCTGCAGGCCTACAAAAAACATTCACACTTCTGAGAAAACTGATATCCAGATCAACCTAAACAATAGACTAATGGCCAGGCCTACTATGGCAAGTAAGTCATTTTAGTAGGCCTAAGTAAACAGTAAAACTGAATATTCAGTAAACATACTCAATTAATTGTTGATCCACCATGAAACTAAGTGGTTTATATCCATAGACGATAAAAGATCGGGATCACAACTAAATTGGTAAATTAAGGTTTGAGTTTAAACACATCCGGTTTATTCTCGCAGTTATTGGTGGAACTCATCTCATATTTGCAAACACCCCAAAGTCAAAAAATGACAAGTATGGTTGTCAGACAGATGGATGGGGGTCATCTTTAATGAGTGGCAAATCCAAACAGTAGCCAACCACTGAAACGGACACAATGCTGCACTGCTACAAACTTCCACTAGGTGGCAGGTCGGTCTAACATTTTCAGCTCGTTTGTGATTTACAATAATAATGATGATGATGATGATGAACAGTAGTCCTGTGGGCATCTCCTAACTGACTTGACTTTCCAGGCACACAGACATAGAGCTTCAGAAAAACAACTGAGCTGTGGGGTGTTGGTTGAGAACATAGGTCCCTCAACTAGAGAGCTTGTACTTCAATTTAAGTCCATGATACAAAAGAGAAGGGCATGGGGTGTGCATGATACGATACGATACAGGGTTTAAACAGACACATCATTACAACCCCTGGCATAAATTATGGAATCACCAGTCTTGGAGGATGTTCATTCAGTTGTTTAATTTTTTAGAAAAAAGCCAGATCACAGACATGACACAAAACTAAGTTAATTTCAAATGGCAACTTTCTGGCTTTAGGAAACATTAAAGGGAATCAAGAAAAAAATAAAATAATCAGTAACAGTTGCTTGTTTTAGACCAACCAGAGGGAAAAAAATATGGAATCACTCAATTCCAAGGCAAAAACTATGGAATCATGAAAAACAAACTGACAAAAGAACACTTCAACGCACCACTTTGTTGCACCACCTCTGGCTTTTATAACAGCTTGCAGTCTCTGAGGCATGGACTTAATGAGTGACAAACAGTACTCTTCATCAATCTGGCTCCAACTTTCTCTGATTGCAGTTGCCAGATCAGTTTTGCAGGTTGGAGCATTGGGATGCACCATTTTCTTCAACTTCCACCACAGATTTTCAATTGGATTGAGATTCGGACTATTTGCAGGCCATGACATTGACGTTATGTGTCTTTCTTCAAGGAATTTTTTCACAGTTTTTGCTCTATGACAAGATGCATTATCATCTTGAAAAATGATGTCATCATCCCCAAACATCCTTTCAATTGATGGGATAAGAAAAGTGTCCAAAATGTCAATATAAACTTGTGCATTTATTGAAGATGTAACGATCGCCATCTCCCCAATGCCTTTACCTGACATGCAGCCCCATATCATCAATGACTGAGGAAATTTGCATGTTTTCTTCAGGCAGTTGTCTTGATAAATCTCATTGGAACGGCACCAAACAAAAGTTCCAGCATCATCACCTTGCCCAATGCAGATACGCGATTCATCACTGAATATGACTTTCATCCAGTCATCCACAGTCCAAGGTTGCTTTTCCTTAGCCCACTGTAACCTTGTTTTTTTATGTTTAGGTGTTAATGATGGTTTTCGTTTAGCTTTTCTGTATGTAAATCCCATTTCCTTTAGGCGATTTCTCACAGTTCGGTCCCAGATGTTGTCCCAGAATTTGTTCCTCATTTGTTTTGTTGTGCATTTTCTTTTTTCAAGACATATTGCCTTAAGTTTTCTGTCTTGACGCTTTGATGTCTTCCTTGGTCTACCAGTACGCTTGCCTGTAACAACCTTCCCATGCTGTTTGTACTTGGTCCAGATTTTAGACCCAGCTGATTGTGAACAACCAACATCTTTTGCAACATTGCGTGATGATTTGCCCTCTTTAAGGAGTTTGATGACCCTCTCCTTTGTTTCAATTGACATCTCTCGTGTTGGAGCCATGATGCATGTCAGTCCACTTGGTGCAACAGCTCTCCAAGGTGTGATTGCTCCTTTTTAACTGCAGATTAACTGGTGATCTAATCTGGTGATCACCAGATCTAATCTGGTGCAGGTGGGAAAGGAAATTGACAGGGTGATTCCATAATTTCTTCCTGGGAATTGAGTGATTCCATATTTTTTCCCTCTGCTTGGTCTAAAAAAAGCAACTGTTATGGACTAACTCATTTTTTTCTTGATTTCCTTTAATGTTTCCTAAAGCCAGAAAGTTGCCATTTGAAATGAACTTAGTTTTGTGTCATGTCTGTGATCTGGCTTTTTTCTAAAAAATTAAACAACTTAATGAACATCCTCCAAGACTGGTGATTCCATAATTTATGCCAGGGGTTGTAGCTTCCTGGAAAAAAATCATTCTGCACATTCCAGACACACAGCATTCAACAACTCAATGGTGAAATATTTTTTTAGCAAGAGCCAGTGTTAGTTCAGGCAGTCATATCTCAGTTTTCACCAGTCGCTTCCTGTAAAGTCCGAACATCGCATTACTGTATCCCGTTTCATCATAATTAAAGTTAAACACACATAGTGGTGTCTCGTAAGGATCCTGTTCATGTTCCTTAGCACTGGACATTTTAAGTCTTAAATCTGCCCCCATAGCATAGCTTTGTAGCAGCATTTCATAGATATATATACCGTTAGTATATCTATGGCAGCATCTAGCCACTATGCTATGCTTGCCAGCTATGTAGCACCACATTTAAAATAAAATTCTACCGACAGTATTCTCCGACCTCAAACAGAGCCCATAGTTCCCCTTAAATTAACAAAAGACACGGACATGTTAAATAAATTCAATCTCACTTGAAGACGTTTGAAGCACTTTTATTAATTCATGTATGAATGTATGCAAATATTAATTTAGTGAACACATAACAGACTGAGACACACTCCTCAGGATTAAACGAGTCTCTTACTTACAAACACAGAATATGCTGACAGACAGGTATCCAGTCCGAGGTCACCTGTGCCTCTGTGCTGGGGTTAAAGAGGTCACACATGCTTAGGTTATATCTGAGAGTCAGAGTCTGCTGTGTGTGTGTTTGTGTGTGTGTTTGTGTGTACATACATGTCCTAAGACAGCCCTATTGTGTCTCCACTCAACAGCTCTGACAGTTAAGCCATTCGGATCTATTTTACTGCTGAGAACTTTTTTTTTTTTTGGCAAGAAAACCTGTCTGTGAGTGTATGGTGTATTTTCTTCTTTATGTTGTCTCCTATGCCTTGGTGGTTGTTGATGATGACGTCTGCTGGCTGTGTAACTGCTGTAGTTTCATGCTCATGACTTCAACCACCGCTGTTAAGAAAAACACACACACAGACACACACACCATATTAGCTTAGTGAGGATGCAGAAGTAGAGTTGTGGAAATTGACTGCGCACTAATGCAAATTAATTTTGAAGTTTCACAATTTTCATATTATTAAACAACAAATACTAAAATAGTTGGTGCATCCTAACTCTTAACTCCATTTTACTGTGTGTATGTATAATATATATTAGGGCTGTCAAAATGAACATGTTATTCGCCGCGATTCATTTTGAAATACATAACATGTTGCAAAATATTAACGCAATTAACGCATTGTGTTTACCCATTTCCTTTGTAACGGAAGCCGCAAAACCTGAAGCAGCAAGCCTGAGAGTTTATTTTACTGTCTATGGAGTTAGAGAAAGATGGAGAGGAACCGTGAGTAGCTTGTAGGCAAAAAGTTTCAGTTTTAAAAGTTGCCTGATGTTAAAGCACAGTGATCAGTGCTGCCGCTACCACCACACGCCTCATGCACTGTGATTAGGGCTCCAAGAGACAGAGGAGGGACCAACATTTAGCCAATTAATAGTAGCTTTACTGCAAACTGCTTTTCACTCGTTAGAGAACGTTTAAAATGTCAAAATGCACCAACAGCATGTTACATAAAGATTATACTTTTCGGGTCCACCCCATTAAGATCCAACTTGAACGTATGCTACTCCATTTAATTGAGAACGCGTCTGAGCTCACAGAAGAGGGAGAGAAAACGAGTAGCAGGTTCCAGCTGGCTTGTCGTTGTTGATGATAATTGATATCTCCTTTTTAATATAAGAAACTTATAAAAGGAAATCATGAAGGCAACAAAGACGAGGTTAGGGGAGATTGCGGATTTATCAGGTTCCCACTACTGACCAGTTATAAACTGTGAGAGCCAGGTCACTTTGACATAGGCAGCACTCACTGTGATTTGGAAAATTGACAAGAATATGAAGAGTTGTCTTTGCCTTTGTGTAATGGAACTGGTGAGTCTTGAAGTCTTCAATAATTCCTTTACATAAAGCACATGATATGCCGATTGAAACGCATTCCATGCTAGCTAGGTGGCTACTGGATACCAGGCTTATGATTCACTTTTAATTGCAAACAGAAAATGTCTGGCTAGCATCATGTCTTTACATGCTTCTATTTCCAAAGGAATGAAAGCTGTTTATACCAACTTAATATCATGCTTATCATTGTTAATATTGCACTATACATGTGACACAAACAATGTTAGAGTTAGTGGACTAGCCATAGGCTTTATTTGAATGGAGTTGGTCAAAAAATAAATTAATACTTTAAAACAAAATGACTGTCATGATTATCATTTAAATAATATAAAAGTGTTTTACTTTTAACTTTGTAGTTAGTCATTAATTTTGTGATTTATATTGTATTTAATATGCCATTTAAGAAGCTTTAATCTTTAGGGAGAAAATGTACTTTTTCACAATTAATTCATTTCAAAATATGAGATTAATTAGTTAATTTTTTTAATCGTTTGACGGCCCTAATATACGTGTGTGTGTGTGTGTATATATATATATATATATCAGGGCTTTGAACCAGATTTTTTCCCCAATTGGTTCGTTCCGAACAGAAACAGTATTTTAACGTTTCCGGTTCAACCCTAAAATGGATGTTCCTGAACCGGTTAATAACGTTCCATGTCAGCTGCGGGACATACAAATAAGTAGGCTGATCATTAGGATTTTTTTTTAAATTATATTGCTAGTCTACATATGTCTCTATCTCGTCATCAAACATTAAATAGCACTATAGGCTACATCATTGGTTCCCAAAGACTGGGTCGCGACCCACGGGTGGGTCGCAGGAGATTTTATTTGGGTCGCCAGCACAATTTATGTTGTGTAGGCTAATAGTCCTAGCTTATACCATTTAACCAGGAAAGCTATCAGTTTTCTATTAGGATATAGTTTGTTTACCACAGTCACGGCCCTAGAATAGCTCTGAAACTAGGGGTGAACGCGCCGCAGAGGGGGCAGCGTGCATCTCACTCGCAAAATAAAACATTTCTGTGGGGCGCCTGCCATGGACCTTTGCAGTTGCAAAATCTCTCAAAATCTCACCTCGCAATCTCAAAATCTCTCTTATGTCATCAGACAATACAAAACCACAATGGTGTGTGCATAGCTGCCATTGTGAATATTAAACTTATAAACAAATGGCCAAAACCTTGTCAGGGCCCAGAGGGAAATGACAAAAGATTCTGCCTGTAGCCTACAGCTGGCGGAAAGCTTCTCTATTACATTTCTCCCGATGAGTGAACGACCGAAGTGAACCTCACCAAGTCACAGAAATCTTGTCAAAGAACGAAAACAATAACGGTATTAACCGGTTACCATTATTTTAGATAAACGGTTCTGTTCCGGAACATAAAAAAATGTAAAGTTTCTGGTTTTGTTTCTGTTCCTAGCAAAACATCAAAAGTTTCTGGTTTTCGTTTCGTGAACCGGTTCAAAGCCTTGATATATACAGTGCTGGCCAAAAATACAAATCTGCCTGTCTCTATGGGAATTTAACATAGGGGTGCCAATACTTATGACCCCTATATTTTAAGGAAAAACATTTATTTATTTATGATACATTATTCATTTACTAAGAAAATTGGTGTCCTTAAAGGTTAGATATTTCCTCATTTTTCACTTAAGGCATTAAGATCAATTTCCAAAAGATGATTTTATATTCCTCTTTTCAGTCAACTTTAGCATGGGTGCCAATACTTTTGGCCAGCACTGTGTGTGTATATATATATATATATATATATATATATATATATATATATATATATATAAAACACACAAACATACAAAAAGTTAGGGATACCTGGCTTTTGGGTGAAATTGAATGTTTTAGCACAGAAAGTACTGAAACATTGAACTGTTGGACATGCACATTCACATTTCAAGACGGTCACATTAAGTTCACCTGTAAAGGTTATAGTGGATTTTAGGTTCATCCTGAAATTTCACCTGAAAGCCGAATATCCCTGACTTTTTGTGAGTAGATAGATAGATAGATGGATAGATAAACAATGTTAATAAATAAGTTAATTTGCACCACTCGAGATAGTGGCCCTCATTTATGAAACGTGCGTACGACATAAAACAGGCATAGGACAGGCGTACGCTTACATCCACACAAAGCATGGCATTTATCAATCTGAACATGAGCGGTGGCTACGCTCGAATCTCATCTTTTGAGACAGCATAGCACGGTGCAGCGGTAAATTGGCGGAGGATTGGAAAGTTGAAGAGTTGAATTCATGGAATATCTGGGACCTATAACGTTTCCTGCACATTTGTAGGCTACTTTCTGTAATGTAGCCTGTTATGTTGACACATATAGGCTATGTGGAGACGATTACTTTCTTTTTGGAAAACGCAAGTCATAAATTATTTTTTATTACTTTCAAAGGACAAATGGCAGTGTCATATGGTTTTGTAATGAATGTATTTGTAGTATGATGCATTCTCTCTGCAAAAGTCTGTTGCACTTAAATCGCTATACAGTTTCCCAGGTTTCTTGACACTTTTCTAGCTGTCAAAATGAACAAGGTTCAGCTGGATTTGCAACGTCACTAAGGCCACAAATGTTTCTCTTTTGGGCGTATAATGCACCTCAATGTCGTAAATCTAGGGGCGAGGCCTTTAAAACGAGCGTATACAGTATAGGGGCGTAATATTTAAATTACGCTTGTTTCCAGCCGCCACATTTATCAACAAACGTTTATTCTTACACTGGAATGGGAGTGATACGAAAGTTTCATGAATCACACGTGACTCCGTCATAAGATGATTTCTGCGCTCAGATCTACGTTGGTTTCTACGCTCGGTTGATAAATGAGGGCCATAGCGTGGGTGTGTATAATCACCTTGCTTCATGGTGTGCTTTTCCTGCAGCGCTGGCTGAATTTTCTCTATCTGTTTGGTGAGAAAGTCGATTTTTCGTTTGAAGAAGTTCTTGGTGTCATCTACATTCTGAGGACGGACACACACACACACACACACACACACACACAAACACACACACAGTTATTTATATTCATGACATGAGGCTGCAGACGTACCTTTCGGAGCTCACTGGTTGTTCACATAACTAGCCCAGCTGAGGCCTGTCGTAGCACACACCTCAAGTACTGCCACCGCTATGCAATGGAAGTATCCATGTTGACGTCACTTCCTGAGGGAGTCTGGGAGTTGGTAGTCACAGCTACCTCAGAAAAATTATATTTATGTGCTACACTTTACATTATTTGGTCCTACACTCCAGACCAAATAATTGAATTATATGTCTGATAACGGTTTAATAATGGCTCCAATTGAAGACGTCGGACCAACTGTTTACATGGCACAATAATCGAATCCAATCAGATGTCCATACACACAAAACATATTTAATCAGAATAGCTGTGTGACATGCACACATTTCATTGCGTTTTGCACGGGGTTTGAAATCTGCTCAAAAAAACAAATCTAACGCCTGTTCAGCGCAGTTATGAAGCGACAGCTTGGAGCTAACGCATATATATTCCAATCAGATCGGCCAGTGTTATTCCAACAAAGGTCTTTATATAAACATTTCTATTCCAATTGCGACACATGAATCTAAAAGGATTAAATTTACCCATGTAAACCCACCTAATGTGCAGCCTTGGCCCACCGACAGTACTCCAAAGAGATTGCATGACCGTATACTAGCTTTTGTGCACCTGCAAGCAATGGGTGCGACTAAGGCAGCTTACCCCACTAATTAGTAGAGGTACCCACATGGTTATGGCTATGTAGTTTATATATAGTTTATCTGTGGCCTTAAACCGGATGTTCTCGACAACATAAAAGTTTATATTTCATCAGGTTGACATACTGCCTTGAAGGAACATGTTTCACTTTCTCTTGGAATTGCATGTTCCCAGCACCTGGTGAAAGCTGAAACTATAAATTAAATACCAAACCAAAACTATTTGTTTTTAAAAGGGAAAGTTGTGTCAAGTTAAGCACAGCGTCGGAACAAATAAAGGGTTCAGTTAGCACTTGCCAAATGATTCAAGAGCATTTTAAGCTGTCTTAACATATGGAACACAGAAGGGGTTGCAGGGAAATTTGAAATAAATGTGACTAGCCTACACAGCGGTATACAAGATATTTCCCCTGGTGTTTTGTGGACAGGACACAAAGGTGGAGCTTGTAGTTTACAACACATGTTCTAACAGCTGACTTTACTCTGAGCTTGGCATACACAAACTGCATATCAGTCCTGGGCCCAGTGTGTGTGTGTGTGTATGAATTGATGTAAATATCAAATTCTTACCTTTTCTACATAATACCCAGTTCCCACATCTACCAATACATTATCCACATCATTCAGTGTTCCAGGCACATACATCTGAATACAGTTGTGTCAAGGACGTCACAAAATAAAGTTAACATCTATTCATAGAGGAGGAACAGAACTAAGAACCTCCGTCACTCCATGGCTCATAGCCACCACATAAGAAAAGGATACAGAGCTTGTGAGAGGAACAAGTAGTTCTTTTCCTGTGAAGAACAGAAAATTTAGGATTAGACAGATGTGCACACATGCCATCACATTCAGGTATTCTCAAGCTGCTTTGGGCAAGACTTTTAAATCATCTTATAAAATAAATGACGAGGAAACTTAAAAAAAAGTATTGCTTACAGAGACTCTAGACTCATTAACAGGTGAGTTGGGGGTGAATTAAGACTCAGATGTTCGCTGTAATGATTAGAGAGTAAACACGGTTTGATATTTCTATTATGGAGGCAGAGCTCAGAATAGTTGCGTCGACCGTGCAGTGGTGTGTGTGGTGTGCTCATTACGTTGTAAAAAGGTTGTTTGATGTAAAGCCAGCCTCGTTTTAGACGAAATTACGCCTTACCCCACAACCAATTCTTAACAAGTTGATCCCAGGGTAAACCCCGGGCATGAAATGCCAAACTAACATCTGGTCTCCAAGAATACAAAACAGACTGCACCTAACAAGCTAATTATAACGGCGTTTATAATTCGGAGTAATTATGTTGACGTCTGCGTGGAGTCTTTTTTGCGTTAATATCACAGCACCACATTTTACTCACCTTCGTTTGACTTGTTGAGTATATTCAGACTCTCCTTAGCCTCAACATACTTCGTTTGCACAACTTTGAGCTGTCCGATAGAAGATGTCAAAAACTCTGTCTCCTGCAATGTAACGTTATTTAACACGCATTATAGTTGGATACAGTCAAAATAAGGCCTGCATAATACTCCATAGTAGCGGATACAAACATCAAGTGAAGAAGTAATGTTAGAGCACTGCCTTTCAGATTTCTTTGGGGCGTGGATGTCTAAATATGGACGAACAATCACTGTGCATCCCCATGTGGACGATCACCTACTGAATGGGGACGGACATCACACACTATCCATTCACTGTAACCCTCCATTGAAGAAAAAACACTCTAGGCTTTGCGGTCGACAGAAATATTTGTACTCATTAAGAAATAAATAGTAAACGATCTAGTTAGCTAGCTGCTACCTCATGAAGCACGTTAACGTTACAAAACAGTCCTTTGCGAATGCGCTAACTGCTAGCTAGCTAGGATAGCCTGGCACCAAACATTTCTCTTAGGTGACAGAAACGCTTTAGAAATACAAGTAAACAACACAACTGTTTTGCAGTAAGGGAAGATGTATTAAAGAGCATACCTGCTCTAGCTGATTTTTCAGCTGCTCGAGCTGGGGGAGAGATAATTCTGTGAGATTCACAGCCGTCATGGTACAGTAAGGCGAACACCGGGCTTGTTGTACTTCCGGGAAACACGTGAAGTTGCTGCTTCTTTTCAAATTAAAAGTGGGCATAAAGAAGAACACGGATTGGCTATTTGATGTGTTTTGTTTTTCTTAGATTTGGGTTCATTTTACCAGCTTTTGTTATTTTCAAGTATTTTTTAATACTTAGTGAGCTATGTCCTTTTATACTTGACAAACTTCCGGTGTGTTCCTTTAACATGTCTGAAGAAAAGGTCTTATAGCCTACTTTGGTGATGTGGCATCATGCATTGAAAGAGGACCCTGGGACACAAAATGAATGCGCATACGCAATTACCCATTGAAAAAAGGGCACTGCTATTACAATCTGCTTTTACTTTCTCATTTACCTGAATTATGGCCTACTCCCTGGTCAGGTATGTAACCTTTAGCTAAGGTTACATACCTCTCATCCTTACCTGGCTGTCATGAATGTGTATCGTTGAGGGGGTCTTAAACTAATGAAATAGGCCTATACCAACATAGCATAGCCTAAGGAAAGTGATAAATCACTCTGCACATTTACAACAGCTGTTCCAACAGTGTGATTAAATGGAGACAGAAAACATGAAACATTGTCACCATTTCATATTGTCATAGCAAGTTGTATTAAGAATAGAGTGCTATAAGAGGTTGCACCACATTTTGATCAAAAAATATTGTTCAAAAATGTTATTCATATTTATCACAACTAAAGCCTAAAACACAATATCTAACATAAACCAAAGAATGTCACATATATTAGGCTATTTCATATTGTGGGTCGGAATCATAACCTCAATATAACTCTCTCCATAGGGTCTTCTTACAGTGTGGGCCCCCCACTGCAGAGAGCTGAAGAATAATGACCACCAGCTGACCCTGAGGGCATGACCTCTGCATAGCTATGTCTTACTTCCTCACAGTCAGGCCTATTAGTGATGAATAAATTGCGTGTTGAGTTTTGAAGATAGTTATTACCTTAGGAGACTTTAATGTAATTTATAGTGAATAT
This sequence comes from Alosa pseudoharengus, assembly GCF_046254945.1. Classification (NCBI taxonomy): domain Eukaryota; kingdom Metazoa; phylum Chordata; class Actinopteri; order Clupeiformes; family Clupeidae; genus Alosa; species Alosa pseudoharengus. The sequence continues at coordinate 12,761,356 of NW_027468837.1, read as the reverse complement.
TTAGAAACACTCATGTTTAAATGTATAGATAGAGAGAATGTAAGTGCACATTTGTAAAAAACAAACATTGTATACTGTTATTTCATTAGTGTTATTTTACTTTTACACAATTTCAGTATGTATGTTTGTATGGTCAGCTGTGGCACTTGGCTTTTATCTATTATTACAGATTGATCAAATACATACCAGGAGAACTGAGCTTCCATGCTCCTTCAAAGTCACAGTAAAATGGACGGCTGCATTGACTGAAATGTTGAAAACTGAGAGAGAAAAAAAAACAGGTGAATGCATAATGAAGGAGTGTTCTTGGAGGTCTCATCTTACTCCCCACAAACTAAATTGTCTCCAGCAATGATGTCTTTGACACAGATGAAATACATGTTAGAATTTGAGTATACGTAGGCTAAAGCATCTTGAAGGGTTTCTAGCCTGCTAGTCTCACCAGTAACTAATCAAATAGCTGATTTGCTCACATGCATAGGCAGGTCCGATACAGGGCAAGACCAATAGCAATGGCTCGTTCTGGCACTGAGCTCTATACCAGTACTTTGGCTGATGGACTCCAGTGCAGAGAGACTCCCTCTCATTGGATGGCCCATCAACTGCTACTGGATGTGCTGCCAGCGCATTTGAGCTGCTAGGTGATATCATCACAGGAACCTTTTTCTTGTTTCTAGAGTATTGGAGCGTTGGGAAAGGGCGGAGGTAAAACTTGATATGAGTAATGATTCAGAAAGATGCTCGCGGGAAGGAAACAGGAAAACTCACAGTTGCCATTTTCACTTGTTTCTTAAATTAGTCACACCATACATCAAGCCTGCAGGCTACTGAAACTCATCTTCAAATGGAGAAGAGTGGCAACAGATAAGAAGGTAATGAGTAAAATTGCTAATAAAGAGGCAAACCCAATTAGGAAGGCCACTTGCTGGAGGGAGAATACCAAATTAGACTGCCTACCCATATGCATGCTAGCGCTAGTTTGGAAGTCCAGGGACAAGGCCTGAAATTTTTATGGTTCACCCTGACCTTGTACTTCACTTGTCTATTTTTCTTCTATGGTGTCCAAATAATTTCAATCTGCCCCATATTCACAGACATATTCATTATTCTGTTTCACTTGACGTAACTTTAGATGCTTCAGAGGTTATCACAAAGCCAAGTCAAGACCAAAGGCTTGAAAGTGATAGTAAACATCTATCATATCTATGGCACCTCTATCACTCTATTGTAAAAGGCGTTAATATGATATTGGCAAACTTTATGACACATAAACGCTGTGTGTATGGCTCAGAGGAGTACAGAGCTATGGCTCAAACATGTTTTTTTCCTGGATGTAACATGATTGCAACTGGGCTGGAGGAGAAACGAAGACTAGAAGGGGGAAGAAAAAGGAGGAGAGAAAAAACACGGCGCTCAAGGCAACCAAACAAGTCTGGACTTAAGAACAGGAGAGTGCCTGCCTGGGTGACAGTTTGAGCTCTGGCAGAGTGTTGAACCTGCAAAGAGTCTCTCAGCACAGCAAAGCACAGCACCAGAAGGAAGGACATGCACGTTTAAAACCAACCCTTCACATTACTGCGCTGCTTCATTTGTGGTTCTGTCCATTTTGGGATTTTGGTGGTAAACTGGATGCCCTCACATGGCCCCTACTACGCTGTGAGTTCTGAAAGGATTAGGAGCAGGAGGAGGTGACTAATCAGTTTGGCAGGTGAGCGACTTTCACTGTAATCCAATTCGCTTGTCTGCCCCGCTCGGCTTCGCTGTGGGAGAGAGTGGTACGATGCGACAGATGGTTTGGGGGCGCAGGGAACGCGTTCAGCTGCAGGGGTGCTTGCAGCTGCGTATCGTCTAAAGGAGCGCTCCTGCTTCTGCAGTAATTATGATTTATTAAACTCATTCAGCAGTCTTTACAGCCATGAGGGCTCAGCTATGCTTTTACTGCCCCATGAAGCACATTACAAAACACATCCCTGGTTAAGTTACTTTGCATATATTGAATAATGGTTGCACACTAGTTAATAAGACTGCTTTCTGGTCATACATAGCACATTAAAGTTACAATTATGTTTTGGAAAGTTTTAAAATGATTTTATTTTGCTGCAAATTGTTTCAGAAATGTCAAACTGAACTGAGATACCACTCACACTGTCTCTGTCATTCACTGAGATTGTCATGGTGAGGGTGATCCAATTAAGCTTCATTGCATGACAGTTTTTAACTGGGCCTGCCGAAACATACTGGCAGACATAATAACCCATAATGACAAGGCTTAAAACATTTAAGAGCTATTCTTCTTCATCATGTGCAGAAAGGGTAGCTGGATAAATGGGGTACTTTTGCACTAACCATCTAACTCAACATGCATCTCTGCTGATAGTTGATACTGATTCATGACTGAACCATATAACCATTACAGTGTTTGCTGAACATATCTGGTTGTGACCTACTTGTAATACCCTATCCCAGGTGTGGTACACTTTTCTGATGGTGATAAGACTGACCGACACACAGACAGACAGACAGACAGACCGACACACAGACAGACAGATCTGCAGACAGAAAGATAATGATACATAATGACATAATGTAATGATAATTAGGGCAACATGTTGATACCAGCACAAAGGATAACTGGCTTCAGTGTGACCATGAATGCAAGTGAATAAATGATGTATGTAAGATACGGTATAAGGGGTCTCACGTAACTGTCCTCAAACTTTACTTTGAGAAAGAATGTATGCTTTTGGCATTTGTGTGAATGCTGTAATACATGTTTATGCATCTATACAGTACATACCACAATATGCTTAAGGATTTAGGCTTTTAGTATTGTGTGAGTAAGTACATGTGCTTCTGTTTTGCTTTTGGGGAGGAGGGGTTGTGGTTAAGTGTTAATGAAGTCAAGTATGTCAGTGCAAGCTTTTGATCTGCGGTTTGGACTCATTTGAGTGTGTGTGTGTGTGTTTGTATGGGTACATGTGTGAGAAAGAGCGAGAGAGGGAAAATGAGAATGCTTAGGTTCTTTTGATGTGTGTATGGTCATACATTTTTCTTCTTTCTTTGGATTGTGTGTGTGTGTGTGTGTGTGTGTGTGTGTGTGTGTGTGTGTGTGTGTGTGTGTGTGTGTGTGAGACACTGTGAGACAATAGCACACCAAAAGAGAGAATGGAAGACAAAGATACAGAGAGAGAGAGAAATAGGGAGAGTGAGAGAAAGAGAGAGAGGAGAGAGAGAGAGAGAGAGAGAGAGAGAGAGAGAGAGAGAGAGAGAGAGAGAGAGAGAGAGAGAGAGAGAGAGAGATCAAAGACATGGGGTGGTCAGGCCCGAAGCTGGTGACCTCGGCTGAACTCATTTGTCACTTAAAATCTTCCTCACTCTGATCGGCTGAGAATGTTCTTTGGGTCATTGTGTGGAAATCAGCTGTTTATGCAAACGCTCTGTCTGCATGCACCCTTGTTATTGCTATTTACATACAACTATCTGTATACAACAAACAAAAATCCTGTGATGTGCACAAAGAGGTTGAATTTCATGTCTGAGCTGAGTATACAATATACTGCATAGTATCATCAACCATGTTTATGTTTATATGAAGTTCTGAGCTGAGTTTACAGTACTGCATAGTATCATCATTCCTGCTTATGTGTATATGAAGTTCTGCGCCAATGTCTGGCAGCTCACAGGGGAGAGGCACTTTGGAGGAGGAGGAAACCCTTCATAGCTTGAGATGAATTTTACTGTTGTGCTCCACTGGGCTGTGATCCACAGAGAGAATGGGACGCATCTGACTGTTGTTTCAGTGAGACAAGATTAGGCTCCTCATCTGTAACCTCCCTCCCTTTCGTTTCTACACATAACTTCTTTCTCTCATCACGTTTACCTCTCTCACTCAGGCAGATCCCCCTCTGACTATAGGTGCTGTTTTAAGCAGGACATCCTTTTGTTAAAGATTATCCTTGACACTGTTGGCATGAGGTTGTTTTTTCGCAGGGTTAACGCTGGGTCTTCGGTTGTAAGAGCCTCAGGAATGACGCCTCTTGGGTGGATATGTCAGAGGAGAGGCTTGTCAGGAGTATCACATTCCTGTAGTGCATAGTAGAGTATACTATCCTAAAAGCCATTCAGGAAGCAAAGTGCAGTAGATGTTTTGTTAATTTTGATATTTAGAATCAATATAACATTTGACATATAACATTCACCATTTGTTCTGACATATAAAGACCCATGGTCTGAGTATGACCTGGTAATAAATCCATGTTGGAAAATGTGATAGAGTAGGCTAGTAGGTCTGACAGTGTCTGGTAAGAGTTTAGCAGTGTTTGTAAGTTCTTGAAAGGTCAAGGAAAGACTGAGTCAATGAAACATGACTCAGATCGAACATGGGAAAAGGGCATCTTTGATGTACAACAAGTAGAATCACATCTCAAGAGATCAAGGAGAGCCGGAGACTTTAGAGTTGAAACCAGGTGCTGTGTGGCCAGACCACAGAGTGTATGGGAGCGGAAGGGAGTGCATCTCAGGAAGATCATAGGGAAATCCATTTGTTCCAAACCACACAGATGATTGGTACCAGAGAGTGTGCCTGGGCTGCAGAAACTGGAATGTCTTAATAGGTCTGGTAGTATCAACAACTAAATCCCATGCATTTCCAGTCAAACACACCAACTGTGGTGATGCTTTTCCTAGCCATGGGAGAGAACAGTCAGCCCACATGGTCTCAGGGAAATAACCCTGCGCTGACCACAACGCTAAAGACCCTGGCTTGCTTGTACTGCAGTTAGAACACATAGTCAACAGTGATGAAAGTAGGGCATGATTCCTTATCTGCTGTTGCTCATTCCTGGCCTCTGACATATTGGCTAGAGAAAAGAAAATGGACTTTGCCAACTTGATTTCTTGTCATTGGCCTGTTCACAGCTGTGTCTATTACCAGCACAGCAGCACTCCCCCTTGTGGGGTATTTGTAAACTGCAGGCCGATTTGGGACTGACCCTCCACATAGCACAGGCCCTTCCTTCTGTCCATATTCCATAGGGTCTAGACTGAATGAGCAGCAGGTTTCTATATGGGTTTTTGAGGGTCTTGCTGCAATGCCATATTCTTTAGGATACTAATGCCATCGTATCCTTTAAGGTGTGTAAGCACTGACACTGACATTTGGATACATCCCCATTTGGATACAACCCCTCTCTTTGTCTCTTTTCTTTTGTTCTCTCAAACATTCTCTCGCTTGTTGTATATACACGTACTCAAGAATGCACACACACACACACATACACACAGACAGAAAGACAGACACTCAACTAAGACTATGTAGGCTTATTTTACTAAGTAAGTGAGGGAGCAATTTCTTCATATTGTCAAAATATACCACACACACACACACACACACACACACACACACACACACACACACACACACACACACACACATACACACACACACACACACACACACACATACAGAGAAACAGAGAGAGAGAGAGAGAGAGGAAAAGACACAGAAGTACACACACTAAATGGCTCTGGCAGTTTCTTTGCATGTGTCTTGTTTTTGAACAAGCCTCTTCTTGAAAGTCGGATCCTGTAGCACTTTTTAAAAAGCTCTCAGGTCACCAGGTCAGTTTTAGAGTTGGCTTTTGAGTTCATAGACAAGTTAGTGTTAGTGCTCATCTATGAAGTGTTTAAGACTGCTGCTTCAGGCATCTATGCTTCAGGTATCCATTATATCCAAAATGCAATGGAGAGGCGACTCTCCTGGCACAACAGCTGTTGAAACAGGAAGGAATCTCGAATGGGCTTCAGAGTGCGCTGAGTTTGTGCCGATTTATGTGATTCTCTTATCAGGCTATCAGGATGGAATGCAGTCATCGCTAGACGCTCATACCCCTCTAACATTTACATAGACTTATGTATACTTGCACACACACACACACACACACACACACACACACACACACACACACACATACACACACACTTGTTCTTTCTTTCTTTCTTTCTTTCTTTCTTTCTTTCTTTCTTTCTTTCTTTCTTTGTCTGTCTCTCTCTCTCTGTCTTACTCAAGCTCTCTCTCTCTCTCTCTCACACACACATAGGCACACACACACAGACACACCCACACACACCCACACATACACCCCCCCCACACACACACACAAGCTAGGCAAATCCAGCATGCCTGCCTGATCATGCAAGGACAGATGGGTAGTGGTTGAGGTGTGTCCCAAAAGTCCCCATGGCAACAACCTACAAATGGCAAAAGGAATATTTTGCTTGTCTCCTGCCTTAGGGCAACCTTCTTAACATTTCAGCTGTCTAATTATTTTATTTTGTTTGGGTGTGAAGGATGATTGAGCTTCATGATAGCCTCTGTTGGTGTTAGCATGTATGTGTGTGTGTGTGTGTGTGTGTGTGTGTGTGTGTGTGTGTGTGTGTGTGTGTGTGTGTGTGTGTGTGTGTAAATGTCAATATGTCAAAGACTACTTGCTGGTGTTCAAGAACAATTCTGAACAATGATCATATAATTCTGATTGCTTTGACTTATTTTCCCATGCATGTATGATGTATGTAAGGTAATGAAATGCATATAGACTCACAATGCAGTATACCAAACATTTTCTTTTACAAACATTGTCTTCTAATATACAGTAGCAGTTTGTTTATAATTAGTTGTTGTCACCATCTCATACTTTGTGAGTGTGCACTAGATTTGGCTGTTATTGTTGAAATTCACCATCTGTTAGTCTATATTCTTACACAGGTAAAGAAGATGTGGGCTATCTTTTTATTCACGGTGGTGGGGACTCTTCTTCATGAAAGTGCTGCTCAAGGTACAGTTTCACAATAATACATTACATAAATGTACCGATGGATGACACGTTGACATGTACATGTAGATGATGTTGTAATGTAGCCCCGAAAAACCAAACTCTTTTAAGAAGTGTGGGATTCCTTTCCACACTTGCATTGCAACAGGTTTTGAACTTTGAAATCATTGGTCCAGCCTAACCAATCACATTGACCATAGATTGCTAATGTTACTTCCTACTTTGCCTAAACTTTACAACCTTTCAATAAAGAGCATCGGCAGTCAGGAAACAATGTATGTGGGCCTACCTTTGCTGTAAATAAATTTCTGCATTTTTCCAACTGCATTTTGTTATGTTTGCAGGCGTTCACTACTGCTCTTTCGGTTTCAAATCTATAGCGTCATCCCCTCTCGTTGCTGATTGGGCAGGTAGTCTGCCGACCGATGCAAATGCTAGTGAACTATCATGTTCCAGACTAGTATATCTCACTGAAAGGAGATCTAGTCTGGGCGTGGCCGGGCTAGTTGTAATGACCTTTGGGGGCCTTGTTCAAGGGCAAAGTCTAAAGTGTAACTGGGTGATTCTCCAACTATGGTACTTTTTGGACCTGAACATTTTCAGAAAATGAAACATTTTTAATTAAAATATTACTGGCATAATTTGTTTCCCCAGTATGCCTAGATACCTGCCCTGAAGTTGGCTGTGCTGATTTTTATGGAATAATATGTATTTTTTGACATTTTTCCAGACAATGGCAAAAGCAATGGTCATTTCCACAACCGAACAAAAACAAGCCAACCTGTCTACCTATCACTACCATGGAGACAGATGTGGAAAAGACGGTCGTGGAAATGACATTTTCCCACTTTCCCTCTAATATCTCATGTTTGACTAGCCTGTTAGTGTTAGTTTTAGAGTTAGCATTAAATAATCTCAAATTACACCTAATGAAATTGTAAAAATCCAGAATTTTTCCCATCGGAATGAATTATGAGCGGTTCAGAAATGACGTACAATAAACATACTCGCGGTATTTCTCATATTTACCTTGATATATCTCCTATGTATTAACCTCTGCTGGGATCATTCTTTCATTCAGCCATGTGGATCCCTCTGGAGTGTCAGTTGCTATGGTTACTGAGTATACAAATCTAGAATACTGAGCCTGGGATTGCATTTTATGCAGAGGTGTGGAAATGACGGTGAACCCAAGGGACAAGTGTTTAACATGTTTAAAATATGCCAAATCGAAAAGAAATATAAAAACAAATAGTAGATTTGAATGAATTGGGTTATAATGCATACTTTCTGTTTGAATTTAAAATTATATCAGTATTAGATTTTAAGTGAGATAAGGTCGAAGACCCAAAGTCTGGCCTAGGGACAGAGGCAAAATAGTAAAAAACGCATATAAAATGTCTTATATTTTATAAAAAACAACATAATTGAACAATGATTTTTTATATATAGGTTCCCCTAAATATGTAGTAAAGGGGAAAAAAATAAAAAAGTGGAAATGTTTTTTATTTTTTTAAATATATGTCAAGGACAGAAAAAGTACCATAGTTGGAGAATCACCCAACTATAGCTAATTTGATAATGAGGTAAAATCTATTTGCTAATTTACACCATGACCAAGATCCTGTAAGCACAAACACTGGTTGGTTAGCTCAATGCCCCCCATACCCATATAGCTTTCATTCATGCACAAGATACTGTGCTCCAACCTCCATTGAGTGACATTCATTGGTGGCTCATTGATACTGCACTCAGCACTTCTTGTAGGTATTAAAACGTCACCAGAATACATTATATTGGAAAGCCACATATTAGTTCCTACTTCAAAACTAGGGGCAAATCCATCTTTAAAGTAGGGACCCGGGGCATTTCAAGTTCGATATTTTCAACTTAGTGGAAGTATAGAAACAAAATGTGTTCAATATTAATGGGTGAAAGGGTAGTCCAATAGTTTTACAGTAATTCAAAACGTACACCCAGGATACAGTGGGACCGAACAGACAGCTGGACTTTGAGGAGAAATTTTATTTTGACAAACACTGTATCAGATTAGAATTGTGCACTGCGCCTTTAATGGAGTTTTAGGTCACTGAGTCACCAGAGATTCTGACCCCTTTGGCCGTCACCCAGCAGACAGAAGAACAAGATGAGACACGCACTTCCTCCCTGTTTGCAGGTGCAAGCAATTAATGCCAAATAAAAGCCCTGAATGACAGGGTGCCAGGAAAACTGTGGCCCAGTGAGGGTGATGACAATCACTGTAGAGATGTAGATCACATGTAGAGATGGGTCTCACATGGGCTAATTGGTCTCACATGCGTTATTGGTCTCACATGGGCTATTGTATGTAATTTGAGCTGTGTTGTCTTGAACACACCATTGAATCAGTACTCTCCCATTGTCTTGCATGCATTTGCCACAGTGCCCTTTCAAGTATTTTTGTATTAATTAATAGATTTCAAAACTTCGCTTTGTGTTGTGGCTGCATGACCACCTCAACTTTCCATTCATTTCTGCATCCTGTACTTTTAGGCCAGTGTAACAGTGTGAGGGCAGCCGATGTGGTATTTTTGGTGGATGGCTCGTCCAGCATTGGCAGTACCAACTTTCAGTTGGTGAAAGGCTTCATGGCAGGCCTGGTGAAGCCGCTTGCCGGTGCTGTGGGCGCGAGCGGAGTACGCTTCGGAGTCGTGCAGTACAGCGATAGCTCCAGGTGAGATATTTGTCCCTCTCTGCACAGCCAATATAGTCTGATTTAGAGAAGTTTGCACATGTGTGATAAATGAATGTATGTTCATGAGCATGTTTATATATGTTGTTAATTGTTAATGAATGTATTCTACATCTCTATTGATATTGACATGAATTAATTTTTACATTTAATTTCAGTTTATACATATAAATGTACAGATATGTTTTATACTTTTAAATCTTTCCTTTTATACAAAAACACTTATATGTTGTGTGCTAGGATTGAGTTTCCTTTTGGGAGGTATACAAATGGAACAGAGGTGGTGGTGGCTGTTGAAAATATCCCGTATAAGGGAGGAGGAACACGCACGGGTGACGGGCTCAAATTCATCGTTGACAATTTCTTCAGCCCTCCAAATATTCGAGATGTTCCCAAGGTAAGATAGAGGTGAAGGAGGGTAGAGACTTAAATCTGTTTATGGTGCCATATTTTGGGTTAAAAGAGATTTACTGGTGTTTTGTCCCACACAATAAAAGTTCAAATTCAGACTCTCTGACACAAGCTTTCTCTTTCTTTCTCTTGCTCTCTCTTTCTGTCTTCTTCTCAGATTGTCATCGTCATTACAGATGGGAAGTCACAGGACTCTGTTGTGGACCGTGTTCAAACATTGCGCAATCTTGGGGTCAAGATCTTTTCCATAGGTAAAAGCTTATCATTTCATAGGTTGTATTTGTTATTGTCTTTTGGTGACTTTGGTTTTGTATGATGCTGAGACGTTGGCATATTTATGTGCAGTGTACTTAATATACCAAGAAAGACTTTTATTTATTTATTTACTACTATTGATTATGAACAAAATACAAGTTTCTTCTGATCATATACAAGCTATATATTTCTATCCTGTGTCAGTTTCTTCTCTTTTCTTCTCTCTCTTTCTCTAGCTCATGTTTCCTCTCTTTCACTGTCTATTTCTCTGTCTCCCTCTCCTGCACCCTCTCTTTAACTGCCCTTGTGTGTACCTGTCTTAGGTATAAAGAGTGCAGACAAGAGGGAGCTGGATCAGATGGCCTCGTCCCCACAGACCTACTATTCCCTGATCATCAGTGGCTTCAAGGGCCTCAGCTCTCTCCTGCCGCAGGTGTCCCCACGAGTTTGTGCGTCTGTTGGGGGGACATTCGCGAATGACGGTGAGTGTTGAATCACAGGCAATAACCCACTAGGAACATGCCCATTACATCACAGCAGCAGGTCAGGAGGACTGCAGTGTAGTGTAGAAAACATGTAAATGACTATAATTTGTAGGAACATATTCATAAAGTGTTATAACATACTCATGAATAATGATTGTTATGCCTCCACTCCTAAAGCATTATGTTAATGTCTGAGTCTTTTATAGCTATAAACGTTTCATAAGGATTTACAAATCTTTTACCCCTGTAATGTCATCATTGCCATTATCAAGAGGTAAAATAATCTAGCATATATTACACAAATTAGTACTTACTTAGCTGTAAGGGTTTATAACATTGGTTTGCTTTATGAGTGAATTTGTATACATTGTTATGTAAATCATCATCAGCTATAATGAAGACTTTATAATGTGTTTATAATGCTGTATCAGTACAGACTTTATATTAAAAATATTACAGTTATTATCTATCTTTGCTTCCTCTCACAGAGGCCACCACAGGTCCCTCCAACCTCCAGTTTACAGAGAGTACCACTGACTCGCTGCGCTTCCAGTGGACTCCTGCAGGGGGCCAAGTGACTGGCTACCGCATCCAGTACACGCCTGTCTCTGGCCTGGGACAGCCAATCAACGCAGAGCTACAACAGGTACTAAATGAACATGACACAAAATTGTGTAATGTAACTCCAGAGGATGACGATAAGGAGGATGATGAACCTTGAAAGGAATACATATTCCAAAGAATTATGCTTTCTGTTGTAAGATTAAAACAGAATCATCAGTCAAAACCTGTATCCTGAATATTAGTGTTGTTTACCATTAATACAAAAAGCTGAATGATCTATAGATGCATTCGGACACAACAGTTCTAGGAGCACAGTTCTACTACTAACTACTAACTGGAAAGGCTACACCTAGAACTATAGGGCTTTTATGTTTACATTGACACACACTAGGAACTCTGAGATGACTTCACACATTAGTAGCCCAATGATTACATAAAGTAATGGAACGGACAGCATTGCTATTTAGATACTATCTACTGAAGTTAATTGACAAACTAGAAGCTCATGGTATCAAAAATCATTTAAAAAAGAATCAACATTGTGAATAACATTTCTTCTCATCCAGAAGGCATTTGTTACAAGACAGTGGGCACTCTGCAGCCTTCCCATGCAGGTTTTATATTTTGCAAATTTAAACAGAAGCTGAATTATTTCACTTTAAAAAAAAAAAGATGCTTCTGCTGCCTTGGCATGCAAATCAGTCATGATTAAATAGTTGTAGGAACTGCGGTCAGAGGAACTCTTTAATCCCCAGTTCCATGCTGTCCGAATGCATTAAAAAAGGGGTTCTAGGAACTGTATGTTCTTGGAACAGTTCATCCGGTGCGAAAGAGACTTAGCCTGGCTAACGTCATACCCTCATCTCATATGAGACGGGGTCTGGGAACTAGGCATTCATTTTCTCTTATTTGAAACGTGGTTTACGAATGCCCAGAGCCGTTTATTGGGCGCTACGAATGTCTATCAAATGCGTCTGTACGTGGCTCATAACGGCTACGGTGTGTCGTCATCGACTTACTGCCGTCCCTCTGTTCTGTGATTGGTCCCCTAACTGAGGCGAAAATTTGCTCCATGGTATCCAGGCTGCCTAACAGCGTGAATTAAATTGCGCGCGCAAGGCAGCATGGGAAAACCCAGACTAAAAGAGACTTATACAACACTTCAAACAGTGCATTGTTTAGACTGTATACTGTAGATATAATCCCAGATAGCAAGAGGCTGGTTGGCCACTGTCGGGCCACTGGGGGCAGATCTGCTGGTCCACTGGTGTTTTGCTCATTGGTCCACTGTCTGGTTGTAGATAAACAGCCCACCATTTTGCTATTGTGGTCCAAATACTTTTTTTTATTTCTGATTTTGGTATCTCGTATGGTACTATCCACATAATGCTACTGCCTCAATGCTAGGGCTCTGGATCACACTTTGTGCTGTTCCTTTGCTGTTCCTTTAAAAAGTTCACAATCAGTTGTACCATCTTCAAATACAGAGGCCAAACCCATTTTTGGCATTCAGAGCACCACAAGAGACAGTAGTTGCCTGTGGCCAGAACGTAGACAAAGGGATGCAATATATTTGATTTTCAACACACCCATTCTTTGATAGGTTCGTAACACGGTGCAGGACTACTCCTGGTACCTCTTGGCAGCTGGCACATTGGACGTGGTGCTTATTACATGTCTGGGCAAGGTTTTAAAATTAGAGTTAGACTGACAGACTTCAACAGGAAGTGAGAGGCTTATTTACTTGAATTACTCATCCATGAACACCATTTGGGATTATAGTGCAACAATAATGCACAAGTCTATGAGCAGTTTGTGACAGAGAATTGGAATGCTATTTTGCAACATTGTAAAAGAAATCAGTTTTGCTAGAGTGAAAGTGTGAATCTGTCAAAGACTTTCATTACACACATGCCAATGTAAATAACTTATCGGGTAACTGTAATAGGCATGATTCATTATAGCTGTCATTTTTTGTATGCTATTACAACTTTTTATCTCAACTATTCCATGTAATTACATCTTATTAGTTTGCTAATCACAGCTCACAAGACTAACGATTGGATGTTGCATTTGCCAAAACAAGTTTGTGAAAAGGTTCTGTTAATCATATGACGAAGCGAGTCCAGCACAGTGTGTGAAGCATTAAGTCTTTGTGTTAATAGGTGACAGTTGGACCAGCACAGTGTGTGAAGCGTTAAGTCTTTGTGTTAATAGGTGACAGTTGGACCAGCACAGTGTGTGAAGCGTTAAGTCTTTGTGATTATAGGTGACAGTTGGACCAGATCAGCAGAGTTACACTGCTCGGAACCTGCGTGGTGGCACCGACTATCTGGTCTCAGTCATTGCCCAGTACCCAAACAGCATCGGAGAGGCTGTGTCTGCTAAATCTGGCACAAGTAAGACCACTCTCACAAACACACACACAGACACACACACACACACACACACACACACACACACACACACACACACACACACACACACACGCACACACACACACACACACACACACACACACACACACACACAGACACAAACATGAGATATGTCGAGGACTCACAAAGCTAAGCTGAGCCAACACAGGCTTTGATCAGTTACATTCAGCAGAGTAGGCACAGCATCGTCCACCGGTCACCGGTCAGCCTTAGCACCAAAAATGAAGGTAGTTGACTTGATGTGTGTTTCTTAGTAGTTTGCAAGTTAAATTTTTAACTCAACTAAAAAGTACACAGAATGGATGAAGGCTGGCCAGAATAAAATGTTAATAAACTGTTTATAAAATATTAATAAAGTGTTCATATGTATTTTGTTATTATTTTGCTGATCCTCAGAGTCATCTCAGGGTGTGTCGTCGCTGCGAGTATTACGGTCGGGCTTCTTCTCCATCTCTCTGGCCTGGGATGCCCCCTCCACTCGGCCCCAGGGCTACAGGGTCACCTACGGACCCAGATGTAAGGACACAGTGTAAACTTTATTTTACACAGCTGTGCATAGTAGCCATTTATTATTATTATTATTATTATTATTATTATTATTATTATTATTATTATTATTTTAAATACTGTAAAGGATTAACTGGCCCAAGGTGCTTTAAATTATCCTACATATATAGACACTTTTAACTGCATAAACAAACAGACATGGGCATAAGACCCAAGTATCTGTGTTGGTTTTCAACGTTTTCAAATGGAAACCTCTAGAAACAGTTTGAGCTTTCTATTGGCCTACATCTAAGGTATACTAGGCTATATATTTTGTGTATGTTCATGTATACATGATCTAATGTGGTTGTGTTTACAGCATTCTCACAACAATACTTGTGTGTCTTACAAAATTATATTGGGTTACACTTTACTTGACAGTGTCGACATAAGAGTGACATGACACTGTGATGAACGTGTCATGAACAAGTCATAAACGTTTATGACATAGCGCTTCTGTTGTTAAGTGACATTCGTTTTTTGTCATAACAAGTTAGGGTTATGGTTGGGTTTAGAGTTATGGTTAGGATAAGGGTTAGAGGGTTAGGGTTAGGTTTCATGTGTCATGACACTCTTATGTCGATACTGTCAAGTAAAGTGTTACCTTATTGCTTATCATCTAAGAATATTGAAGATTTGTAAATGGCATACTGCCATTCTATCTCTGCCCTTTATTTCTGTCAGTACTTCAATATCAGTTAAAAATTTCAGAATGGAAAACCATTTTTACCTTGGCTTTGTTGAATAAGGAGAGATCGGTGCATGGCCACAAAGCTACCTTGAACTGGACACATGATCCTCCTTCATATGTAAATCGTGGACTTTGAATTGACCACTAAAAAAACGAAGTGGATCTGAACAAAGGCAGACTGTGACGGTCTCTGGCTCTGGTCTAACCTGTATCCCTCTGACCACCGTCCTCTCCACACACTGTGTTTCCACTTCAGGTTGGAGATTCAGGTAGAAGTTGCTGGATTCTACTGTGAATGATCTTTGGCTAAAATGGACCATATATTCCCCAGTCTAAATATAGAGTTGTAAATGGGTTTTTAAAATAGCATCTGAGCATGTTTTTGACAGACCAAATGTTGCATACCTTCTATACCATCAGAGAACAAGGTCAAATACTCCATTCATCCTTTCTGTCATCTTGACATATGTCATGTCAGTGAAATAGCAGTATTACTAGAACATCTACATGTGCATACATTTCATGCAGTCAGAGTTGAACTGTTGTAAACTGTCTCTGGTCAACAGCTCAGCCACCTCTGTATCAAAACAACAGTAGTCTATTTAGTTCTTGTAGGCCTACCTTAAAACACATCTAGACACTGCCTTATAATGCAAAGAATGGAATTGTCTGCACAATGGAACTTTGTTGTACCATGCAGGAACATGACCTTTTTTGTCAGATGTTGACGGATTGGGTGTGGCCTAAGCAGTAAACGGTGCACAGTGTGTTGGAAATTGACAACAAAGGGGTAGACATATCCATTCTTACAGTACATTGTGTAATTAAAACTGCCTCTGGTCTACAGCTCAGCCGGCGTCACAGCTGGAGCAGAGGTTGTCCCCTGATGTTACCACGGTAACTCTCGACCGTCTGCAAGCGGATACTGAATACATAATCAGCGTCCTCCCCCTGTTACCGGGAAACTCAACAACACCAGCCAGGATATCTGCCAAAACTTGTGAGTTAATCAGCTACCTAACAACATGGTGGACTATATACTGTATGAGCATAGACACACAGACGCAAACAGCTACAAACTGTCTGCATATATACCTTTAGTATCATACATGAACAGAAAGTTTTCTGTTATTCTGAGACTGAAAGGGTTGGGTTTCTGAAATGTATTTGTGTGTGTGTGTATAGCACGTTTAGAGGCGGTGAGACAGCTGACGGTTGAAACGATCTCTGAGACAAGTGTTGGTGTTCGCTGGAGAGCTGCAGATGGAGCCAGGTCCTATCGGTTGGTCTGGGGGCCTTTCACAGGTGAGATGCACATGTACACACACACACACACACACACACACACACACACACACACACACATGGCCGCCATTACCAGTATTGCCAGTATTGCCACGGCAATACTAGTTTTCATACATGAGGTCACAAACTGCTGCTGCGCTGCGCATATCATCAAAGTGTTTTTCCCGATGCATTTTTATTCTACTGTCAGTGATCCTCTATTGATGTTCATGCAAAACTGCAGTCGACCCCCCCCCCCCCTCCAATTGGGCTTGGCAAAAAAATTGGCAATACTACTTTCAGACAAGTGACGGCACCCCCGCACACACACATACAGGTCCTATCGGTTGGTCTGGGGGCCTTTCACAGGTGAGATGCACATGTTCACACACACACACACACACAGACATACACACATACACACACACATACACACAGACACACACACACACACACACAGACACACACACACACACACACACACACACACACACACACACACACACACACACACACACACACACACACACACAATAATTTGCTAGTCTGGGGCCATTTCATGGGTGAGATGCACACACACACATTATCTAACTCCTAGACTAAATAGTAAGGACATTTGCATTGGAAAATTAATGTGCAGGAATGGGAATGAATCAGCTATCAACTACAGATATTTTTGGTGTCAAGCTTAATTTTGTCATCTTATTGACATACTTCCATCCCTTCTCATTTTATTTATTTTTCTCTCTCCTCTCTCTCTCTCTCTCATGCTTCTTTCTTTCCTCTGTCTCCTCTATCCCTCTCCCTATCTGCCCTGCAATCAGGTCGTGATGTGCAGACGCAAGAGGTCACCACAGAATCTCACACACTCTCGGGTCTTCAGCCTGATGTTGAGTACATCATCACTGTCATCGCTCTCTACGACAACAACGCTGAGGGGCCTGCTGCCACGGCCAGGTTCAAAACAGGTTCAGACAATCACTCACTCACTCACTCACTCACTCACTCTCTCACTCTACTCACTCACTCACTCACTCACGCACTCAAATTCAAATTCAAATTCAAATATGCTTTACTGGCACGACAAACCATATGATGCATTGCCAAAGCGTTCACAGGAATAATAATAATTAAAGAAAATCACAAAGCACATCACAACCATACAAGACCATTGTCTGTACACGTGCATAGGAAAACCAAGACAGGACAAAACAAAACAAAACAAACAGGAGACATGGTGTAACAGACTGGGGCTGGGGCTTATCTTAAGTAATGCCTTCTCTCAGGTTATGGAGTGAGGACACATAACTGGCTGCTAGTATGCATGTGCTGGTGTCCTCACCCAAAACTGCAGCAAGTTCCTCCAGTTTTGTGAAGTTGGGAATGATGTTGTTCAAAATGGTGAAATACTTGTCTCTCACTCACTCACTCACTCACTCAGTCACTCACTCTCTCTACTCACTCTACTCACTCACTCATTCACTCACTCACTCACTCACTCACTCACTCACTCACTCACTCACTCACTCAACTCACTCACTCACTCACTCACAACCACAGCCAACATGAGGAGTTTCAGCCTTAATTTTCCATTTCTTGATACCGTACATAGTATCAGAAGAACTGTGAAAAGACAAAATACATTGAATACAATTAATTGTATTCATTTCAGAGATGTAACTGTCATTGACATGTAAGACCTACAGTAAGCACCTAGACAAGACAAATTCATACATTGACCTACTGTATAGTAAGCGTGGAACTACAACTTGTCATTTTTCATTGAAATAGGCCTACAGTAAGCACCTGGACTTGTCAGCTTTTGTGCTGTCTTCTTCACCAAACAGTACTTTCTCTAAATGTGCCTTAGACCCTTGCTTGCAAATAGCAATACAGAACAGAGATGGTATCTCTAATGAATAACATGTGACTGCTGAATGACTGCTGATCGAAGAATTGTGCAAAGGAGTTCATAATTTTGCAAGC
This sequence comes from Alosa pseudoharengus, assembly GCF_046254945.1. Taxonomy (NCBI): domain Eukaryota; kingdom Metazoa; phylum Chordata; class Actinopteri; order Clupeiformes; family Clupeidae; genus Alosa; species Alosa pseudoharengus. Next base: position 12,743,135 of record NW_027468837.1, on the reverse strand, counting down.
AATATCTATTAGCTGTGAATAATTTGCAGATAATCAAATGAAAAGAGTTTGGAGTCTTTGTATGAGAACTGTGTTAAATGTTTTGAAAAAGGATGCAAAACATGTGAGGAACCCATGAAAAAGTGTTAACAGATTTGCTAGAGATGACTTCTGCTGTGCTAAGAAGGTGATGATCAAGATCAAGTGGATCCCAGTTTCATTACAGTTTTTCTCGATCGTTTTGATACCTGTGTCAACTCTGACATCACGTTCTCAAAACAGTTAACACCTGTGTCTGAACAAAAGCACTCTGGACAAAATGACACATTTTGCTTGCAAAAGGCTGTTACTCTCTCAAAACACTTAAAACATGCAGCAAAAGCAAATCTTGCCTTCAAACACTACAACTTGTTGCCAATTCAAAAACACTCTTTAATCAATTATTACACACTGGGCAACAAAATGCAAAATCTAGTTCTCAAAATGAGCATTTTTGCTATGTCTGTTTCATTACTTTCTCATTTTTCTGGTATCAGAAAAAAACTCTGAAAAGACAAAATGTACTGAATAAAAAAACAAATTATTCATTCCTCCCAAGATGTAGTTGTCATTGACATGTAAGACATACAGCAAACACCTAGGAAGATACTGTAAATTTCATTGAACTACAACTTTCATCGAAATAGACATACACTAAACACCTTTTGTACTGTTTTCTCCACCAAATAGGCAATACAGTACTTTGTCTAAATGTGCATTAGATCCATACTTGCAAATAGCAACACAGAACAGACATCTCTTATGTATAATGAATGATTGCTGATTGAAGAATTGTGCAAAGGAGTTTCACACAGGTGTATCAGAGATTCAGACTTATGCAAGGAATCTATACCACCTGTGAAAAGATGTTTTCCTTTTGTTTAGCATGGGAAAACCAATAGAGTTTGGGGCTTTTGAATGACACCTGTGTGAACTGTTTTGCAAAAGGGTGTGATAAATGTGTGAACCCAATGAAAATGTGTGAACACATTCGCAAGAGATGACTTCTGCTGTGCAAAGAAAGTAGTCATGAAGACCAAGTGGGTTCTAGTTTACTTAAGCAGGTAAAAGCAATCGAGAAAAACTGTAAGTACATCTTAGCACTCAAGACATCTGTGATTCAGAATATCCACACTGCCCATGCACTGACAGCACAAGGCCTAAGGGGGGCGCAGGGGAGCATATACTTTATTACAAATATGGATTGTTATTAACTTGATTGTTTATTGTTTGTTGTTGACTTGATTGTTTGTTGTTTATTGTTGTTTGTTCTATCTCTGATAGAACGTTTTGAGCAGCAGGTGCTCAGGGCAACGCCCACAGGCCCCTCCTCAATCAGACTCACCTGGAACCAGATCAGATCTGCCAGAGGTTACCGCATAGAGTACAAGAGAGAAGGTAATACACACACACACACACACACACTCACTCTCTCTCTCTCTCACACACACACACACATACATGTCTTCATCTAATTCCCTGTGTTCTACAGGGGGCTCTGTTGAGAGGGTGACGTTTCCTCAGGCCACGACGACTCATGAGTTGCGTCAGCTGAGGCCCCAGACAGAGTACATCATCACTCTCTACACACTCTACGAGGGACGAGAGGAGGCCACACCTGTGTCCACCGCACCTCCAAGTACAGACCTCAGACCTCCTTCACACACACACCTCTCTCTCACATACACACACTCATAACTCAAATGCACATGCTCTCATCTTCTTCTTCGTCTTCTTGTCTTGGCATATTACGTTGAATTTACTAAACATTCTCTTCATCAGGTAATCAGTGCTGGTCGCCACCCTCTAACTGTAAATTGCGATGACCAGGGATCGACATTAATGGTTGCCCTTGACTACCAAATTGCTACAAGTGGCAACCAGATGTGGTTGGCTTTGGCAACCAAAACCTCATGTCTGGTTGCCAAGCTGGCAACCACTTTTAAAAGCTCTGGCGTTGAGCTCTGGCGCTAACCACAACTGAACCGTATCAATCAATTACAGGCAGTTGAATTGAATCAACCAATGACAACATTAATACATGATAATAAGATGTCAACAAACGCAGAGATAATGCATGGCAATATTTCTACTCCACTGAGAAAAAAACACTCAAATTATTTTTTTGCAGCTAGGTTATAACATTTAATAGTCTCTAGTAGGCATCTACATAGGGAATTGGGTGGCATGAAAAAGTGAAGGTTGCTTCTGGCATGGTGTAAAAGAAGCAAAACTGGTGCTCTGAACTAGCCTGACGAGCCAGACCCACATTAAAATGTAGGGTCTGGCACTCACCGTTCGCAGTGTTCAGTCCGAGGGGCGGGATAATCGGTTGTCTTTCAAATTCCCTCTGCACGCAATAGGACAGCTATGAGTTCCATGCGTTTCCCACCAGCGGAGCTGGTTGGCACTGTTCGCCAACAGCAACATCCATCTTATTTGTTTTCAAGTAGCAGGGAATTCTAGCCAAACCGTTGCGACTCTGCCATCAATCATTATGTTAAGCCCGCCTAACGACTCTATACACGATTTGATTGGCTTGATAGAAGTTTAATTTTTCGAGCAGACAAGCCAACTAAGAGTTGCTAGACTAGCCCTGGCAGCAAATGTAATTTGCTGCCGCTAGGGTGCATCTAGATTTCTAGGCTAGCTCTGAACAACTAAAGATTATTTTCATAGTCAATTAATCTGTTGATTTCTTTTTATTTTTTTTGATTAATCAATCAGTTGTTTTATCAATTAAATGTCAGAAAATTAGGACACATTTTAATATGTGTTTAGCAAAGCTCAAGATTATGTCCTCAACTGCCTTAAAGCAACACCAAAGAACTTTCCCTCTGTCGCACGCACACTATTTGTTTATCCAGCACCGGCTTTGCAAATAACGATGTCCACAGACAAGGTAGAATATTTTGCATGACTTATAAAAGTACGATGTATTGCGACATCAGATGCAAGTCAAATTTGTAGTTTCTTATGTCTCATTCCATCGAACTACAGATCCGCTACCCGATCTGGCAAACTTACATAGTGCGGTTATAGGCGATAGAGGGCCGCGAAGCGAATGCAGAATTGCCGTTCACCCTGTTACGGGTTGATGAACCACTGAAACGATTTTGGAAACATTATTTTAAGGTATAAAAAACTCTTTGGTGTTGCTTTAACTTTATTGTCATAGAGGAGTAATAAAAAATAAAAGTTTAAGAAATTGTGATCAGAGAATTTTGAGATATTTTCCATTAAAATGGACACAAACCGATTAGCCGATTACCAAAATAGTTGCATTTTAATTTCAAGTACGGTAATAGTTGACAACTAATCAATTATTTGTTGCAGCCTTATTCTGTAATTTTTGAAAGTTTCTCCAATTGACGCATTCAACGGCAATCTGGATTTCACCTCAAAACAGATGTGTGCTGTTATCCAGAGTTTCCATACGTATGGATGAAACATAAGTAAAAGCACTCTCAACTCCTTTCATTTTTACGAAAGCATGTCACAAGACGGACGCGTTTCGGCCTATGCAGTCTTCAACGTTGACGCGAGAGTGTGTTTACTTTTGTTTCATCCAGTGCTTCCTTTGTTTACGCACACAACACCCTCTTTTTTACGTTGAGTTGAGCGCACCTATTTCTTGCCTGTAACACTTCTCCTCACATATTTTTTGTGTCAAACTCCCACTTTTCCCTTAACCTTCCCATGAATGCATAATATGCATGATTAGGAAAAGTGTAGTCTGTTTACTGTGTCTCTGTAGCAGGCAGAATGGGGTTTTGTTCATGTGTGGTCTGCTCATCCATACCACGCCATACTTTTACATGTGGGATAGCATAGCTGGAATGGACACCAACGTGTTTGTACATGTGCCCTTCAGTGTTTACACAAAGGATTTCTCCTACCTTATCTCTCTTTCTCAGTTGTCCTCACATATACTTAAATACTTTAAGCACTTAGAACACTCATACATAGTTATTTTTATTTCTGCTCTCTCTCTCTCTCTCTCTCTCTCTCTCTCTCACTCTCTCTTATACCTCAAAACAATATGTATGGGATAATGTATTGTCTGCAGTTTATCCTTGAAAAGTAAATCCAGATAGGATGAATCTATTTTGAAATAATGACCAGTGGACTTCATATGGTTTGTTTATTATACAGTTTTGGCAATAAAATAAAAGATATTCCTCCGAAATAAATAGCCATTAGATGAATACATTTGTTTGACTGTAAACTATCAAACTACCAAAAAATGTTACATTACATAAAAAATAGAATATGGCTAAATGTATACCTGAATATTTACGCATTAAGACATGGGCAAGACTGAGGATTTACTGTCAAGTTGATAGAGATGACTTTAATAGGATGAATGATTAATACATTTGTCAACAGCTGCCAAGGTGACAGACCTGCGGGTTACAAATTTAAACAGCCGTCGAATCAGGATTGCCTGGAGGGGTGTTTCCGGGGCAACGGGCTACAGAATCACATGGAAACAAGGCAACAGTAAGTTAGCACCTAGTTGTATTAGAGAGATTCTATTACCATTGTATGAGTGATCATCATCTGGCATAATCTTTGCATTTCCAGGTCCAAGGCTGATAAGAGCCAGACTAAGACCAGATCTTTTCTAGATTAGGACTATAATAAAGTTCTGTTTAATCTAAATGAGAACTATAATAACCCTAGTAAATGAAGATTAGAATAAAGTAATGTATAATGCAGGACAAAATATGTCTAATCTGTCTAATCTTGATTGTGACTAGAAAAAGGTCATGTCCAGTCTAGATCAGGAGCAGACTCAGATCAGAGTGCGCTGCCATCAGCCCCTCCCCTGCTTATGGATCCACTTATTCATATTTTGTGAGAGCCCCAGCAGTAGAGCTCCCTACACGCACCAGCACTCTGCAGTCCAACTTAGTCCCACACTGGACCGCTCTATGTCTCTGAATCTCTTGTCTGTGTCTTCCAG
>NW_027468837.1:12708148-12733148 GCF_046254945.1 Alosa pseudoharengus | reverse complement strand
ACACTAAATACATTTGCCATTTTTACCCACCCCCTTCCCTGTTGTCCAGCTGCCCTTGGATCTGTAACAGATTTACGGGTCATCGATGTTACCCAGAATTCAGTGCTTCTGGGGTGGACTCCCATAGTAGGTGCCACATCTTATATTCTGCGATGGAGAGAGGAAAAAGGTGAATGATTAAATAGTTCCATGTAATACTATATAGCTGTATGTATATATACTGTATGTGCTACAAGTACCTTAAGGCCTGATTGGCTTTTACCTTTGTAATTATCACAACAGGGCTCTGTAAGTGATCCCCCAACAATGTTGTTCTTTATACTGTCATTACAGAGTACAGTAGAAACGTTACAATTATTTTTTGCTTCAACGCTATTTAAAACCGCAATTTATACAGTTGGCATTATAGTTATCGTTGGCAATGTAAGCAGGGCTTTATTCCAGTATGTACTCTATAGCATCGATAGAAGCTCTACTGATCAGGAGGATTACCCATGATCCTCTGTGTCTTCGCAGTTCTCCCGGTTGTTTGTGTTATCATCTGTTTGTATAGTCATCTTCTCCTTATAGGCTAGTCATTGTGGGACTGCGTTTGTCCATTGAAACCTAACCAGTTTGTGTGTGTTAATGTGTCAGACTCAGGAGAGGGTCTGTCACAGGTGTTGAACGGATCAGCAAACTCGTTCCGTGTGCCTGGACTGAGGCTGGGCAGACGCTATGTGTTCTCCCTACAACCCACCTACCAGAACCAGCTTGGACAGGTGGCTACTGTAGAGGAGCGCACAGGTAATGTACATCCATAAACACACACACACACACACACACACACACACACTCACACACACACACACACACACACACACACACACACACACACATACACACTCACACAAACACACACTCACACACATTCATACACACACACTCACACACATACACACTCACACAAACACGCACTCACACACATACATACACACTCACACACACACACACTCACAACAGAGTGCACACATAGACCCGTGTGCTGTGTGTCCTGCAGTGTGTGTGGACGGACGTCTGGATGTGGTGTTCCTGGTCCCTGCGTCTAGGGATCGCTCTCGTCTGAGGGACCCTGTCCTCTCACTGCTGACCAGTGCAGCAGGAACTCTCACCACCATCAGCCCCAGAGACTCACAGGTGTGTGTCTGTGTGTATATGTGTGTGTGTGCGCTGGTGTTTGTGTGTGTGTGTGAGTGTGTGTGTGTGTGTGTATGTGTGTGTGTGTGTGTGTGTGTTAGAGAGTCTGTGTTACTTTTTGCATGTTATGTGCTCTTTTTGCTCTGTAGGTGTGTCTGTCTGTCTATTTATGTGTGTGTGTGTGTGTGTGTGTGTGTGTGTGTGTGTGTGTGTGTGTGTGTGTGTGTGTGTGTGTGTTTGTGTGTCTATTTGTGTGGTTGTGTGTTTGTGTTTGTGTATGTGAGACAGAGAAAGAGAGAGAGAGAGATAAAGAGAGAGAGAGAGAGAGAGAGAGAGAGAGAGAGTCTTTGTATGTGTCTGACTGTCGGTCTATCTGTATGTGTGTGTTTGTGCTCGCGTCTGTGTGTGTGAACATGTATGTGTGTGTGTGTGCGCTCGCGTCTGTCTGTGTGTATATAATACATGTTAATGATCTGTACTCTCTGTTCTATCTAGATGGGGGTCTTAGTGTACAGTGATATTCCCAGAGTGCACTTCTTGCTCAATCGTCATAGCAACAGTCAGACTTTACTCCAGGAGATTCTGTCGACTCCTTTCTCGGCTGGCCGTGGGAATGCAATAGGTAAGGGCACTTTTATTTATTCACAGTGGACACACATACAGTATTACTAAGCAAACATCCTGACCATTGCTAACCATCCCTAATCTTAACTGTGACATACTGTATGTAAGCACAAATTGTCACTGTGCCATATCTCACCCTGACTTATTGTTTTGCACAGCATAACTTAAAGTGTAGGTCTGGAACGGAGGCGGAGGAATAGGATGTGTCCATAGTTGCTGTGGGCTAGCGTTGTTGTGTAACGTTGTTGTGTCTGTAGGTCAGGCGTTGACATACGCACAGCGATACTTCCTGACGGTGTCGGCCGGGAGAAGGCGCGTGCCGGGAGTCGTGGTGCTCATTGCCGATGATAGATCTACTGATGATGCCATCAGGGCAGCCACAGAGCTCAGGGCCGCAGGTGAGCTGTGATGTCAGACAGAACACCTGATTTTCTTTGAAAGAGTAAATATCCCGTAGACACACAAATGTTTAATATGTTTCTGCATATATGTGTGTGTGTGTGTGTGTGTGTGTGTGTGTGTGTTTATGTATATATATAGGAGTGACAGTGCTGGCAGTGGGAATTGGCCGGGCGGACTCTGAGGAGTTGCGGCGTGTGGTAACTGACGGAAGCACCCAGAACCTGCTGTATGTGTCAGACACAGCGCAACTCTACCGCTACCACCCGGAGCTGGCCGACTTACTCTGCGGCGTGGCCAGGGGGACGGGAGTAACGGTGAGAGAGGGAGGAAGGGAGGGAGAGAGGGAAAGAAAGGGAGGGAGGGAGAGAGAGAGGGGGCGTGGGAAGGAAAGGAGTAGGAGAGGGGCGGAGAGAAGAGGAAGATATGGAAGCTTGAGAAGAGTACGTGAACAACAATAAATACATTTCTGATAATTATATGCATGGGCGGATTATGAACTTTCGGGCCCCTGGGCCCAGATGTATTAAGGGCCCCCCACTGATTGTCGTATATGTGGGAGGGGAGGTTTGGGGGTCTTCCCCCAGAAAATTTTGAACTTGTTTGATGTGATTTCCTGTATTCTGGTGCATTTTGGGGATGGCCAATACTAAATTCAATTCATGAATTCATAGCCTACATCCTGATTTGTTGATATTGAGGCAATGATTCCATGCAAAGGCTTGGGCTTCAGGGCCCCCTGACCCCTTGGGCCCCTGGGCCTGGGCCCGGTAGGCCCGTGCAGTAATCCATCCCTGATTATATGAGCATGTGTGGTGCTGTAAAAGAAATAGATACAGTACAGAGAGATACTTCATATTTATGTAAGCAAACATTGTTCTATCGATGCATTTGCAGAACGACATACCATTGGCAACATTGAGAACACAATTACACTAAAGGAAGCAATATCACAAGTAAAAAATATGAATACTTACCCGACTACAGTAAGTATCTGAACGCACACAAGTATTACAAGTAATCCATAGAAAATGACAGGTCATATCTAGAACACAGTCTCAGGTCATGTCTTCAACACAGTCTCAGGTCATATCTCTCACACCTACGTGAGTCCACTGCTTCACTGTTCCCGCCACTGGGCAGTGGGCACCCTGGGCGCCAGCTTCCCCAGACTCACACTCTGATTGGAACCAGTGGAGCCATGAGGGTTGCAGGCACCGAGAGCATGACCCAGTGGCGACACACTGGCTCATCTGAACAGTGGTCAGTCCTTAAAGGTGCAGTCAGGGATTTTACATGATTTCAGTCCCATAACAACCACTAGCTGCCCTTTCCGTGAGTACTCTGTAATAAAAAAAAATGGTCTCTGTCATGTTTGTTTGGTTCTTGGTTAAGAATGATATGATGTATGTTTTTTTTTGCACAAAAGTGTCTACTAATAAATAAAAAAAATATTAAACACAAACAAATGTGACTTCCTTTGAAATCCCTGACTGTACAACCTATAGTGAATGTGTTGTGCTTATAACTTGTTTATTTTGTAGAACAATTATTTAGTTATTTATATATATTTTTTGTCTTTTATGTTTTTGTGAACTTTAGATTCCTCCTGGTCCAGAGCCATGCACTGTTCAGTGTCCAAAGGTGAGTCGTATCAAATGCATACATTGCCACATGTTCAGAAGAATGATTGTACATGTGCAGTACATGCATATTCATGTCTGTGTTTGTTTGTTTGTTTCTTTATCATGTTTAGGGGGAGAAAGGAGAACAGGGACAAAAGGTAAATGAGCCTTGCTGTTTTTAAAGTAACAGAATAGCACATCAGAAAAAAACATGTCTATTTGTGATATGTTGATAATATTCTGGCGTTGTTTGTTGTTGTTCTTGTCATGTTTCGTTTGATGGTGATCAGTTTTATTTGTTTGATTGCAGGGTGAACAGGGCCGTGATGGGAACGATGGGAGAAAAGGAGACCCTGTGAGTGTCCCAACACCAACTCTGTCTGTCTGTCTGTCTGTCTGTCTGTATGTCTGTCTGTCTCTCTCTCTCTCTCTCTCTCTCTCTCTCTCTCTGTCTCTCTCTCGTGTTGGCAGATTTAGTTAGGAAACATCACTGCAACTCAACATTTTCATAATGTGTATTTATGTGTGTATGTGACTGGCCCCTACAAATAACAATTTATTATTTACATGTAAAGTCAGTACCCATGAAGGATTATAGACACATATATAAATGATTATTGTGTGCGTGCGTGCGTTTGTGTGTGTGAATGTAGGGACGTGATGGGGTGCCAGGTAGAGAAGGCCCTCGTGGACCAGAGGGGCCTCCAGGTCGGAGCACAGGACCTTCAGTGGGAGTCAGAGGAGAAAAAGGAGAGAGGGTAAACACACACACAGACACAGACACAGACCACACACAGACACACACACAGACACACACACACACACACACACACACATAATGTACTCACTTTCTCACACTCACACACACACATAATGTACTCACTTTCTCTCTCTCACACACACACACACACACACACACACACACACACACACACACATACTGTACTCACTTTCTCTCTCTCTCTCACACACACACACACACACACACACACACACACACACACACACACAGCTTTAGTGGATGACTGGACAACAAAGAGCATGGACATCCTATCAAAATGGACATTTCTTCACATTAGGACATTTCTTGAAGGTTTTAAAACTAAACATCATACACATAGCTCCTAAAAGAGTTCATAATTAAGCGGTAAAAGGTAAAAAATGTTCTCTGTCCTCGTTATGTAAAATCAACGTCGCTCTAAACTCCTGTCTACCTGTCTCTCAGGGGTTTCCAGGATTGGATGGGAGCTCCGGAGTCCCTGGCCGCCCAGGAAGTGCTGGCCCTGCTGGATCTCCGGTGAGCCAATCACAAGCCACTGCACTGACCAATTAAATCACATTTAGATAGATATCACACTGCTGAGGGTGTTCCAAAAGCACAGATTAAGTTGACGTCTGATACACTTCATTAGCCTGAAGAGCCAGACCCACATCAAGATATTACCATTGGCAGTGCTCAATCCAAGGGGCGGGATAAACGGTTGTCTTTCAAATTCCCTCTGCACGCATTAGGATAGCGCTACAACTCATGAGTCCCATGTGTTTTCCCACCAGCTAGTTGGCTAATTGATCAAACTTTTGCCAACTTAAAAAAAAGCTTAACTCGTTCGTAACTGTTCGCCAGCAGCAGCATCCATCTTCTTTGTTTTCAACTAGCAAGGAACTCATGCAGAACCGTCGCAACTATGCCGCCATTATGTTAAGCCCGCCCACCGACTATACACGATGTGATTGGCCTGATCGTTTAATTTTTCCAGCTTGCAAGGCAACGGAGAGTTGCTAGACTACCCTGGCTGCAAATTACTTTTGCTGCCGCTAGGGTGCGTCTAGATTTCTAGGCTAACACTTCATATGATGATGTTCTACTGTATACTGTATATATGCATGTGTATAGGAGTGTCTTCAAAGTCTGCAAATTATATGTGTTTGGTAAAAGTGTTCATTGTCTTATTCTCTACAGGGATCTCAGGGTATTCCTGGGGTTAGAGGAGATCCTGTGAGTTTAAACACACACACACACACACACACACACACACACACACACACACACACACACACACACACACACACACACACACACACACACACACACACACAGACAAAACTGAAATACCTCTCTCTCACACAATCACCTCTCTCTGTCACACACACATACACAGCAAACACAAATCTACAGTATGTGTCTTTTCTTTCACAGGGGGAACCAGGCGCCTCTGGAGCATCTGGCGTGAAGGGAGAGAAAGGACAAAAGGTAAAACACACTAAAGGACATTTTGAAATGATTACGGTAAGCCAATGAAGCATGATAAAGGATGTAGCATGCATTGGCTCTGCCAGCCGTAATCCTGTATGCGTGCTTTATTCATGAAATCATTCAATATTGAGTATTGAAGTGATAATGCATTTAAAGTAATGTTCACGTCATGTGAGCCAGAGCCTATATGGCCAGAGCTGCTTGCTCTGTAAAGATATTTCTGTCCCAAAGGACAAAAGGTAAAACACACTCAGGAACATTTTGAAATGATTACGGTAAGCCACTGAAGCATGATAAAGGAAGTAGCATGTTGCATTATGGGGACGTTTGTGACTGTGTTGTCTGTGACTCCTGATAGGGGGAGTCCAGTGGAGTAGCTGGAGCTGGATTACCAGGGAGGAAAGGAGAGCCTGGAATCCCTGGAATACCGGTAATGTATCGGCCTCATATAAATAACACACACACACACACACACACACACATACACACACACACACACACACACACACACACACACATATACACACACACACACACACACACACACACACACACACACACATACACACACACACACACACACACACACACACACACACACACACACACACACACACACACACACACACACACACACACACACACACACATACACACACACACACACACTCACACATCACTTTTCTTTTTTATTATTATATACAACATGAAACAATGTTTTGACTTGTGAAGCTGTTTTTGTTCTCCATCCAAACTGGCTTTTCATTGACCCTTGTTAATGAGGTGTAGTCTCACAGAAGAGAAAATTACTGTTTTGATTAAAACAGCATCATATTGGTAGTTATTGGTGATTACAGTAAAACAGCATCATATTGGTAGTTATAGGTGATTAAAACAGCATCATATTGGTAGTTATTGGTGATTAAAACAGCATCATATTGGTAGTTATTGGTGATTGACATTATTGTTACCAAGCTAATTTAGGGGTTATGGTGGTAGTGGCGCCCATGCATATTGATCGCCTTCTATCTCCCCAAGTCAGTGTTGGGTTATAAATAAAAAATCTAAGGTTAAATTTGGGCATAATTCAGCAAAATGTTTTTTTTATTTGTACATTTGAGGTGCTGTAACACATGTAGTGAAATGGCATAGCCTGGAAATCCAGACCCAAATCTGAAAAGAGGATCTGTCTACAAGTAATGAAAATGGCCTAACTCGAGGGGCGGCACTAAGCATGCATTTGAAAATATCACTGCACGCAATTGGATAACACTATGACCAATGTTTACTGACTGATTCCGGACTTCGACGCAATTGGATAACACTACGGCCAATGTTTACTGACTGATTCCGGACATCGGCATTGCAGTGCTATCGTCATCTGTTTAGCTTGCTTCTGGCCTCCCTATATCAGATACGCCGATGTGATTGGTGCAGCTCGGCTCCAAGGGCATAGGTAATGAGCTTCATTACTAATTGCCAGAGTGACTCGGTGAGCAAATTCAAATTGTGCTCTCGCGAGAACTCTGGATTTCCAGGGTAGAAATGGCATGTCAATGCTCAACTTTCCTCTGCATAAGTGTCTTATTATAAGGATTAAAGAAAGAAAGATTTAGAAGGAATTTAATAAATTGACTGTGAGAGAGGGGGGGGGTAAAAGTGCAGTATGTGGAAGTGTAGTATGGCACGTCCATGTAATGTAGTTTAAAGAGTCGTATGTGCGTTCAGGACATGAATGGCTTGAGGAAAGAAACTCCTCCTCAGTCTTTCTGTTTAAACCATGTGGAAACAGAGACGTCTGCCTGACCTCAGTGGTTTAAACAGTCCATTGTCAGGTTGTGAAATGTCCTTTAAAATATTCTGGGCCCTTGTTTGTACTCTTTTATGTAGAGTGTTTGTATGTTTGTATGTTTGTACTCATATATGTATATCCTGCAGAGTAGGGAGAGGTGCTCCTGATGGTACTATCGGCAGAACGTACCACTCTCTGTAGGGACCTGCAGTCACAGGCTTTACAGTTCCCATACCAGTTTGTATGTTGGGCATATAAATGCACAGTCTAAGCAAAGCAACCAAAAAGGTGTACGAACGCGGCGGTGCCATGGCAACCAGTTTGTTTTGTTTGTTGTAGCCTCATGCCTTATGTCAGCAACATAACTAAACAAACCGCAAGCCCTAATGCGGGCACCCACAAATACCAACGAATAACAACAAATTCTTCGGTCAATCCCCTTCATTGCTATGTTCTGTCTCTTTATATTAACCTCTCTCTCTCTCTCTCTCTCTCCCTCCCTCTCTCCCTCTCTCTCTCTCCATCTCCCTGTATCTCTCTCTCTCCTTCAGGGTCGGCCAGGTGGTGATGGGTTAAAGGGACTTGCTGGAACACCTGGACAGGATGGTCGCCCTGGGATACCAGGTACCCCTGGTATCTCCATTAAGGTCAGGGGACATCATCATAATCATCATCATCATCATCCACTAATAGATTGTTCATATGGCCACATGTTCAAACACCCCCTTGCCATTCTAGAGCAGCCTGTATCTGTGGTTCACTAACCTCTGTACTGTTTTTTCTTTAGGGAGAGAAGGGGGATCAAGGAGAGAAGGTGACCAATTCACTTATCTTTGCCAATGCACTACACATGTTAATACTCTATGGGAGAACCATATATGGCTTCTTGTGTGGTATAAAAAACGATATTAGATAAATGTAAGCCACATCAATGCCCTCCTCTAACTCTTTCTATTCTTCTATGTTCCACTTTGTCTCTCCTTTGTGTTTGCCACAATACCACACCCCACCCCACCTCCCATACACACACACACTCCTTGCCTTATAGGGCCTCCCAGGAGTAGGCAGTGGCGTGGCGGCCAAAGGGGATCCCGGAACACCAGTAAGTTAACACAGGACCCTGCTTACATCGCAACGATTCCTCAGACTCTTTAGGAAGGACAGGGAGTTTGGACAAAAGGTCAGGCATGTCTCATAAAGAGTTAGGGTTGAGGTTTACTGCAAATGGTCCAACACACATCAGATATGAGCCAGATATGAGCCATCAGATATGATAATCACAATGCGTACTGCCTGACCTTTGGGAGTTAGAAGACCTCCTCTGATCCCAGGAAAGGGCCCTATAACATACAGTACCCTCCAGAATTATTGCCACCTCTGCTAAAGTTATCTAAAAAGAGGAATATAAAATCATCTTTTGGAGATTGATCTTAATGCCTTAAGTTATAAAATGAGGAAATATCCAACCTATAAGGACACCAATTTTCTTTGTGAATGAATAATGTATCATAAATAAATAAATAAATAAATGTTCTTCCTTAAAATACAGGGGTCATGAGTATTGGCACCCCTATGTTAAATTCCCATAGAGGCAGGGAGATTTTTATTTTTAAAGGCCAGTTATTTCATAGATCCAGGATACTATGCATCCTGATAAAGTTTCCCTGCCCTTTGGAATTAAAATAGCCCCACATCATCACATACCCTTCACCATACCTAGAGATTGGCATGGTTTTATTTCAGTTAGCCTATTAGCTGGTTTGATGCTGGTGCCAATAATTCTGAAGGGTACTGTATATGTATGGTCTAGTGTTGTCACGAGACCAAAATTATTGTTTCGATACCGATACCAGGTCAATTTATTTATTGTTTTGATACTGATACCAAGTCAATACTTTTTTTAAATTTGATTTGATTTGGGGGCCCCCTCCACCTTGACGTCACCAGTAATATTTAATATAGTGTGATCACTCACACCAGTGACCATCCCAGATTCTGCTCGACCCTCACACACACACACACGCGCGCGCGCAGAAAATTATGGCTAATGTCATATGTTTCATATGTTTTGGAATTCATATAAAGTGTATATATTTTGTTAATAATGTATAGTATTTTATAAACTGCATAATTACTAGTAACTAAAAATATTTAGTAATTTCAATACTTCATATTGATTTTTAAACTATTACACTTAGGCCCGTTTCACACAAGGTCCGTGGCCTGAACTTAAACTAGCAGCCATGGCTCGCTATTTATGGCACGACAGCTATACTTGGCAGGCTAGGGGAGGCACTAGAAGCATGCCTTGCACACACGCATGTTACTTCAAAAGAACACAGACATTTTTAAAAGTATCGATACTTAAACAAATTAGGTATTGTGACATTTTTTTAATTTCAGGGTATTGTGATACTTTTGTTGTATCGGGCACCGTGCAACACTGACCCTACATTAGCAAACATGGAAAAAACAAAAGAAAAAAAACATCAAATGGAAAGCCCTCTCTGTTACATCTTTCTGTCCAAATATTTGGGGCTTAAATAAGTTGTTATACTATGGTGGACGGTTGAGCTGCTCAGCTATGCTGGACAAGCCATCGAAAGTAGTTTTGGTTTTTTACCACACTTGATTTTTTCCTCAATTTATCAGCAACAGTAGTACAGATTCATATTGTTCTGATGATGTACTGTAATATTGGCGTTTGGCATTCTGGTTTGTGTGTACAGTAAGTGTGTGTGTGCATTTGTTTTTAAGGGGATACCAGGGCCTCTAGGTCCAGAAGGTCCAAAAGGGCTTCCTGGATTAAAGGGGTCCAAAGGCGACAAGGTGAGTTTGTGTGTGTGTGTGTGTATTTGCGGTGTGTGTGTGTGCGCATGCATGTGCATGTTGGTAAAAAAGTAAGAAAGAGCCCTTTTAAAGTACATGGAGCTATATAATCTACACTATGTCCAGAAATGACAACAGTTTAATTGGTTTCAAGTGTGTGATTGAATGAGTGATTGTGTAAGCGACTGTGTGAATTATTAAAAGTATTTGGTTTGGTGGTCTGTGTTCAATTGGACAGTGCTTGTGTGACAACCGAATTTGTATATTTTAGGGTGAGGGCACAGAGGGTCAGCCTGGCCCCCCCGGAATTCAAGGAGAGCCCGGTGAACGAGTAAGTAGTCACCCAGAACATCCTTGGATGACTCATCAGGCACACATCTCATTCCCAAAGATCCGAAGGAAACCCATTTGACGAACATCTCATTTCCCAACATCCTAAGGAAACCCATTTGACAAACATCTCATTCCCAAAGATCCCAAACGCATATCTGATTAAGTTTAAGTGAGGTTATTGAGATGAGATTTTGTCAAAAATGACAAAAACATATTTACAAAACACATTTGTTGTGATGTGAGTTTGCTAATTTATTGGAGTCCTGCAGCTGCAGTGCATGCTTGGATTTGCATACTGAGGGCCAGATGTACGTACATTTGCGAACGTAGTGGTATCAGCGTCATTGACACGCCGCAGACTGCGAACGCTGTCAGACCCAAGTTTCCGTCGTATTTATCAATAGTTCAATCCTTAGTGTAAACTGCGCCTTTCTCTGCCTTTCTCCGCCCATAAACGCAATTTACGAATATCCACAACTGAACGGCAGCGCCTATACAAGCCCAGTTGAATGAAGTAAACTGATGTCAACATTAAAAAGAATGAAATAATATTATACATGATAAGATGTAAACAAGCAGGGAGATAATGAAGATCAGTAGTTCTACTCAAACTACGTGTGCACGTAGGTTATGGAAGATTTGTCAAATCTAGCAAGTAGGAAAGTTTAAGTGAATGACGTGAAAGTGAAAGTAAGACATTCGAAAGGCCAACGAAAGTTAAGGTTGCTTTTGGTAATACAAATACTTTCATCACAAAAAACTGGTGCTCTAAATAGTGATTCTGTTGTCTTTGAAAGGTTCTCTTATTGACGCATTGAACTGCAATTTGGATTAACACCTGCTTTTACAAGGCGGAAGTATTTAGGCGCAGAATAGACGCGCGCTTTCAGGAGCAGTCTTTGTACATACCGCGGAATACATAACTAGGCGCTATTTACTCTTCCCCTCCCATCTTTTTACGCTAAACTCCCACTTTCCCCTGGATCCTCCCAAGAATGCATATGCATGACATGACAAACGCAATCTGCCACTCTCAGCTCCCGCGACAGGCAGTTTGCGCTTTTACATCATTGCGGCCTGTTTGTACATACCTCGCAATGATTTTACACGCACATTGCGAAACAAATACGCCTGAAGTGGGCGCAAAAGCGTTAGTACATCTGGCCCTGAGTGTTGCTTAAATCAGGGATGTGCTTTGGCATGCCAGTTTGTCATGTACTGTATGGATTTGCTGAAGGGGTAATTACTCAATTATCCACTCAATGTAAAGAGAATCTACAGTATTCATGATTTTGCCAGTACAGTGACATAGCAAGGATTAAGCGTAAAAAGGAGTGGTTTGTTCAGTGGAAGTATATTATCACTAGAATGTGACATTTTGCTGATTTTATCTCCTCAGTTGTACCTTGATAATCACTCTGAAATAGAAAAACCTTGACTAATTTTAACGACATAACTTTGATTAT
The DNA here is from genome assembly GCF_046254945.1 of Alosa pseudoharengus. NCBI lineage: Eukaryota > Metazoa > Chordata > Actinopteri > Clupeiformes > Clupeidae > Alosa > Alosa pseudoharengus. The sequence continues at coordinate 12,720,650 of NW_027468837.1, read as the reverse complement.
GGACACCAATAATTGTGGAGATAGTGACAATCTATCTCTCAAATCATTTAGATGGATCTTAGACACTAGACACTGGTTGTTAGGACCTGTGTTCTTGAATGAGACCTAATTCATAATGTTTTCAGGGTCCAAGAGGGCCCGCTGGTGAAAGAGGAAATAAGGTAAGAGTTAATAATCACATGATTTTGTGTAGACAGGTGATCAATAATATCAGTCAGTTAAAGGAGAAGTCCTTAATGGAAACCCAATACATTTTTGTTTAACTCATGTCCTAATAATACTTCAGGAAGGATGCATTGGCATATAAGTGCAACCTTCCTATGTGAGGATTGACAACTGCACCTTTAAGTCTTGATTCATAATGCAGGATCCCTATGGATCCTTAAAAAGTCTTTACAGTGTAGGCACCCATTTCCCTTATCAAATAACAGAATAAAACGACTTGTCCCTATCTGTGAATAATGTCATGTTTGCTTCTCTTTTCTGCTGTGGTCTCGGCTCATGAACACTGTATGTATAGAAGAAATATGGGAATTTAATAATATAATAATTCACATCCCTGTTATAGACTAAAATATATCGGCAAGTTGGTGTGCCTTGGCATTTTGTTTTCACCTTTGCCCCTTAAAGATTGAGAACCTCGGCTTTAGAGGTCATAAAAAGTCATTACATTTGGACTTTAAACATGCAGATATTTTAAACATGCAGATACCCTGATAATGTCTGCTAACCTCCATTGTTAAACCTCCATGTTTCACTCTATCAGGGTGACCGGGGCCAAGCGGGACAGCCAGGCATCCAAGGGGACAGGGTGAGTATAAGTGTGTGATTGTCACACCACTTAGCCAATCAATGTTCACTGTTGGTCATCAGCGATTGCTGTCTCCAGCGCCTATTGTTCACACTGCACCCAGGGGCGGACCTGCCATTAGGCATGGTCAGGCAATTGCCTGGGGCCTCGGCCACCAGGGGGCCTCGTCATCTTTAAATAAATGATCACCGCATCCAAACAATATATTCTAATCCATAATAAAGATTGAAAAAATATTTTGCCTCATGATTGCTCATAAACTCATCATAAAATCAAATGACTGCAGGTCCGCTTCATGTCACCATAGCAGCAACTAGCTATCTGAACGAGGTCTTGAACGAGTTGAAATCGTTAAAAAAAGGCCCTGTGCAAATTAAGAACTTTGAATTCCCCAAAAATGCAGATAAACCACCCAGAAGATTCACGGTTGAACATTATTACATGACCATGAAAAATGAAGAAAAAATAAACAGAAAATGGCTAGTTTATTCGGTCAGTGCAGACGCTGTTTATTGTTTTGGATGTCGGCTTTTTGGAAGATCGAACACCTCACTTAGTTCGCACGCACACACACACTCACTCTCACTCTCTCTCTCTCTTCTTCACATAGCTTTCATAGACTCTCATACATAGCTACATAGAGTATATTCACACACAGAGACCCCAAACCCCTAGCCTTCTCTCTCTCTCTCTCTCTCTCTCTCTCTCTCTCTCTCTCTCTCACACACACACACACACACACACACACACACACACACACACACACACACAGACACACACACCATTCATAATTGTAATACTTTCAAAGGTTTTTACTAATGTTTTTTGATTGTCATCTATGGCAATAAATATTTGTTGTATTTGAGTATGCCTCAGCGTCCCATTATTACAGAAAAAAAAGTGTGTTTTAGTTTTAGGGTTGTGGTGTGTGTGTGTGTGTGTGTGTGTGTGCAGGTCCGCCCCTGACTGCACCACATCTTGTTCCTCACAGTGATGCACATTGAAAGACTTTTTACCTCAACATGGTAGCTTCTGCAGTTTGCGGTCTTATTAAGGAAGCAGCATCGATGATGACTGTGGGCTCTTCATTAAGGGCATATTGATATATTTAGTATATGTATATGCTTTTGACACATTACAGTGAAATTAGGGCCATGTGTGTGTTGTCTTACACTGAGATACTGCACTGCTCTGTTCTTATTGGATACCTTCTCTTCTGCATCCTGTGACTAATTGTGGCAGATTCATTTGAGCGATGTTGCCTACTGACTTATCCTTCTGATTGGTTGAATGGTTGAGTGATTGAAGCTTACTGTGTGAAGTTGTTTTGGTGCTCACTGTCTGAGTAAATAATCTTTTGATGTTTGTATGTGTGTGTTGCAGGGAGAGAGAGGACCAACTGGGCCCCCAGCAGAGAAGGTGAGTGTCCTCTGCTAAACCCACAAAATGTCTCCAGTCTCCAGTATTCTAACCCCTGTCTGGAGCCTCTTTAGAGAAGAAAGACTCTGTCTGACACTTTCACACTGTCTTTTGTTTATAGGGGGAGTCTGGTAAACCTGGTTCTTCAGGGCTGCCTGGACCCAGAGTAAGTGTGTTATTGTGTGATTAGGAATGTTGTGAGATAATGTCATTTTATGTGTGTGTGTGTGTGTGTGTTCATGTGCATGATCATATTTCAGTCATATTTCAGTCTGTCTGAGTGTGTGTGTGTTTGTGTGTGTGTGTTTTCCTGTTTACGTGTGATATTATGTGTGTGTGATATTGTGTGTGTCTTGCAGGGTTTGCCAGGGCCCAGTGCATCTCCAGGAGAGAAGGTACAGAAATCATAGAAATCATAGAAATGATGATCACAGAAATCATCATTTCATATTTACAAAAATTGACATATGAAATTGATATAATACAAATACAAACTGAAAAAAATAGACCTGCTAAATTGTTTTCTCCTTCTTGCCAGGGAGGCAAAGGTGAACCAGGAGAGCCTGCAGGTGGTGTAAGTAAGCCAACACAAGCCATCTTAAACCAAAATTGTACAGCTAGTGAACATGTGTCAATAATGGTCTTGTGGATCATCTGTTGTTTTATATCATTTTCTGTTTTTGCTTTGATGTGTATTTTCTTTTTTGTGAAGAGTCATGAATTTTGTTAAAGGTGCTCTAAGCGATGCCACGTGTTTTTTAGGCTAAAACATTCTTTGTCACTTACTGCAAATATCACCTAACCAACCTCTAGCTGTCTGTGTCCTGAATACACTGTAAAAAAACGCTATCTCTGTGGACAGCCCAGGCTCCAAAAACGGCAACAAAAACAACCTGGGCAAACCTAGCCCATAAAAACATAACAAACTGTTCCAGTAAATCACTGACGAAATGCACGTTTAGGAGAGTTTCAATTGCACGGGAGCAGCACGGGAGGGAGGGGGAGGAAGTAACGAGCTAGCTCTCTGTTTTGTTTGAAAGTCAACTAAAGTGACGTTACCCAGCATCGCTTAGAGCACCTTTAATTAGTTGTGAATAGATGACCTGTAGTTTGTGATATGTTTTGTTGAGATGTCTTGTACTTTGTAATTCTGGCACAGTATGTTCAGGTTGCCATGGTTTCTCTTCACAGGGTACTACTCTACCGGGGAGGAAAGGAGAGCGGGTATGTGGGAACCAACTGTTATTGAATGGTCAAGAATTGGTCAACCAACTTGCTTAGAGAATTGGTCAACCAACTCTACAGCTTTTAAATGAAGAATTTTTTTTCAAATTTATGATTTTTTAAAATAAATATTATTATGGTGAAAAAATGTAAACATGTATGTTTATGGTGTGTGTGTGTGTGTGTGTGTGTGTGTGTGTGTGTGTGTGTGTGTGTGTATGTTTGTGTTTGTGTTTGTGTTTATGGTGTGTGTGTGTGTGTGTGTGTGTGTGTGTGTGTGTGTGTGTGTGTGTGTGTGTGTGTGTGTTTGTGTTTGTGTTTGTGTTTGTGTTTGTGTGTGTGTGTGTGTGTGTGTGTGTGTGTGTGTGTGTGTGTGTGTGTGTGTGTGTGTGTGTGTGTTTGTTCACAGGGAGAGACGGGACTCGCTGGCCCTGAGGGAGCAAGAGGAGAGAAGGGGGAGCGAGGCCTGAAAGGAGACAGAGTGAGTGTGTTTGGTCACGTCCTCCTCAGCTCATCATCAGTACATCATGCATTTGTCAAAATAAGAGCCAGATTTTGTGCACTATGCTTTTTTATGTCAGTCAGCACTGACTGGTAACAGATTGGCTGGTTGGTTGTCACTGTTAAATCTCCTAGATTCTATAGTTCCTTCAAGAAGCTTCATTAATGAGTACACTGTTCATGCCAGCAGCTTTGTCTAATGAAGTAGTTTATGTTTTAATTCATTCACAATGCCTTTATTTTGTTGTCTGTCTGTCACTGTCTGTGTTTGCCCTAAGGGACTCCCAGGGGCTGGTGTGCAGGGACCTGCTGGAACTAAAGGAGACCAAGGAGATCGAGTGAGTGTGACATATCATGTGCTGTGATGCAGAGATCGAACTGAAGCCAAATTTATATTCCAGACGAAGTGTGTCTTTTGACAAAAAAGTATTGTTGTTAACAGATGTCACGGCACTATAGCCTTTCGTAGTTCTGCACCTGCAACAAATTGTTAAATAGAAAGTCCCTTAGTTTCTATAACAACTTGTACATTAGCTTTATCTCTCACCGCAACACGAGAGTAAACACAGATGCAAACCGTAACCCCGGTGACAATAGAACTCCAGTAGAACAAAAATTGACATCCAATCAGAGGTTTCAGATATTTTGATGTTCAACATCCTATCAGACACATTTTTTTCTCTTGTATGTCATGTCAAAAGACACATCACCTGGAGGATATATGTAAATATGTAAAGAAAACAGTCCACAGTAATGCAGCGAGGTCATATAACTCTCTGAGAAGTTTATTTTCAATGATGATAGGCAGAGTTAGTTATGAGGGACAAGATCAGGTGCCTCAGTATCTGTTTACATTAGTCCATTTATTTTGGGGCTGTAGCAGCCATAGTGTTCCAGTTTGTGTGACAAAAAGCTGTTGAGCACATACAGTATGGAGTGTATAAGACTGGATTCTCATATTCTTTACTTTAATAGGGCCCACCTGGTCTAGGGGGAAGACCTGGAGCAAAGGTAAGTCAAGTCCCTGGATCTATTCCCAACCCCAGTATGTACAGAGATACCCCTGTATCTCTATCAGAGCATGTGTGTGCTGACATTTATAAAACAATAATAAGTGCATCTCCTTCCATATGATACTTGGTTATTTACGCTGGATTTATGACAGACTGGATCTGTGATAAGGATGTTGTCTCATTGTAAAAAAAAGAGGGAATGTCTGCACACCGGAGTCTAGCTCCCAAATGTTTTAATTAAAACTAACAACGTTTTGGCCCATCTGGGTCTTCTTCAGGCAAATGGCCATTACTTTGTCCTGCACCTGGCCTAAAGAAAGGTGGGATGTGCATTGTTCATGCAACCACTCTACCAAACATCGATGTTGTCTCATTGGCCAGGGTGACCGTGGTGAACCAGGGGAGGTTGGGGAGGCTGGCAGGAACGGGTCCCCAGGACCAGCAGGCGCGCGGGGGAAAGAGGTACAGTAGGAGAGGATGGAGGAGCTCCTCAGACTCATTCATAAAAGTGTGTAAGCTGCTGTCCTGTGCGTGTGTATGTGCACATGTGTGTATACGTGAGTGTGCAAATGAGCATAGTCAGACTTATCTCTCATATCTATCTATGGTTTCAACATCATTTAACAAATGTTAAGTTATAAAGTGTTACTGATTTTCCTCCTGAATTCCTGAATTCCATTTTTATTCAGTGCCTCTATTACAGTGTTTCTCAAACTTTTTCAGACCAAGGACCACCTAACCAATAAAAAAGAAAATCACGGACCACCTACATGTAGTTAAAAAAAAAAACAGTAGACCTACTTCAACAGTATATTACACAATAGGCCTACTCACTGAACCACCTTGCTTATTGTTTTTGCACCGTGCTTATTGTGTCAGAGGATTCATATGATTTAAACTGGCGTAGCTTACATAGGCAGTGTTGCAGAACTGTTTGGATTTACATACAAGTTGGTTCAATATTGCAAACAATTCATCTATATTATATTTTACCACGTTTGCTCACGGACCACTTGAGATAGCTTGCGGACCACCACACTTGAGAAACACTGCTCTATTACTTAATTCTTTATTGTGTTATTTTGAGTTCAAGCATTTTCCCTACTTTTATAGGGAGAGAAAGGAGACAAGGGAGATGAAGGAACTGCAGTAAGTTTTTTGCCTTTGTCTGCTGTCCGAGCATTTATGTGCAGCTCTCTGAAATATATCTTCTATTATTTAATCACGTATGTTTATGATTGACACTAATGTGATATTGGTCACTGCATTTGTTTGTTCTGATTTCACCACACACATTTTTGTTGCTGTCGTTCTTTCTCGTTTTCTCCGTGGTATCCAGGGCGAGCCAGGGGTGCCAGGAAAGACGGGGGATCGTGGCGTGCGGGTGAGTGGGAGATTAGCACAGTCCGACCTAAACAAACACACATGCCGACATCACCATCTCGGGTCTGAATTTTAGCGCTTTTGTCTGCCAGGGTTTACAAGGTCCGCAAGGACAAGTGGGGGAGAAAGGAGACGTGGGCGATCCAGGAGAGCATGGACGTAATGTAAGATACACACACGCATACTCTCATAAACACACACACACACACACACTTCCACATACTCTCTTGCTCCCTCTGTGTGAATTTCTATATTTCTCAATGCTTGTGTTTGTATCTTCCCATGTGTGTAATTCATCAGGCTGCTTGTGTGTTTCTGTGTGTGTGTGTGTGTGTGTGTGTGTTTCTCCAGGGTAGTCCTGGGCCTGCTGGACCCCGAGGGTTTAAGGGAGAGCAGGTAAGAGTTCTGCTAGACTCTTCTGCCACTCTTCCCCAACCTCCATCTCTCCCTCCATTTCTCTCTCTCTCATTTTCTCCTCCATCTCTCCCTCCATCTCTCTCTCATTTTCTCCTCCATCTCTCTGTCTCTCATATTCTCCTCATTCTCTCCCTCCATTTCTCTCTCATTTTCTCCTCCATCTCCCTCCATCTCTCTCTCATTCTCTCCTCCATTTCTCTTCATCTTTCTCTCTTCGTCTGCTCAGTCATTGACAAGGATGCAAATGTACACATACTCTTGCATGCTTCCTTGCATGTTGATTAAGTGAATAGTGTTTGAGAGCAACAGTGTTTCTTTGCCTATGAGACATGCCATAACTCTGCAGTCAACAGATTCAACAAATCAACTTTGCTGCCTGTTACATCTCATAGCCTGAATACTGTACTCAAAAAGTCACAACTGACTAACCACCAAACCTATTGAGAGCCACAGAATGTGGGCTTAAAGCAGCCCAATACAGTTCTATTGCCTTAAAATAATGACTTCAAACTCAAGGTACACTGACAAATAATATGAAGAATGAAGTCTCTGACATTGTCAGTGCATGTCCAGAATGTTTGATATTGCTTCAGGTGGTACATGGGGCAACTTTTTGAGCAGGGCAACCACATAACTGGTACCATGTGTTCCAATTGGATAATCCTGTTAAAATTTGCCAAATGATGATTGAAGTTCTCAAGAAAAATGTGTTGCCCAGTATCAAAGTGCCAGAACAACAATACTGAGGAACACTGCCCAGCAACATTGCTCAGAAAGGTGCCTTGTGTATCACTAGCTTTGGAGGACACATACACATCACAGTCGAAGTTGTTCCAAAGTTCTACCAAAATAGGCAAACTTATAAGTGTGGGCGAGCAAGTAACCATGTGATTGAGTGAGTGGGTTGATGTGAGAGAGGGAGTGTATTGTGTGTGTCAAGGGTGTACAGTAGGCTTGCATATGGACCATAGGATCATGTACATACCAATATTTTGGGATGACAAAATTGTCTTTACCAATATTTTAGCCAACTCATTCATATTATTATGACCGCCGCGCAGCGAATCATTCCGTCAATGATTCCCGGGACACTGAAAGACCGGGGTACACGAAACTTGGTGGGCATGTAACCCCACATGGATAGCATGGAACCATCGTTTTTCGTTTTGATCTGTAGCCCCCCCGCTGGACTGGACCCCCCGAAAGGAGGGTAGGGCAGACACAGTTTTCTGTGAATATCTCGAGAACCGTAGGGTTTAGGAGGACCATTTTTTTTTGTATGTTGATCTCAAGGGGCCATGACAACACATTCCATAACCACTCATTTCATGTATAGCGCCACCTAGTTAAACACAAAAAAGTAAAAATGAGGTGTTGTAATCGCAGGTATCTGTGTCCTAACATAGTCAAAACTGCACGAAATTGGAAGTGTAGGATCATTATGACACCCTCTGTATGCACGCCAAGTTTCGTGGAATTCCGTTCATGGGGGGCCACACAATAAATTAATTTATGTTACTATACACCAACTGGCCTGTAGGTGGCCGGAGACAGTTTTCTGTGAAAATCTCGAGAACCGTAGGGCCTAGGAGGTCCACCTTTTTTATGTATGTTGGTCTTAAGGGGGCATGGCAACCCATCCCATTACCACTTATTTCATGTATAGCGCCACCTAGTTAAAAATTTAAAAGCAAAAAATTAGGTGTTTTCATCACAATATCTCTGGCTGACAAGGTCAAAACTGCACGAAATGAAAAGTGTTGGATCATTATGACACCCTCCGTATGCATGCCAAGTTTCATGTACTTTCGTTCATGGGGGGCCTTACAATAAAATAATGTATGTGTACATTTAGTGACGTACACCAACAAGGATTCCCGGGACACTGAAAGACCGGGGTACACAAAACTTGGTGGGCATGTAACCCCACATGGATAGCATGGAACCGTCGTTTTTCGTTTTGATCTGTAGCCCCCCCGCTGGACTGGACCCCCGAAAGGAGGGTAGGGCAGACACAGTTCTCTGTGAATATCTTGAGAACTGTAGGGACTAGGATGACCATTTTTTTCCGTATGTTTGCCTCCAGGGGTCATGTTAACCCATTTCATGTACACACATGTGCACAAACAGATACACACACACACACATACATTCACAGTAATCATACGTATGACACATACTCACACAGTAGACATATGTACGCTTGCACAGGCACATACACAGGCACACACACAAGCACGCACGCACACACACACACACACACACACACACACACACACACACACATAACATAAACATGTACATGCACACATGCACACAATTCAAGAATTTCTCAGAATTATGAACAGGCAAGATGGAGGTGGGGTTGTATAAAATTAATTTTACATGTGAAATCTATGAACTAATCATGTTTTGGTACTTGTTGTCTAGCAGATATCAGTGAGAATTGAGTGTGGATAATGCAATTTAGTGAGACAGTTCATATAGGCCTTTCAGCGTGATTTATTTTTGTGGAAAAAATGTGCTGGACTGGGCAGTGGTCATATTTTGTACCGCTCTGCGGTACATCTAGTTTTTATTGTGAAGTTGTATTCATTGGAAAGTGTCCTCATAGTCCTTATAAAGTGTACATCTCCAGGATAACCAGCTTATGTCCCTACCAAAGCTGAGACCAAACCTGCTTTGCGCCCCTGGTGTGTGTGAGCAACCTACATGTTACTCATCTTGCACTGGATCATCTTCCTAAATATCTATATTCACAATAAGTCTGGGCAAGTGACTAACATCACCAAAAGTATTGGTTTTACCATAAATATTTGGTAGTATTTTAATATAAAATACTCACCTATAAAGTATTTTGATGCAGAGTATACAGCCAGTGGTGGTTTTGAGTACTGCTTCACTCATTTTTGGTTCTTTTTTTCCAGGGAGCTCAAGGCCCCCCTGGCCCACCAGGATCCGCGGTAGGTTTAGTCATGACCTCTGTTACAAAACACTTGTAACAATGGCAGATGTTTGAAATGTTTACTTGGGATGCAGGCCTACAAAAGGAAACATCAGAAGCGAAACATCATTATGTTACAAAAAAGTTGATTACACATACAGTATGCACAACAAAGACGCACTGTGACATTGCAGTGGATAGACTCAAATCCATTCATCAGGGTTTCAGTGGGGTCATAAAAAGTCATAAAAAGTCTTAAATTTAATAATAAGAATTTTAGGGCTTAAAAGGTCATAGAAATGTCCGGATTTTCCATACAAGGTCATAAATTACATTTAGTCATGTCTTAAATTTATATGCTTGTTCATTCATTGATTCTACCATCGCCTTTTCCCCATGAAAAATGCGCTGGCGGCGGCATTCATTCGCTCTGCTTGTTGTAGTTCTGTCTGAGGAATCTGGGTGTTAGCCAGAACTACGAGGTCCTTGCGGCAGTGCAGCAAACAGACTTGTCTGAAGGATTTAATCGCCAGACTTTCACAAAAATCCGCACAAACTCATTTTTTTTTTCAGTTTAAAGGGAATTCTTTTTCGTAACTCGTGTAGGTAATACATTTAAAAACATAATGGTCATAAAAGGCCTTAAAAAGTCTTAAATTTGACTGACTTAACCCTGCAGAAGCCCTGATTTATAGATTATTCATTCATAAGGCTTCATACAGCATTTATCACTGTTACAGTTTTTTTCAAATGCTTACACACTAAATCTTTGCTTGTCACACAATTTTCTAAACATGTCTTCCAAACATCATAACCCCACACCAAATCTGCAAAACCATACACTAATTCTCAGTGTTTGACTCAGTTTTCAATTGACTAAAACACATTTTGCAAAACACCACACACAATGTTCTACTTTACTTTACTGAACACCATTAAATCATTGCCTTAGTATAGGCCTATGTGTAGACATACTGTACTCTCTATGTAAGTATGGATTGAAATCTAATACGGTTGAAATGTTCAGAACCAATGCAGATACTTTGAAAGGAATGTTCTACAAAAAGTCGACTTTATGTACAGTAAAACTTGTCTTTTTTACTATATTTTTGTGTCTCCCCAAGTTACCATTAGCTCAATAATTTTTACTATAGACCTATGAATACATACACAATCCCCCCCCCCACCCCGCCCACACACATAAACACACACACACACACTTTTCTTAGGAAAAAGCAAAGTAATTTGATAGTAGTCAGTCATTTCCGTCTTCAAGATCAGCTTTTTCAGAACTCCATGTACATCTGGTGGTCATTGTATTTTGCTTTGCTTTGTTCTTGTTGCTGTAAAATACTGTATTTGCAACAGCAAATTATTTGCGAAAAATCTCTATTTTTGGTTTCAATAATTCTGTGTATTTCAACTTCTCTCTGTACCGTAACTTTCACTCTTGTATGGAAATACATAAAGCCTATGAAAGACAGAAGAGTGTTAGGTTTTGAGCATCAGTGTCTATATGATGTATCCAAAATGTCATATTATGACAAAAGTGTTTGTAATGTGAGGCGAATGTTTGATTTAAACATGTGTTTTTGACATTTTGAATGTAGTGTGTCATTTTGCTGGGTTTTTGTGGGTTTTGTGTGTGGAGTTTTGAAAAATAGACACAGAGTTTTAAAAATGTGTGTAAACAATTATAAAAAACTGTAAATTCTCTCTCTCTCTCCCTCTCTCTCTCTATCTCACTCTCTCCCTCTCTCTCTATCTCATTCTCTCCCAGACTACAAGTGATACTAAGATGAAAGGCGAGAGAGGGGAAAAGGTACGAATAACACAAACAGACTATCAACACACATTCCACATTCATGCTGCACTTACACAGAACACATACTGTACACACTCCATGCACACACACACACACACACACACACACACACACACACACGCACACACACTCGCACGCACGCACGCACACACGCACGGTGCACACACACACAGAGGTACTGCACACAGGTGAGTGATGTTTGTCACTGCTCCTGCAGGGGGATGCGGGAGACCCCGGTGAACACGGGGGCAAAGGTCAGAAAGGCGAGGCAGGTGGACAGGGACCTTCAGGACCAGCGGTGAGGATGTTGCCATGTGTCCTGTTAGAGCTTCATTCATTCATTCATTCATTCATTCATTCATTCATTCATTCATCAAAGTGCCTTTGAATTTGTGTAATGTGCTCTCTTGGGAACTTTATATTTTCTTCATTTTATTGGATATATTTTTTTGATTTTGTGTGTGTGTGTGTGTGTGTGTGTGTGTGTGTGTGTGTGTGTGTGTGTGTGTGTGTGTGTGTGTGTGTGTGTGTGTGTGCGTGTGTGTGTGTGTGTTTATTTGCAGGGAGCTGATGGACTGAGGGGACTTGCAGGACCCAGAGTCAGTACCACCAAGAGCAGGGATTTGCTGCAGTCTTTTTAAGACTAGTCAAGTCAAGTTGTAATAATGTATGCAGCAGCATATCTGCTTTTGGCTCCTGTAGGCATGGAGATGGTGCCAGGACACTGCCAACCAGAGTTGGCTTGTCTTCTGGAATGTCTTTGTGATTTTACATGCCCCAGTTGACATAGTCGTGAATAGGCCTGCTTAGATTGTTTATTAGGAAATATGTCAATGTGTTTGTGAAGTGTAACAAGATGCAGTAGTTGCGCAGCGTGATTTCTTTTGTAGTAATAGACACATAAGGACTATTTACATGCTTGCTTACACAGGCTTATACATTTCAAAAGATAGCAAGAAAGTAGA